>NC_047524.1:5529060-5864060 GCF_902827115.2 Pseudochaenichthys georgianus | reverse complement strand
TGCGTACAGTAGGTTTGAGGCGGTGTAATAACACACATGGTTTGAACGTTTCAATCACCTGGCGCCTCCAACGAGCCGGCAGCGGTCATGGACAGGCTTCTCCTGAGCGATCCCTCATTGTGTATTGATCTGTGTTGTCCCTGTGAGAGGGACTCATGGGAGGGGGGGGGCTCATTAATCAAGCTGAACCTCATACTGACGGGGCGCTGAGGCAGCACCGCAGCACCGGGATGCCACTACCAACACCTTTTCTTCTTCTTTACCCCTGTCTAAACTCTCAAGGAATGACGAAGTGGGTGACGCCAGCATTTGGCATACTGCACAACTCCTGCCCACCCCCTTCTATCGTTCCCTCCTGGTTCCCCCGCTGCTCATTCTCCAGAGTCCCTCAGCACATTTATTTTCGTCAGAGGCTATTCACAAAACCCTGATGCACAGAGTTTTCAGCTTTTGCTAGGACCATGAGCTTTTGACAGCCTGCACAGTTTTTTAACATTTGAAAAAGGCAAATAAAGCAGCTTTTTTAATCTTCTCTCATCTTTTTTCACACTTGAGATTTGGGTGCAGCAGATGCAGTTTATAGTAAGGGGGAAAGCTGCTGTTTAGGGATGTCCAGAAAAGTGGACTAAATTTAGCTAAAACGTCTAGTCTTCATGCTGCAGTGCTCCATTCTCCTGCCCAACATCACATTTTTAAAACCGAGTCTGCTACTGAAGTCCATGGAGACGCATTAGCTTAGTCATCATTACAAAGACACTATGTGTTACTAAATAACACAATATTGTGACGTGTAGTGTAACCAAAAGCAGATCTTGTAAAAAAAAAGCCCCGAAAATGATATGTCTCAAGTATTTGGACTGGTTGCTGGTTTGATTCCCCAGACTAATTGAAAAGATCCGATGAATCAATTTTTTTCTGATATCAATTTATACTACTAAAATTAAAATGGTGATATTGAGGGAAAATTATTAACATAACAAGTGTTTTCATAGTAAAGTGTTGAATCTCTTTTATCCCACTGTCAACAATATAAGCTAACATAACTTATAAAAGCTATAAAAAAAACGATAACATGTCTCTACGGTTGTGCTATACTGCAGTATGGTTTTAGTAAATATGTTTTATCCACATTCTAATCAATTGTGTTTAATGCGGCTGAGATACAACAGACTTGTCATTGTGATGTATGGCATCTTCACAATAAGAATAATGCACGTATAAATCATGCAGTTTACAGCTTGCATTAAATAAATAAAAGATGAAAAAAACAGGAGTCAACCAGAGCTGCAGGTGAGGGAAATGTCGATTTGTTTACCAATGTAACAACGGTTTGTGACATACCTGAAAACACTCTGCATGCAACACTCTAACTTGAACTCTACCACATACACAAACACACACAGATACACACCCTTATAAAGCTTGTTGATCCAACGCACCGCCCTCAAAGTCCCACCATCTCCCCCTTCCCATCATCCTCTTTGTGACGCACTTTTTCTTCTATCTTGTCATTTATTCCTCCCTCTGTGATGCACTTTGTGACAAACCTGGTTGTTAAAAGCACTTTATAAATAGATTTGACTCGACTTGACTCTAAGGGAGTCACCGACATGCAGGAACACAGTTGGCTGTCACTACCCACTACTAGGAGCCAGAGAGCAAAGTTTGGAAACCAGCCACGTACTTTCAGCAAGTGTGCAAAGTCTAAGAGGCAGGAACAAAACATTTTCAAGTGCGCTGCTACTTTGAATCCCTGCAGCAGCCAGGGTCACCGCAGAAAAGGAAATTAAGGCAAAGATTCAGGGCCAAAGAGTCTGTCACTTTTGGTAAACTTCGATGCACACTGATGAATAAATGATCAAGTTGAACCTCCTTCGAGTAGATATTTATCTACTTATTTTAAATAGATACTGTACATAGACATTAACCACAAGGGCATGCATCCTTATTGAATACAAGTCAACAAACTGTTGAAACATATCAAGATAATGAATTGCAGAACATTCTCAGGAAATTGAATGGTGTTTCATGCTGTGCTTATTATGTTTTTTTCTGGCTGGTATAATTATATTTAATACCTTTTGGTTAAAAAAAGGAAATAAATGCGAAAAAATCCACTTCCGAAACATAAAAGCTTTTCTTAACATCACAGCAGAGTCTCCATTTATAATCTCCTGAGAGAAAAGCTGTGGTCCTGCTTGTTTATTGCTTCCCATCTGTATCACAATGCCGTCCAAAAATGCAGCAACCATGTTGAGAGCCTGAGACACGAGACTAAAATAGGCTGTTTTGTGCTTATTGATGCTTTGTCATGTTTCATTCCCCTCTTTCCATCTGTTTACAATATGACAATAAGGCCGACTTTGTTCAGCCATCGTATTCGACACATCATGCTCCACTGAGTCTCAATCCAGGAGAATCTGACAAAAACAGTCCAAATCTTACCCTCCAGAAAAGTACAGATTTAATGCATCAGCAGACACACAGCAGAGGGGTTTTGTGATTAGGGGGAATAGTTTTGTTACTTGCTGGAGATAGAGTAACATTAAAGATTCACTGCACCACAAACACCATAGTGGCTGGGGAGGTTGGCAGACATGTGTTGAAAAAGTATGATTTGTACCCTTTGATTGTCTGTTTCTGGTTAAATTAATAAAAATGAAACCCTTGTGTTATCTGTTTAATGTTCATGTTGTGTATACCAACCACTGGGGTGTTTTTATCTGAACAATTGTTTCACTGTGTTTGTCTGCCTTAGGATAAGACCCCAAGGGCTGAAGTCAGCATTGTTAGCAATGTTTTAAAGCGAAAATCTGTCAATACCAAAAATGTAAGGATAAAGCTAACAATTTACTTTTTCAATGTCAATAAATGCAGCAAAAAGGCAAACAACAAATGGCTACTTCTACTGGCATTGTACCAATAACAACAACAACAAAATATATAAGTTTGTATTTTGTTGGTCGAACGCACTTACTGTAAGTCGCTTTGGATAAAAGCGTCAGCTAAATGCAATGTAATGTAATGTAATATAATGTCATAGAATCCAAAGAAAAGCCACTGACATGTTCCTCCATGTTACTATGCACACACACAATTAATTATGACTGAATCCCAAAAGCTACTTTCCTCCCACAGTGGGGAGTTCAAACCAATGTATTTATTGACCAAATCCTTTTGGTCCCTACGGTTAATTTGCCAACTGCAAATAAAATATGACTCAACTATTTGTATTAGTCATCACAATTGAAAGTCATAATCGGTTTTGTCCAGTCTCCCGCTCACGAGAAATACCAATCTGGGTTGCTGCGGTATTTTTACTCAGTTGCCAAAAACTCATACTCCATCATCTTTGCAGAAATATGTTAACAGGAAACAAAAACTGCAATCCTAATATTCTTAATGAATTTAAATAATGATAACAAATTGGTGCCAGCGGTTTAAAAATAAAAGCTCCTCCTTTGGTACTTTAAACACTGTATGATATTATCCTGCTGTAATTTATAGTGAAATAGCTTGAAGGGGTACATTGAAATTCATTTCAGGTGAGGCTATAACCCATACTGTCCTGTCCTGGGTATTTGGCTTAAGAAAGTCTTTGACCTTTCCACAATGTGACAGTCTCTTTGATCTACCGGCCGTCACCTCAATCCACAATTTTAGACAAGAGCCTTCATTTTGGGCGTTTTTGAAGAGACAGCACTTTCGTTTTTTTTGGAGTTGCAAGCAAAAAAGTTTCTACTCAACAGGAACTCCTCGAGAAGCCTCTCCCATGGCTCCAAACAAACAGAGGAGCTTCTCACAGCAAGTTTGCAGAAACCTGATGAATAATGCAAATTCATTAAGCCCATGCGTCACACCACCTTTTCTTTGAATAGTAATCACCCTGACAGCCACATATTTGATCCTTGTGTACCTCGTGTGAACTCTTATCTTAACCCCAGCACACCATACTCCTGTAAACACAAAGTAGCTGTTTATGAGAATTTTACAGCACCCATAGCGTAACAAAATGCTGCTCTAAAGGGCCCACAATGCCAATGTGCCAGGTTGCCAAGGGTCCCTGATGCCTTCCATTACGTTTGAGGACAAACCCCTTATCAGTCTAGAACAAACACTTCTGTCGAGTAAACATGTTTACAAAGTTGTTATCTCTGATGAAATATGCTAGCCCAATTTCCCACTACTGGTAAACATGTTTTCTCACCTAAGACACTTCACAGTTCTCAGTTCCCCGGCTACGTTGGGTTCAGTTATGGGTGAGGGAAGATGGATACACACCGCCCCGTTAACGCCGATACTTGCCTTGCAGCATGGCCGCAGTGTTTTATCAACAGATGTCAGATTGTGTATGAATCATAGTTAGGCTTGGAGAAAAAAGCACACTCTGCTCTCTTCAAAACTGGGAGTGGTGCACTTGACCTTGTCCAGTCCAATTACAGCAGCCCTGCAGCAACAATCATGCATCGTGTCCATTGTCATTGGCCTGATAGCACAATAAAGTGCCCAGTGTAAACCTGCAGGGTGGTCAGACAGTCAAACACACATCTATACTGCACAATGCACGTCACTTTGTTTTCTTTTGTATAGAAATGAATCATTTAGTATATTGTCTTAAGCATGCTGTATAGGAAATGAAATGGTGTCTCTCAAAGAGGAGGGATTTAGAGAAGCTGCTTCTTAAGAAGGAGAACTACATTTGGCACTTAAGGCCCTAAGGGTTTTTCAATTCAGTGGATTACATTTGTTATTCTCAAAAAACATGAGAATATTATTCATTCCAGTTAATTAAATATGCTGAGGTCAGTTGAAGATTTACATTACATTAGTTAGAGTTATCCATGAATGTAAATCAGTTTGAGTACTGTGTTTAAAAAATGTACTTATGTGCGTAGAGAAATCAAAATGTCTGTGCTAAGGAAGATTTGTCCTTGTTTACCCGTTGAGGTAAAAACCGAAAATGACCCAAATGGAGAAAAGACAGTCAAAATTGTTTGTGCATGTTCTCAACATTTTTGGAAACTGGGCATGTTTGTGGCCAAGGTTTCAATGTTAAGAGATCAAATCTACAATGTGCAATCTCTACGTTCTCCTTTCCAAATTAAAAAAGCCTAAAACATGTGTAAATAACTGTAGAATTGAAGCCCTTCAACAACATGTTGTTCAAACAACATTAAGGACCAGAACAGTTGAAGCTGGAGAAAATCTCTCTGTCACACTATCTATCTCACTATCATGGCGGCAACCAAGAGGTATAGCGGGCCGGAGGGAATGGCAGTAATGATGGACGAAGCCCCGAGCCGGAGTACACTGCAGGAAGTCTGGGTTAATTGCCTTTTTTATGGTTTAAGGTGCTACAATTGATCAGAGAACCCACTGTTCTTAGGAACGCTTATATACAATTTTATTAACAGCAGGCAGACTGCAGGAAAACGTCTTACACATCTACAGGTGATCCTTCACATACTGCTAAGACATTTAAATAAGGTTGGAAATAGACTTCAACCTCACTTAAGGTTTATACAACATAAGATGATGACGACACATGTTACACAACAAAAAACAGCCAATAGGAGAAGATTTTGAATCATTAAAACGTTTTATATGGGGATTATGTAGTCAGCAGGAGTTTAAATGTTAAATGATCAGGTGCTTGAATCATTACAGGTGTTTAAATTCACCAGGGTAGGTGTACAAGAAATATTATACATTTCTGAGTCTACAGGTTTTTGTTATTTTGTTCCTTTAATGTGGCCAGGCCAACACTTGGTGACACTTTACACATGCATGCAAACAGCTGTTTTTAGTGAAAACGTTTCAAACGAACGATATGCCAACAGGCCAGCACACAACACACAACGTTAGCAAGTGGCTATTGAAAAGAAGGCGGTGGAGACCAAAACAGACCAAAACGTAGAGTCAATAATGCACGTACACATAGGCAAAGTGGGCATACGGTTTACTCAAAATGAATACTCATCTGCTGTCGGTGCATAATCATCATTGTTTGCAAATACCTCCCACACTGCAATGATACAATGCTGGTAGAAAGTTGACAACGTCTCTGTAAAACACTCTATAAAACCCAAGTGGCTAATCAATTAATACCTGTCTACATATGAAAAAGCATCTTGGCTTCATGTTGTTTGAGGTTTGTTCTAGTTAGCTTTATTTGATTTGTTTTACCTTGTATGTATACATATCTTTGATCGTTCCCTATTTGTATGAAATGACATGATTAAACCTGCTGTTTTGTGGTTATACACAAGTAAGTCAAGTATAGATAGTGTTATGGCAGGTGCAAGTTATCCTTTCAAATGATAATACTAAATACTTAATTTGCACTAACCTCGAAAAGCCTCTCAGCTCAGTTTTTTTCTTGTTGGCTGATCTCAGCAGTTTGAGTTTATATCAAGGACCACTGATAACTCTCTACTGACTAACACTGCTACTTTCCGTCAGTCCCAGACCAGTAAAACAGCATTGAATGTTCATTTGCTTAATGCCGAATAGTCACATTTAATCTGTTTCCCATTTAAGGGAATTCATCAGTGATCACCCAAATGAGAGCAGTCTTTTGGCCTCGGAGGATGAATTTTAATTAATGTGCACAGGGAAACTCAAAAAGGTCATCACTCGCTCTCATCTAATCTCACGCCTTTCAGGCTCTTTCAAAAGGTGAAAACCTCGCTGCCATTCTGACTAACTCACTAAAATCAGCATTGCAAACTAAACGTCCGCGGTTCAGTGGAAAAATGCATTTAATGAATTAGGGCCAAGCGAATATAAACGCAGCATTTAATGGCCTCACGCATAATTAACTGTAGAAGGGATCAAATGTCTTCCCGATACCTCCCTTATCTCAGCTAGAGGACCGATAGGATCGATACGGCTTCTTGTCTGGGATTCCCAAAAGTATAAAGGATCATTTTAATTCAGTTTAAGAGTGTTTTTTAACCTTTATCATCATGGGAGATTTCACTAGACAGACTTACTCTTAATCACAAAAAACTACTTTATATCCATACAGTAACTTGCCATACATTCGTAACAGAGAGAGGTTTTTACTAGGCTGAAGACTTTTCTTTTTGCCGCTGCTTTTAATTGAACTATTCACATCTTAAACTGCACTGTAACTTTTATCCATGTATTTCTTTTAATGTTTATTTTATTATCTTTGCTTTTTAATGCCATTTTCTTAATGTCTTTCATTTTTTGTAAAGCACTTTGAATTGCCTTGTGTTGAAAGGTGCTATATACACTTGCCTTGCCTTGCTATTGGCTCACAGGCACAATGAGAACAGTTGTTGGAGGAAAGTGTCTTGTTTTGGTGTTTTAAATAATGCTGATCATTCAACTTCGCTGTTTTCAAAATAAAACCCATTTTCCCCATGAAGTCTGATTTCATGAATATAACTCTTAAAACTAGCGATTTGTCAAGAAATCATTTGTGGGTTATTGCTCGTCCTCAGTTCTCAGACGAGAGATGAGTGAGTCTATTTGGCCCTAAGAGGAGACGCATCTGAATGTCAGAGTGTAATCGTGTCAGACTACAGCGACGACTCAATCTGAGCCCGACACCAGCGCCCTCATCAGAGAGAGTGTCTTGTCAAGAGTCGAGACAAAAGACAGAAATTATTCCAGGATGAATTTGACTCAGACCGACATAAAAGAGAGATTTGTGGATAAACCCACAATTTTTCACAAAAACCTCGACAGCCTGGTAAGATTTATGGGCACATTTCAAACATATTACCCCCATCTAGTAGGCTCTTCACATGTGCGTTAATAAGACAAATAAAATATACCCTTTTTGCTCAAATCTCATGCAGCTCAACGGCATCTGATGTGATTTATCGTTATAGATCTCTGGTCGCTCCATCATCCACCCTGCTATGCCATCATTCAGTAACAGATGTATCCAAAGAGCTGAGGGAAATAAAACACAATTACAATTGATTTTCGACATCCCGATTGGACTCAGGTTCTCGGATTCGGGTTGATCTGTGCTATAGCCATACAATCACACAGTAATACCATGGTGTCGTGCTTCGAAAAACATATAGGATATGTTGCAGCACTGGCCAGCGGGGCGTGGAGGACACAGGATTGAAGGTAAAAAAAAAAAAAAGAGTCCAAAGAGACGCAGACTCTATCCTCACCGCAGAGAAACAAAAAATAAGTTGAATGCAGCTGTCTGTCACTTTGTTGCTGCAGTGAGAGAGACCATGCTTTATAGACGGAGCGACAGAGCATCTCTGGAATCCAATTGTGGACTGTAGTTCGACTGAAACTCATTGTTAAAAGTTCCTACTCTTCTCTCTACCTCGGAGCTTGTCAGCCTAAAAAAATCAAGTGCTGCGAGGGGCTCAGGCGCCCGGCCTCTTATCCTACTGCGATGGGCAGACACATTTTTCAATTATGCACATGAGAGAAGGGAATTAGAGGCCTAATCCCGGCCTAATCCCCAAACAAACAGATCTATGGCCTTCATTTCCAGAGGAGCCACCTCCGGCCCCCCCTCCGTCTCCTCCTGTTTAATCTATGCCCCTTTACTAACCCGGTCAGGGATGGAAGTCCTTTCGGCTCGAATAGTTCCTTAAATTGAGCTCCTCAAGCATCAGCTGTGTTTGAATGGTACATACTATCAGTGCGAAGTTTTCCACTCTTGTAATTGAAAATGAGAAAGCAAAAATGTATTTTTATAAAGTAAATAGCACTTTTACAGGTAGTGATTTAATACCTGGAGAGGCGCAAGTCGATTGCTTTGCCCTCGGTGAAGATTATACTTTATTTTAGCTGGCATTCACAGCTCCCTTTCCATCTTTGATCATGTCGAATAATAGAGATGTTTTCAAACCTCTTCCACAGAGCTGTGCCCATCTATTCATCCACAATATACAATGGTTTGTACATGCAAGATTGAAATAAAGTGTAGAGCATGAACAAAGCCGTCTTTTACACAAAGTCCTTGGCCTTCAAGAGTTTAATTACGACGGACTGCAAGTTACTCACTGATTAAAGGGTACTGAAAGTCCGTAAAAGCCATAGCAACCATCATAATGTGATAACCGCTATCAAGAGGGAACATGGTAGAGAGACCTGGCTGCTGAGGATTTCATCTTTGAACAATGCATATAGGCTTGGTCAATAACTGAGCAAACAGTTCAAAGCAGCATCAAACTACACTTAGGATCAAGGCAAGTTTATTTATATAGCACTTTTCAACGCAAAGCAATTCAAAGTGCTTTACAAAAAATGAAAGACATTAAGCATTAAAAAAGAAAAGCTAATAAAATAAACATTAAAAGGAAAAATACATGGATAAAAGTTACAGTGCAGTTTAAGATATAGACTGCACTGTAATGGACTGAATCAAAGATGAAGAAAGTCCGAGAAGTCCTCCTTCATCTTTGTTTTCCAAAAGGATATGACTGTTGATGAGTAATAAGATTGGTTCAGTTGAGGTACTAAAATGTTTAGTATAGGAAAAGATCATGGCCATCAAACAGTGAACCAGTAAACCAAATGTAAAGGCGTCCAAAATGGCTCATTTGATTGTTAGAAAAACGATATATATATATACACAGTATAAAGTGATTATTGATCGGCCAACTCACTTGGCCGGTTTTAAGTTTGGTTCAGTTCAGCCAACTAAAACAACTTGGTTATGATATCTCGGTCGTGGCTAAAAGAAACTAACACTGACTCTTGGTGACCGAATAATGAAAGCTATAATCTGCCAAAGCCAGAACGTTTTGTTCGCCAATCAATTGACCTGCTCTTCAATAGGTTTCTCACCAAAGGAGCTTCGGTTCAAATATATTCTTTGATGTCACGGCATAAGAAATGGGGATGCAATCGTTTGCTGATTGGAGTTTGAGTGGTGCAAGAAATATTCATCTTAAACTGCACAGGCTAAACCTCTTCAAATAAGTTCATCGAAATCAGCAAAGTGCTCTGTCATTTTCACCTCTATGAGAAAGTTTGGAAAAGGGCTTTGATGCTCAAACACCATCTCTGTAAACATATTAAAAAAAGACTATCAAACTATTCCCATTATGCACGTACACCCGCTCCTCTACCAATCAATCACACACCCAAGCCGTAAGCTCTCCCTTGTTATGATTCTGTCCGTGACTGATTCCAGCCTATCAGAGGGTGGTCAGATCTCTCTCATTTCCCTCGACTTGTACAAGCAATCGATACCACTCAAAGACGAAGGCTGCGGCTCATTCCCACTCCCAGCCCGCACCTAACTTCACTCGCCATATCTCTCCATCTCCTTCTGAATGCAGATGGGTTTTGGGGATTGTTAGAAGTGGAAGGAGAGAGACGAAATGTTTTATCTGTGAAGGTTCCAGGAACACAGTGCAAGCCCCCGAGAAGTTTTGTCTACAATTAAGAAACATGCCGCAAGAGATGTCGCCTTGTGAGTCGATTTCTTTTTGTTAGATTCAACCGTTTGAGTTCTGCATCATAAAGAAGAGCTGATGCACTATAAATACATTAAAAGGCCAAACTGTTGGCTACCAGTTTCAGTCCATTAACTGCACGTCATTAATGCTGACCTATAGTGAGCCGCTGCTCGGTAATGCAGTTGCAAGTTGGGATTGTTTTTGGAAACTGCTGATTTGTGTGGAGGTGCATTCAAGGACACTTGATAGTTGAATTGCACAGCTATACAGCAACCTTTCTATAACAAGAAACAACGAAAGTCACCCAAATAGTGTATAGATTTAACACTAAGAAATGTAATGAGCAATGGAATCATACAATTGATATTCAGATGTCAGAGCATCGTTGAATGCATAACCAATGAGCAAAATGACCTTCCTACACTTACATATTTAAAACTAGGCCTCTTTTTAAATGTATAAAACATCTTTGTTTCTGCCTTATAAGTAGTAAAAACACAGAATCAAATCTTGAACGCAGCTATTTAATATTAGGTCACAAATGGCTCTTTATTGGGTACCAAAGACTCAATGTCACCGAGATGGTACAAGAACCACATTTGGAATCCAAACATTATACGTTTCCAGGTGTAATAATGTAGTCATTTATCTGTGGGAGATTGATTAGGGATTGAATTTGCGAGTTAAAATTGTGTTTTGTCAAGTCCCTTTTACCTTGACTTACTGTGTGACTTTTGTCCATCAAAATCTTTTCAAAGTGGATGCAACATGTAAAGAAATTGAGATTGACATTGAGATTAGATTGTGGAGATGGCGGACTATAGAGGCAGGAAAGTTTTATCTCTGCTTTTTAGGAAACTCAAACATATACTACGAAACGATATTACAAGTTGGAAACAGACTCTTCATGTGGGCTTGGAGAAAACTATTTGGCATAGAACATGATTCTCAGGATTGTATACACCCAAACGTACTTTTACTGCCAAAGTGTGGAGTTGATACAGTACTGTAAGAAGATGTGTCTCCTTCCTACCTAATACTGTAGAGACAGATATATCAAAGACGCTTAAGGAACATGCATTTTAATCAGGTTAAATAAAGTGTGGGGCCTAAAAGTTCACATGGGCTCACTCAGATCTCAGTGGGTAGAAATGTGGGTAAGTACTTCCTCACTGGTTTCACACTGATGCTGCCTTTATCACTCCTATACCTGCCGTGAGTACACAGTGCGCCTCATCACAGTGCAGTGTGTGTCTGGACGAAGTTTACATAGCAGACAGAGATCACTCCTGACTTTGACAATGAAACCTAAAAACCTTGCAAAGCTTCAGCACTTGGCTGGATTTAAGACCACATTTCAAGCAAATGACTTCCAGTCATGTTGTTTGAAGGACCTTTACATGCCTTTGAATTTTGGTAGAAGGGTGAATACAGTTGGGGGCTATGGGGTCAGAGTTCAGTGGGTAGTGTATGTCATCACTGTCGGGTGATATCCTTGAATCTTATTAACGTTGTTTTCAGGTTAACTCCAATGCAATGTATGCATTATGTTCATCCGCTGTGATTTGACATGGAATCAACCCTAATGGTTGGTAGACTTTACCTTAAGAGACCCTATTATGCCTTTTGGGGGGGGGTTGTTTTCCTGTGGTGGGTTATATAGGTTTTTGAGAATGTAGAGCATCCATTGGTCTCCATTTGTTCTCCATATGAACCTGAAGATTAACATAATATGTCCTCCTTAAATGGCAGAATATGTAATACATCAATGAAACACTTAAAAAAACATTGGAGTTGCAAAGTGACGCTGTTTAGCATGACAGCTTATCATATTGGAAACATATAGCCATAGTAAACACTCATTGACAAATGGCCCTTTGTTTCTGCCACTGCGTCCAAGAACCACTCAAATCGAAGAAAGCATTTAAAACATTGACACTGCATTTGGCTTCTTAATACACATTCTGTTCAAAGAGTGCCTTGTTACTTGGAATAGAAAGGTTTCCATTTAATTTGATTCAAAGAGACTAATAAGAGATGAACATGAAATGAGTTGGGGCTCGAGGGAGGACCTTTCCTAGATTTGACAAGTGTGCTGCATGAGATCATCTTCGGCTGAGTTCTCAGTGCAGCATTTCGACAATGTATACAGTTTACATGCTACATAGCATAGCTTTATATGAACCATAATTACCGCCTGAGGGTATCATCGCCTCCACACTGCTGACACAGGATGTTCATGTGGGAACGGCAAAGATAAAAGGATATAGGCTGACTACATAAAGATGGACTATTGTATAGGGAGTTGTGCCGTTATTGTATAATATTTGTTTCATCTTTTGATGAATTGCCATGGCGATGAGTTTTAACATATGCTGCTTTAAGAGCTGATCCAAGAATTGATGCTTACTGTAACTATGTGAGCTGTAAGCTGCTTTCTATTTACGGGTGACTTAAAAGCTGGAAAACAAGTTCTTCAACTACATATTTCAATGTTACTACGAAATAACACTTAATGTAAACGATGTTGACTAGAATCTGACTCACACTCTCTGCAGAGCTATTGAACAATTTCTCTGATATCACACCTACATCGCTTTCAAGGGCTTCAGCAATTGGCACTCACGTTTTACGTTCACCCAGATTAGACTATTCACAGCTTCATTCAGAATGGATGTACTATGAGATTCTGATTTCATAGCAGCGCCGGTGCCGCCTGTGGAATAATATGTTAAAACTCTCTGGGTATATAGATGTAACGGTGTGAATGAGACATATCCACATCATAATTACATTCCTTTGAACATGTGTGTGGAACGAGAAATCCTTCCTGTCCTTTCATTTCAACGATTGCCTCCATATTAGTTCTACTTAATATCCCGAAGGTCATAACATTTGATGGATCGTAATGTCAGTAGGGCTGGTCATAAGCGCCCTACCGCCCTCTCCTCTGGCAGCTACAGTCTGCTCACATCACACCCTAAGTGAGGGAAAGAGATGCAGACAGCACGCTCAGGCCTCGGCAATCGATTGTGACAAACAAATTAGAGACGAGTTTGAATGATTAAGTTATGTATTGATTTTGATTTAAGCATTAACGCCTCATGTACTCGGCGGGATTAAAAGGAAAATGTAATCAATGCTTCCTTGTACATATCAATGGGATTTAGCATTTAAAAGAGGTGGGTCAATGGGGTGATAAGGAGCCGGTGAAATGTGCTGCTTGTGTTGTGTGGTTCGAGGGTAAAGGATCAAATGAAATGGCAGAATTACATGTAATGTGATAAGAGTTATTCTTCCATTAACAGCACATTTTCTTAATGACATTTCCTCCCTAGATGATTAACTGCTTATTCCAGCATGTGAGGGCCCCATCATTAGTTGCCTTAAGAGAGAATATTACCTTGGAGGGTAAATGAAAGAGGAGTTTCTTATGCTAACTTTAATGGTACTAAAAAACGACTATAATATATCTTCGAGCAGCTGAGAGGGCCATTGATCAAAGGTAATTACTCAATTACTCTTTGCTCTCAGGTGCAGAGGGTCCTAGTTCTAAAGATCTTTTTGGTCATCTTTGACAACACACACTCAAAAACTATTTTGTTGTTGATGTGTCTCCTGTTAAATTGTATTGTATTCTAGCCAACATTACAGTTTTGTCCATTGAACCCCTGTCTACAACCTTTATTGTAAAAGGGTTAAGGGCAACTTGTGACACCTGTCACAGGCAAATGACTACGAGCTCCAGCTGTTTACTACAGTGGGGGGGGGGGACGTTCATCCCACACAATGCAGTGATACGGAGCTGGTTGAAAATTGGCAAAATATCCCATTAATATTTCCGCATGGATGGATTATCGACACACATGCCGAGAGTATAAAAACTCAGCAAGCACACAACCACTGTTGCCTAAGGGTAATGTGCAGCTTCCTCTGCATCTGACCTACATTAGTTTGGGATTTGGGAGGAACATGGAGCACCAGCAGGAAGCCCACACACAGAGGAAGGACATAACACACACAAAAAGGCCCCAATTTGGATAAAAAACTAAAACAGAGGATACATTTAAAAAAACACAGAGACGTCGAAGATTTTGGACTGAAACACACCCGAATCGTGTAGGTCCCTCGACCACATGACACACTATCCGACTTTCAGACGATCACACCTGAGCTGTGGTAACTTATATAATCATCATACACATACTGTACAGTGGCCAAAGTGTCACCACATGCGCAATCAATACTGCATGTGGCTGTAAACATAATGGCATCCTTAAAAAGTGAAGTCACATATCGCTCCTAAGAAAACCATATGTCATAAAGGGTAGGTAATGTGACATTCACGCACAGGGAAACTGTGACTAAAAACTCAATGTAAACGTGGTTAATACCTTTTATAGTTTATTTGTGTTTGATTTGAGATTACAAACCTCGTAAAAGTGGGTTACAGTCTATTACCACTGACCCCAGTGATCAGTAACAGATGGTTTCTTATTGTTTACCTTTTGAAAGCTGTTTGAAATGATGATGATGAAGGAATCCTTCTGTACAGTCAGATATGGCAGCGGCTCCTCGGCACTACCACTCCAGATTAGGTGCCAATAACTGACCTCAACTAAAAATATGTGCTCCATGGTTTTCCACTAAATCAGACTCAACCCAACTATGCTTGTTCCAAAGAGAACTCAGCAACCTGGTTTCCATTAAACATCTCAGTATTGATGCCTCAATAGTCACAGACTCTTTGGAAAATTCAAAGCACCAAAGAAGCTGGGAAGGTACTCAGACAGAAGTACAAGTAAACAAAAAGAGCATTGAAGATAAGATAAACATACTATAGTCAGTGATGTACCTGAACGCGTTCAATGAACGATCGTTCATGAACGCGTTCATATTTTGGGCGAACGTGAACTGAACGTACTGTATTTCCGCTCATTGAACGTAATTGAGAACGCGTTCATTCTCAGCGCTGTATAACGGCGTTCAAAAGTGCGTTCATTCTCAGCACTGTATTATAACGGCGTTCAAACGTGTGCCAGATTTCATATGCCTTTCAGCCGAAAACCCAGTTAAAACACACCGTAAACAGGCTTCAAAATAATGCGGAAAACCACCCAATCTGGCAACAGCAAGCTGCCTGTGACGCGTACGCGCCTGTCACCCCTGGCTGTCGCACTAAAATATAAATATACTAAATATATCAGACTTCTCACAACAAACAATGTGGAACCGCGGAACCGGCGAGCATTGAATGAATGAATGAATTAGTATGGACGAAGCCGAGAGCAGCTGCAGCAGCACTCGCTCAGAGTGAGACTCTACGGCAGGGGTGGGGAACCTCCGAGTCCGGCCTCCGGCCGTATACGGCCCGCGAGACAATTTGGTACGGCCCTCGAGGTAATTTATAAACACACGCAAAAAATAAAAAAATGAAAGAAATCTAGACCGCAACAAAATTAAACAAGCGAGTACCTGTTTTTCCTGGCCAAGGTCAGGGTCCTTGAACACAACACGAGACTAACGTGTCATCACGTGGTATATGTCTCGACTGACAGGGGTGCAGTTCTGACGGAGAGCACCAGAACGCCACTCCAGCACTTCAGAAATTGCAGTACCGATAAGTCCATACACATGCCGCAGTTTCTGCGTGTCTGTGTCTTTAGTTGAAAGCCCAGTGGCGATCTGCTCATCTGTCATACTGATCAGACAGTCAATAACTGTGTTGTTATCATTAGCATCTGGTTAGCTAGCTATGCTAACGAATATAAGAAGCTTTGTCTACAACCAATGAGGTAAAGGCACATCTTTATATGATCATTATAGTTATAAAAAAAATAAGAGAATAAAGTAAACGGGTATAAAATACTATATGACAGTTATTAATAAAGAAGAATACAGTTTCAAAGGGGAGTGATTTGTCAAATATCCATACATTAAAAGAAAATCTGCTTACAGTTGTGTTTGGGTGTTGAGAGATGTGTCCATAGATCTCCTAATGTTGCTCTCAAAGTGCAACAAATCTTGCCAGGGGAGCATGCCCCCCGGACCCCTCTAGAGGAGGTTAGGTCCCCCCCACTTAAATCATGTTCACATCACATGGATAGGAAACTAAATACATGTCCACACATCTTGTGTCCATAAATTATCTTTCTGTTTTGGTGGTCACGCCACACCCTGCACGTGCATGCATACGCGAGTCATGGTGAGATATCTGGATTAAGAGGTTGCTTTTTCTTTGCACAGAATGAAATGAATGGGCTGTGATTTTAGTTTTTTTAAGCAGAGGTTAATAACTTGTACGTCCCTCTGAGGATATTGTAAAAATTGAAATGGCCCATTAACATCCAGGAGACAAATAATAGCTCGCAGCAACGTATTGAAAAAATAACTATGAACTATAAATTAGTTCATTTTTGAAACCATGAACTTTAGTTCAACATTTTGAATTATGAACTATGAACTGAACTAGTTCATTTTAAAATGTGTGAACTGTGAACTGAACTAGTTCATGTAGAAAGTGAACTTTCCCAACACTGACTATAGTTGCCAATTGTGGATATTAGTTTTGCATTCAGGTCTAATAAAATCGTTCTTGGATCAAATATCTCTGGATTTTCCTGACTCTTATTTCCTTAACTGTGAAAAACAACAAAATAACAACCTGCAGTCAAATGTAAATGATACAATTTTCCATTTCAAGAATAAAAAAAAACAACTATGGTAAACGGAATCACTACTGCTACAAGGAAACACGACAACATTTGAGATATGAAAGAACAACAAGCCGAGGGCTAAAAGCCTTTGACAGACAGTCATGTTTTGAGCTAAATGCTGTGTCAGCATGCTAACATGACATGTCAACAGAATGATGGTTTATCCTTCTATATTAGTGTGTGGAGCTCATGCAACATGCTTCACAGAAAGACCACAGCTAGCCAGGGGCTTAAACCCACAACCTTGTATCACTTTGCCACCATAGAAGTTGATAAAGAAAAGCTAACTCAACGGGAAATCAAAGTCAATACAAATCATTCTGAATGCGACATGAATCTCTGATCCAAATTTGATGACAATCCATGTAGTAGTTGTTGAGATATTTATTAAAAAATCCCAAATTCCACCCTGAAGAAAGTAATGGGAAGTGATCTGGATACAGGGAATGGGAACTGTGTGTATGGCTTCATGCTGTGGGCGATATTGTTATCTTTAAAAACATGCATGGTAATCTTTCCAAAAGCTGTTGGTCACTGATTTGCCATCCCTTTATCCACGCCTCAAAAACAGCTGTCCAATCTCATCACATTATTTCCGTAAAGAGTATAAAGAATATATCTCGAAGCTTTAAAAAACAGGAGTGACATGTTTTCTAATGTATCACAATACAGCTTGTTGTCGTGTATCATTACTTGCAGTCAGTGCCTAAAGTGTATCACTGATAAAGAGCAAACTTTCCTGTATTAGCAAGAAGAACTGTTTAGACAGGTGTTGATTGGAGAGATGTGCTAGGGGTACATGTTCTAAATGATCTAAGAGTATTGAATCGACTCTGATGGGTGTGAATACTCACTCACAAGCAATGCCAAGGTGTTAATCCAATATCACTAGACGGAGCGAAAGAGAGAAGAGACTGGCGATTTGTAGGGAGTTAACACAAGTGATGCCAGTGGAGTTATTACAGCGAGTTACTCCCCAGTATCCTCGCACTCTGACACAGGGAGGTCAGAGTGGAGCAGCCAGGGGTCGGTGATGGGCAGTGGGATGAGGAAAAGCCGTGAGCTGTCGGTTCAGAGGATCTGATGAGGAGTGACACAGCGTGAGGACGTGTGCTAATGCAGGATTTACATCATGCAGCCGAGCGGCCTGTCATGGACCGCAGCGATGACTGTGTTATAATGATAATGGGGAAGGGGAATGTCTGTAGGAGGAAATCATGTGTTTTTGTTGATTTTGTTTATGTGGGTATGCATTTCTGTCCAAGGTGGAGAATAACAAACACCAAGTGCTGCAATACCATACACGCTGCTGCTGCTACTACTGAGGGACTTCTTACCTGTATTCCTTTATGAATTCCTCAAAGTTAAAACATAAATGTATTAGTTCCGTTTCTTTCTTCATTTTTTTCAGTCTCTTCCCCTTTGCTTCAAAATGTGTTTTAGTAATCTTCCAAAAACTAGAAAGCATCAAAGTTCACCATACTTTAAAAAAAACATTTTCTACCGACATAGAAACTATTGTTGATATTATCCGTACTTTTATTTTGGATACTGGAGTAAATTGTGCTGATAATTAGTATACAATACTTTTCATGACCATGATTTATTTGACCTTGACCATGGTTTATTTGACCTTGACCATGATTTATTTGACCTTGACCATAATTTATTTGTTCTACAATGTTAGGAAACGGTATACCTATATAAAGGGTAGTGGTGGTCTAATGGATAGTGAGGTGGGCTGAAGATCAGAAGGATGTGACTTCAAACCCCGCCAGGAACACCACCTCTAGTGTGCCCTTGAGTAAGGCACTTTGCCCTTAGTTACTCTAGGGAGAATGTCCCTGTAATTGTAAGTCGCTTTGGATAAAAGCGTCAGCTAAATGAAATGTTAAAAAATGTATTCACATTTCCAGATGCGTAAAGTGATGGCAAATTGCATTATTTGTCCAACTAAGAGTGAAGGTGAACTATTAAGTCATCATTAAAATTGTTGAATTGGGTGATCAATAAAGACATTTATTAAGCTGTCCCCTGAATAGTGTCCTGCCTGTGTGAGCGTTATCTAACTGCATGCACAGGAAGTTAGTTTTCACCAGCTCATAACGTACAGGCAGCTTCCTACAGCTTAAATAGGGTAATGCCTCATAAATGATGGCCTGTAGGGCCAGTGTAATGATGAGGGATAAGAAATACCCACAGGCATGTATCATCATAAACATCAAGCAGCCCGAGTGGCGGTGATTAAGTATCCTGCAGGTCAGGACCGACTTATCAGATCTTGATTTGGAGGGAGGACATGTCTTGTAAACAATGATAAATGCTATCATGAGCCCTCGTACATTATCCTCAGTTTCTGTCTGAAACTGGGTAAACCATTTGTTTTTCCTAAAAACAATGTTTTTTCTTCCAGGGCGAGTTTTCTGAGCGTTAATTTGCAACAACTGCCTGCTGCATGTTTACACAGCTGCAGCCTGTGCTCAGCACATCCCAACGCCTGCAACAGGGAGCAACTCCCTTTGATTGAGGGCACAGCTCATTCATTTTACACAAGCAGATTTTCTGAGCACATCTCGGCTTTCAAAGCAGTTCATAATTGAGCAGCAATAGTGCGTTGCCCATTTAAAACATGCCTTTTTGTAATCTGGTATTTGCTGCTCGAAGCTTTCTGGAGAACCTCTCGCCGACACCTTGGTCCCTGAGCAGTTCTCCCATGAGAAACTTCCTGAGGTTGCATCACTCTGATCAAGGGCTATCGAGAAAATCAAAAGACATACAAATAGAAAAGACAGACAGATACTCTGTCCATTTAATATTGATTAGCATTTCTTAGCGTTCCGAGCATTTAGAAGACTAAATTATCTAATTTTAAAAAGGTTTTTTTCCAGCTTTTCATGCTTTAAAGCAGCATTTCAGTCAGCGAGACAACTCACGTGTTCCTTTAACATGTTTATTAGAAGCAGCATATAGTTGAATTTGGCGACTAGGCTCGGGCATCATCACTCCATATACTGTATATACATAGCACGATGAGTGATGATTAAATAACTAACCCCCGAGCCTACAGGTGGAAGCTGGGGTGGTGGTGGGGCAGGCAAGCAGCAGCGACGTAGAGGTAGCTGCAGCGATAGCAGCAGCAAGCAATGCATGGAGAGAGATCTGGCAGGTTAAATAGAGCGGCATATTAAGGAGACTCTGTTTGGTTGGTTGTAGAGTGGCAAGGGGCGTTATGTATGAATGCAGCATAAGTGCTCGAGTTGACTGCCTGAACTAGCTCGCAGGCTTCGCCCCATTTATCAATGTTGGTATGACACTCTGGGGCTTAAAAGATAACGTGCTTTAAACACAATTCTGATATATTATTAACATACTGTATAGTTATGGGATAGCACACTCTTATCTGTTGAGACATACATCAGACAGGAAGCAACGTTAGCCTTCATTTGGAATTGTGCTTGCTTGGCTACATTTGCTTTCATTTTGCTCTCTTTTGGCCTCCACTAACCCCCTTGGTGAACAGTATAACTCTTAAGCAGCTGAATGCTCCACGTTGTTCACCACCTAGATGCTAATGGTGTGGGTCTGCCGACTGGCGAAGTTAAGGCAGTTTAACTCTCTTCTTGTGTTGCTTAAACTGCCTGCTGCAACTGGAAACAGAGCGGCTGAGATAAAACCAGAACAACGACCTTTAAGAGCTTTGTAAAGCTCCGACAATCAAAAATAATCTGGTGTTAAGCATGATAGGTGCTTTAATTGAATCTCAACTATTCATTCAGTGTTTGTGTTGTACTGTAGGCAGCACAAAGCCTTTATTCAGACTAATTAAGTCGAAATGTTAAATTTTTGGTCCAAAATAATGTGCTAAAAATTGTTCATCATAATATTTAAAAACATCATTACTTCTAAGTGCTAAGTCTGTTTCAATGTGTTGCTAGTCGTTTTTTAATCATTACTTTCTCAGCCTGGCTTCAAAGTGTTGAAGAATATACAACTTCACCCATCAGGACTCAAGCTGGTGCAAACAGCCCAAAGAAACAGTCCAGAAACAGACATGAATGGGTCTCCGCGCTGAAAAGGTTGCACAAAGTCACAGACTGTGCAAGAGAAAGAGGATTTAATTACAAATCCAAATGCTTCAACATGCAGGCCAGTCCCAGTCCGTTCCACTGTCGCTAACATAATCCCAGCCTCTTTGCAATTCAAATTCTCCCCTAAATATGACATTCCACATTTAATATTCTTCAGTTGGAGTGATCATATTTGGTGTGGTGTGGAGTTGATACTCATACATGGACACATAAGGAGATTCACATGTTACACAGAAAGATTGCAGACACATATGGAACTGTAGTATTACATTAGTGACTCTTCCAAACATATCGAGTTATATTATGAGCAGATATTTATGCGAAATAAATATTTTTCAAGATGAGGGGATGGAAAAACAGCACAGCACACAACATCTCCTTTGACACCAAGAAACTATTTTACAGCATAGTAGCAATTCCTTGAATGAGCAGAACCTACCCTGCCCTTGACATGTATTATACATGTATTATACTAAGGCCACTACAACAACCAAGTTCTTAATTAATAGTTGACTTGAAAATGATTGAAAAAGGAACATTTCCATGAGAAATTGCAGATTATTTTGTTTGTTCGCCTTTCAAACACGGTCAATTCCTTTTTCTTTGTGTTCTTTTGAAAGTGAAGATCTTGGATTTAGGACAACAAAATTAAGATATTTAAGAAATGCTCTCGCGCTCTGAGAAAGTAGGATGGACATTTCCCCCTAAAATAGGATATTGTATAGATTTTACAGATTGGAAAGTGACATTTCTAGTGACTTTCAGCTGGAACCAATGTACTGTCCAATTGATAGATCTAACCCAACGTGGCAGCACATATAATCACTTTACAATGTTTCTATACTATATATGTCCATATATTTGCCACAGGGAACACGTCTGTAAGGGAGAGGTTCAATGAGAATCGGAAAGAGTGAGTCTGATTGAGCAGAGTGTGCAGTCTGTCTTATCCCAGCCTCTGTGTGCCTCTGAGTCCATCAGCGCTGACAGAACTGTCTGAATGGGACTATAGAAAATGTGCCACGTTTTCAAACACTTAGGTCCAATGTTCAAGGACATCAGTCACGGCCGGTGATTTATTGACTAAAGCTCTGGCTCTGCATTCATATCAAGCTGCTGCTCCCAGAATGCAGTGCTGCAGCAGGGCGAGAACCTGGAGGCTCCGTGTTGGTAGCAATGAAGAGGAAACTTTTATTACAACCCTGTAGATATTTGTTCTGCTTGATCATTTTCTCCCCCATTCAGACGCTTGCTGACTGACGGTTATGTACACACTTTCGGATTCATTCCCTTACTCACAGACTTGCTCACTTACTTTTTTGGTCACTTAAACCCATAAACCCACATTCAGGACGTCACTTGGTGGCATGCTCACTACCGGACCTGCTTGAACTGGCAATGTGCCCCAGCAGAGATATAAGCATGTTATCGGCTAGGTTCCATTTTAAATGGTGCATTTTATTTTCCCAAAGTAAAAACATCTGCCAATATTAATAGAAGTGAATTAAAGTATGTAAACATGTGTTTGGAAAGCTCAACAGCGCCTCGAAGAAAAACGTCTCCTCCGTGTGCATTTCAGCTATTGGGACGTCCTTCAAAATGGCGTGTCTTGATCGATTTCCGGGTCAAGTCCCGGAGGAGGGGAAGAGAGGAGTCGAGGAGGGGTATTGGGATGAGGCTCTAGATAGGATCTATAGAGGGGAATGTGTGTTCTGCCACACTATCTGCTTGTATAACACGTCAAGGACACATTTAAGGAACTGCTCGTGCTAACTGTTCTCAATGCTAATCTGAGCTGATTGGAGCCGTTCCATGGGGATGTGGCAAGTTGTTCAGTATGCACCTCAGTAAGTGGGGATTTATAGGGGGCAGAAACAGCATGAACAGAAGGCCAGGTCAAATATGTGTGTTCTCTTCTGGGGTTGCCTCTGTCTCGGGGGCACAGTTTGGTTTGCGGGTGTGAATAATGCAGCCTGGTTCCCTTGTTCTGCCTGAGGTCCATGGAAGGAGCCTTGAGATGTAGGGTCTACAGATATTTACATTCAAACCGCCGCCTGCTTATTGTACGTGATCAGACGCGCTGCAGGAGTATAAGAATGACAAAGACAGGAAGGCTGGAAGTGTCCCGGTGGCCTCCGAGTGGTGATATGTTTCTGCTTCTTTGTTATCTTATGTGTAACCATCAAAAAAACACTCATAACTCGTCATTTTAATTTAAAAGGGAAAATGCCTTTGAGGCTTTGCATTTTTCTGTTAATTCTATTATTCAGCATCAATGCAAAGGCTGGAAAATGCTCGTCCTTGTTGAAGTTAAAGTTGTGATTACATTCTGGGTCATTGCTATGAATATAATAATATAATCAATATATCTGTCTGTTGGGTACGTTTTAGTCATTCATTTGTGCCAGCTTTCAGCTTTCTCACCCAAATTGAAGATATAAACATATATATTATAATGTACTTTGTCATGATTATCTAAAACATATTTACTGCACTATATCATATACATTCTATATTTTAAGACCAAATGAATGTAGGTTTTTCACAGAATCGTGCATTGGCCCTCTTTAAAACAGCAGTGGCTTTCTGTAAAAATCCATCGGCCAGGCATTCCTGTTTAAAACACTGCAGCATCTAGAAATATAACAACAAGCTACTGTTGGACATCCTACAACATCTCCTTGCACTTTCTCGCCTTTACTTCCCGGTTCTGTTATTCAGAAAGGTCAATTATTAAAAATAAAATCACATTTCTGTATTATGATGAGTTGGTTTAGCACTTAGGTTATCCTATGAAAACACTTCTAATAATATTAACTTCTTAGCAGGTTAACTTAGCAGGTTAGCAGGTTCACGCTTCCTCTCAGTCATCAGCAACACGTTCACAACTGGATCTCACCTACAGGGAAGTGATACACTTGAGTGTGTTACTCCGCCTTTCCACAGATGTGAATATATTTGGAGTCCTACATGAATTGTGAGCGAGTTGGAAGAACTGAGAAAACAAACATTATTTATGTTGCACAGTACTTGAGTTACAGTCCTTATTTCATGAGGGTGGCTACATTGACATGCACAAGATATTCAGTTGTTTAAAAAAAAAAAGACAATATTCCAGCTCAACTTTGTCCATGGCTAATATTCTCATGTATAGGTAGCCATGCATACATGACTTTGTTTTCAAAGTGTATCAACCTTGGGGAGATATGTTGGACCATGTGAACACATTGTCCTTATTTCGACTCTTTAACCCCTTTTTTTAAAAGGTTGGTGTTGCAATTTTCGAGCATTTTTAAATACCTGTTGATATCCAAATCCTCGATAAGTAGGTGTGTCTCTCCTTCAAACCGTAAATATGGGCATTACTTTTGGATATGCATCTCAATTGCTGAATTTACAATACAGTCTAATTTGGAATGTCCGAAAGGGGGATATATGCCGTTTACATGACCTGTATGAAATCCACGATATTGTTTTATTTGGAATAAAAGTGCAATTTGTGTGCATGTAATCAGTCGATGTTTTGTCTTTCCTGCAGCAGTTGGTCAATAAATTCATTGATTCTGATGCAAGCCTACATTTCTTCCCAAATCATGAAATTCGAAGATCGAATAGCCAAGTGCGACATCCAGGAACAGTCAGGTAGAGAATGGGGCGGTGGGGGCCTCCGGGGAGGCGGGCAGGGGGAGCGGTGTTATCTGGAGAGATTACTGAAGGCAGCCGTTGCTTCTCTGCTCGGCTGCCAGGGCGCCCTCGCTTTGATCCTAACTCCCTCTGAATGGTAATCACCTGGGAAAAGGTCCCAATTATCTCCCTGAAATTCTCAGAGGTACAGTGTCCCCGTCGCTCTGCCATACTGGGATTAGACACAGACACACAGATGCAGCCAGGCGCAGACACTTACATACTTTATATATGTAGCACCTTCACACAATGCTAAAATGACATCGACTCATCATTCCCAGACTCCTACATTTTCTATTAATTCATTCCTGAATTCTCTCTGTCTAAGTCATTTGATGTATTTCGGTTTGAGGTTTGTCCTTTCCAAGCCGAGTATCTATAAAATTGCATATTTGCATTCAAGTAACCATCTTCATGACATTTTACTCTGCTAGACGGCTGCAAATCACTCTCTGTGAGGTGAAATCAGAAGCCTGAAATCAGATGCTGCCTTATAAAGAAACTCACAGGTTTAAGATGTTGTTTTATTTTCACTTAGCTTCATATGTAACACCTGTTGCAAAAAGTGATGTATAACGCTTTTAATGACCTCAAAGCCTTTATTTTTAAAGTGTACTTGCCATGGGAATTTCAAAATGTAGGCGCATGTTTTTTCTCATCAGTGTTTTTACTTTGCAATGTACATTGAAACAATTTGAAGAGACCTAGGTTAAAAAGAAATCTCCAACTAAAGATGTATGAACTCATTTGGAAGGTTTTAGACATGCCTCATTTCACAAGATGGTCAAAGAAGAGTACACACAGAAAAACATGCATGCCCGCTGAGAAATTCAGACACATCCACTGAGGAAACGCTACATGTATACAATTACCTTACCCTAAACCTACTAAGTCTAATAGAACTGCTCGGGTCTTGATAGATTGAGTGGGGAAGTTCATGAGATCCTTCTAGAGGGTTATCAAGAATAACTTTTATCCAATGACCTTGTCCCTCTCTGTCTGTGTCTGTGTCTTCTCTTGTTCCGATTAACCCAGCCAAATCTTTTTTCTTGTTTTGTATCTATATCTACGCCGGGATCCGGAGTCGAGGCTGATCCTCTTGCTGTAGTCCTGTGTCTTGGATCCTCTATCCTGAGTTCTGGATTAAGTCGTGGACTTCGGGTCGTGGCTGAACCTGTCTCTGCGGTCCTGCCTTGGGTCTCGTCATGCTGCTTCCCTGATGGCTTCCACAGGATTGTAGCTGACATCCTCATGGATTCATCTTCTTATTACAGACACATGCATTTCCTAACATTCGGTCTGTATGCTGTAAAATGTATTATCTCTTCGATTTACACACGGCATCTATTGCACGTCTGTCCGTCCTGGGAGAGGGATCCCTCCTCTGTTGCTCTCCCTGAGGTTTCTCCCATTTTTCCCTTTAAACTGGGTTTTCTCCAGATGTTTTTCCTTGTACGATGTGAGGGTCTAAGGACAGAGGGTGTCGTTTTTCTCATACTGATATTCTGAACAATCTGTGCTGTTGTATTTGCTGTAAAGTGTCTCTACGGTTTTTTTATTTTTTTATTTAACCTTTATTTAACCAGATAAAAGCATTGAGATAGAATCTCATTTGCAATGCTGACCTGGCCAAGAAGGCAGCAACGTTACACATAACACAAACATATAAAATACAGAGAACATAACTAAGAAAACAAAAGACAAAAAAGCAGTCACTACATTGTGCACACAAGGACGGTAAGAAAGGTACTTATTACTGCAAGGACTTCAGACAACTTCAATCTAAAACATGCTATTGAGACAAGTGCCCTCAGTTTGAGGCGTGATTGAAGGTCATTCCAAGACCAAGGACCATAATAAAAAAGACTCCTTTTCCCAGCCTCAGTCAGGAAGGAACCTGGAACCGTATCCAGGCACTGGATCTGAGGTTGTAAGAGTCACAAACTGGAGCAAATCTGGCACATATGTACAGTGGAAGCTTTCCTAAAATGGCTTTATACATTAATAAAAACCAATGCTGCATCCTACGCATAGTAAGTGAGGACCATCCAGTTTGGCTTTACAGTTTGCAATGATGAGTCCTATAGGGTGCATTTGATATATAACGCAGTGCAGCATGGTAGAGTGGGTCAAGTTTGGCCAAAACAGTGGGACAGGCAAATCTATAAATGGTATCACCATAGTCGTACTGTAGGCTATTTTTATTATATGTACAGCACTTTGGCTCGACCAAAAATCGTTTATAAATGTGCTATATAAATAAAACTTGATTTGATTTGATAAGTAACTTGCGAGAAAGACGCAGACAGAGCAAGAAAAACCAAACAGGTACTTATTTAACCTGAACTGTTTCCTCCCACTTCGGGAATTCGGGAATTTGTCTTGAACTGATTGTTCATAAATACTCACACAGCAAGTCGCTCAGAAACATCTTCTGCCTTGACTAAGCAGGAAATGACACGTTGTTTTCAAAGACAGGTATCTCTCACCATCAAAGCACTGCGGTCCAAAGCCCATGGGTCTGAGCGCGGGTCGCCGGGTGCAGAAAAATAAATGGGATCCTATTTCACCAAAGAGGAGCGGAGATGGTATTGGTGATAGTGAAGTGGGGAATGGTTGATTTAGATAAAAGAGTCTGCCTCGCTTTGAGGGCTGGCTGATTATGACTGGGCAGCAGATCAGAGGAGCGAGAAGAAAGTCAAATGGATGGATAGATGGATAGATTAATGGGTCTGGCTGGGTAGGTGTGTGGACACTAGATGGATGGTGTGTGGGCACGGATATATTTGGGCGGTTGCACTTTACATAACAGAGGATTTACACTGCAGGATTTCAGGAAGAGGTAAAAACACAATTCCAGCGGGCAAGGAGATGTGTGATCGCCCGGGTGTTTCGTTGTCGATAAACACTTTCCTGACACAACTTTACAAATCTCAACACAGCCAAAGCCCTCAGAAATATTCAAAGAGTTACGTTGCACCCTTTCCTCGTACTTCGGGGACGAGGCTTTTCCCTGAGTCACTTCTCATAATGCGATTTTCGCCCTTGAAAATGTAAAATAAGGCTTGCAGTGCGCTAATCCTCTCCAGTGTGCCTAAGTGCTGCGGTGGGATGAAAAAATAAAAACACATTGAATCACTCATCCTTTTTTTATGACCGTATTAATTGACCTTGCTATTTCAACAGTATCATGATAATCCCAAATAAACTGGAATTGCATAAAAAAAACCCATAAAAACATGGATTTACCCCGCAGAGACCGATGCTTGGCCATAAGAGGCCAAAAGCTTGTAATTGATTTTCTGAATGTTGGACCATGAACACTTTCTTACAGTGTAGAGTATGTTTCTAGAGCAGTATACACTCATACCTCTTAGAAGGAGTTCATGGAATTACAAAACACTGTATTATCTACAAAATACAGCCATAATTCACAAGTGACCTAATCTAAAATACAAATCCACTACATTAAATTCATGTCATGTTTTTTTCTTTTCCATACGAGTACAGCCATGCGATGATTCTATGAGCCAGTTCAAGGACACAGCAGTGCTTAAAGCTAAGTTCTAGAATCTCCATGCCAACATGCTCACAAGGGCACACTGTTTACAATGCTCATTATCTTACTTTGATAATATCGGATAAAAAAGTATTGGCATTAACAAAGTGATTCCTATTCATTCTGAGGGGGGACATTAAGCTATGTAACAAAGGTCATGGCAATGCTAATAATTGTCAAGATATTTCACTTAAAAACATGAATGTCAACCTTATAGTGGGTGCTACAGGAACAACTATCCTAACCATAACCCTAACCCTATACTGTAGGTAAAGGATAAAGTATACATTGGAAAGGGATTCATTGTCTGGGAACTTTGTCTAAAACTATTTTGTACTAGATAGATCTTGAGCTATTGTAGTAGTTGCTGGCAGTAAATGAAAAGTCAGTTTATCAGTGAGGTCATTATAATTCTTGATCTTGGCAATCTGCACCAAATACCATTGATATACACCCAAACATTTTCAATACAACAAAACAAAAACTAAAATCGTCGTCCTAAACTCAGGGGATTAAGCTTCTGGGTACCATGAATGTCAGTAGAAAATATCAATGTCTGTTAAAATCGTAGACTGACTGAGAAAATAACCATCCCTGATACCATGCAGCTAGAATATATAATACAAAATATGGTCCCTTTCCTACAGCTACTTAAGCTTTCAAACATAAATAGCAGTAGTCAGTTGATTGGCTCTTGTGCTACAGAAGCAATAATTACCTCAAACTGGGGCTTCTTGTCAGCATGAAAGCTGCAATCTTAATGTTCCAACATTCCATCAATAAAACTGTGCTCCATTTATGTGTTTTTCATTCTGAGTCATCCATGTACTGTATGCAGACAGAGACAGATATGTTGTTGATTGTAGTATGCATGATTGCTGGGGTCGTCAACTATAATTGACAAGCATATGCTCCACTTAAAGGAAGTTGTGAGCCTATTTTTGACGTGAGAGTTTGTGTTTTCAGTTTTTCTCACAGCATGTCAATCAATGCTGTCAATAGGGCTGTGCTTGGAAAATAATACGTTGTTTTCAATTGCTGTGAGCTGTTTCAAATGCAGTTGTGAATACATGTCTTCTTGCAGCGATGCTTGCCAAGTAAAGCAGAACCCAATGTTGCTTCTTTTTATTGATTTATTATAAATTGCACTGAGAAGACCAGAATATATTAACAACATTTTGGGAAAACTTTAGAAGGACCAAAGGGAAATCTTCAACATTATGTTCACCAACAAGAACAGTTTCATTTCTCCGAGCTAGCTTTGCTCAACATGGATTAGTGAGTTGTACTCATCACATGGAAATAAAGGCTTGACAGAAGCAGGTGTAAGAGTTTTGTGGTATGTTATGTTTTCACAAGAGCATTTGGTACATCCTCCCTATGTTTCCTGTGTCCTGCTTCACATTTCTGCTTCCAAAAGGTTGATTTTAGCATTGACACAGTGATGCATTGTCAGGGTGTTTTAGTGAGAGATCCTATCTCCCGTAGCCTTAAACCAGGCCCGGACTGGCCATCGGGAGGACCGGGAGTTTTTTTTTTTGTATGTAGGTATTGTGAATGCAACGCTGCGCAAATGTGGGTCTGACTCTGCCTCACAGAGGGTGACTGGCTGTGTATGATGTGGCCTGCCGACATGGCCACTTTCATACAGATCATACACTAATTCCCTCGATTGGCCTCTGTGTGTCATTCAAGCTCGGGAGGGTGTGTGTGTATGTGTGGCGCGAGCGAGCGAGCAAGAGAGAAAGCGTGCGCACCGGTTGTGTATTGTTGTTGTTAGCATCTGATGCTAGCTCGCTGCGCTAACGGATATAAGGAGCTGTTTCAACAACAAGGTGGGGGGAGAGTCCTCTCCTGTCAGACTGAGAGGCTGATGACTACAGCTCAGGTGAGGTAAAGGACTCTGAGTGTTTAGATAGTTAACTTAGTCTAAGTTATCTCAGTGTGTCTCAAACGGTTTGGTCACCATTATGTAAACACATATTTCCATTTGAGGGGGGAGTGATTAGTAAAATCTGCATGAATAAAACAAATAAAATGTTAATAGGTGAAAAAAGGTAAGATACACATTTAAAACGTGTTGAGAGCTAAAACTAGTCTTTGCTGCTGCCTCAAAGAGGAGCAGGGGGAGAGGAGGGAGACAGGAGAGGCTGATTCAGGAGCCCGGACACACTCACACATATAAATGAACCAAAAACAAATAAATATACAAGTTTCAATGTTTTTTCATATTGGATATGGTATGTTATTGGTTATGGCCATGTTCTTATGATTATTTAAAGTACAGTTCTGTTTCATATGGGTGTAGTCTCTTTCCCCCTTCAAAGTGCAACAGATTGATGCATTTAAGTCCAACATTTAAAAAAAAATCTTACCGGGAGAGCATGCCCCCGGTCCCCGTATAGGATTTGAGGTCCACCCCCAATTAAAATATGTTCACATAGGTTCCTAAATAGATTTGCACATTTTTTTAAATAGTAACCCATCTCCATATGTTTATTTTTGGGTAGTAGATTTAAACTAGAGGGCTATCACTATGGGCAGCAACGCTGTAAATATTGACAAATAAATCCAGCAAAAGGGCACAAAAAACTGGTAGTGGCCTGGCTGGGTGTATAATTGCCGGCCTGACTTATTGTCCCAGTCCGGCCCTGCCTTAAACTGTAATAGGACATATATATATTCAGTATAGTTTCCTACAGGATACAACCCTGGCCATCTTTACTTTTCTGTACCCTGCATGTTCCTGTACCAGAACGACATGTCTACCCAGAAGATATCAGAGATAGAATACATTTAGATTCCCATTTGATAAAGATTTCTCAGAGGGCTGAGCATCTGATATTTACAGTATGTATCTTGGAGTGTACAGAAGGTGTTGAGATAAGACTGAAGAGATTTCAGCCTGTGGTTGGATTGGTCAAGGCCACTCTGGTGAATGTGAATGAACCTACTGAGTGGAAAACATGAGAATTCTGTATAGATCTTGGAGATAAAACAATGTACAGAAAAACTGTTCAATATTTTTCTAAATATACCAACAAATAAATCAATGTTTCTGGCTATATTTTAGGCACTTTTGTTTCTCTTTTCTCACTCCCATTTAAGGGAAGCATTTGTATGTTATCAGAAGTGCAAGAATGAACCAAAGTGGTGTACTGCCTGACCAAAATTGCCATCCTATAGAGCTAGCCTGGGTAACATGCATGGTTCTATCAGTAGTGACATTGAATAGTTCAAAATCAAATGAAGCAATAGAAAGAAATGGAAGGTTTCAGGGGAAAGTCTGTATAATTACTATCTTCAGCTCAGACGGTTCATCTTAGTGAGATCTCAAGTTGTGCATATCAATTTCTCAATTTAAAAGAAAATCATTCAGTGAAAAAGGTTCAAAATAAAAAATAATGAGACTTGCTTGTACAAAACATAAATCCACCTATTTAATATTCATGGTGCAACCAGAGCACCTTGCAATCCCTAATGTTGGCATTACACTGAGTCCTGAGCTACATACAGCCATGTGAGCTGCTGATAGATGTCTGTCACTGATATAATGGACTGTTTGCTGCTGCGGTTGTTGTCTTGTGGCGAGGCTGTTTCCCTGCGGGGGGCGAGCTGCTGCTCTGTGTGGCTGGCAGCGCTAGTCTTAGCTGCCTGATGCCTCTGCGCCTCTATTGTACCCCCCCGACCCCTCACATCAGATCAGCTCATCTCGTCTGTGATTACACGGTGAGACAATAGGAATCATTGCATCTTCATATATGATCAAACATATTGGATAAAATATTCAATAAAATATTCAATAAAATATTTCTGTATGTGACGAGCCAAGCATATAAGATCTCTCCAATGCTGCAAATTGTATGCGTACTGCACAAGCAACATCAAACACTCAATTAACACACGCATATAATATGCATCAAGCATAGGGATGCACCAGTGGTGGAAATAACAAGGTTTACTCAAATAATGTAGTTAAGTGCGATGTTATGGTGTTTGTACCTTACTTGAGTACTTTCTTTATTGCTACTACAAGGTGAAATATTATAATCTTTAATTCACTACATTCATTTGAATAATAATAATAAAATATTTAATTTGTTAGCGTTTTTACAGGTGCTCAAAGACGCTTTACAGATATAGTGAAGGGAAAAGAAAAGGAAGGAACAACAAATAAATATATAGTTAAAGTTAAAGTCAAATAATACAAAAACAATCACACATTAAAAGCCAGATTGAAGAGGTGAGTTTTTGTGAGTGTTTTGAAGGTGGTGAGGTCAGTGCAGTCTCTGATGGGTTGTGGGAGTGAGTTCCAGAGGGAGGGGGCAGCGACGGAGAAGGCTCTGTCCCCCCAGGTCCGGTGATTGATGCGGGTGGGGATGGATAGGAGGTTTTAAAGCTTTAGTTACCGTTTACTTTACAAATGAACCTTTTTGTATGAAAGAAACATAAGATTGTATGATATATGATTATATGTCATATTGAAGTAGCCAACAGTTAAAACAAAAACAACTTTTTGAAAGATTTGTAAGTATATATTTGTAAGTATTTTGAGACTTTTTGTTCTTTTTTTTATTAATTAAAAATGTGTACATGCAATACGTTCCTGACATTTACAAACAGTAATATTTTCAATACAGAACTTGGACGTTCTTTGAACTTGGAAGGATTTTAATACTTTGTTCCCACTATGGGATGCACCATAGACCCAATAGAGTAGCTCCGTATAGCAGACACACTTTAAGGTATTGTATTTTGCTCATTATTTTTCAACTAGTGGTCAGAACAGCTGCTGGATCTTTTGTTTCGATTAAAGTATGGATTTTGAACTGTTGTAGTAGCTGTGGGGAGTTGCTCTCAGGCCCCTGTGGTCTCTACACCAAACAGATACACATGTTCTCAGGTCACTGCTCTGTTTGGATAAACCCGGCCGTCTGAGAGCAGGGCGCCCTGCTGGAGCCCCTGCCCTCTGAACCCCGGGACAACAAGGCTAGCACCAATCATAGATCCTCAATGCATCATTAGTACATGGACTAACCTTTACATCAAAATACAAACAACAACTTATTCAGGTCAAGTCCCCTTAAAGGCGTATGCACTGCTCTGAATTAGGAGACTGCCAGCACAAGGATGCCCTATTTCTGTTGGAAATGAGGAGGAGAGAGAAACACAAAAAGGAAAGCCTTGGATGTTATCACCGCGATAACAGTGTGGGATATTAATGTAAAAAGGAGAACAGTAAGCTCTGGGTTTTGACAGAGATTTACCATCCCAGTGGAGCACCTGAGCCCCTGCAACATCCCCAAATGAGCCCCTCTAATTGGGCTTATTGGCTGACCAGCGCAGCCTCTGCCAGCCTGGAGGAATGAGAGGAGAGGAATTAAGGCAGAAAAGGAAGTAGGAGGTGCAGAACATGGAGGGAGGTGGCTGCAGGAGATGCTGTCTGGCTGCAGATGATCTGTAGTTACAAGAGCTGTTAGCCACCCAGTTAAACTGCTCTTCTTATCTTAACACTAGGAAATGGATCACTGAAGTCCTTTGTTTGAATCGGATTGTGGAGGAGGAAATCGTTACATGACAAATGGGTCTCAAGAAGGCTTCTGCTCTATACTTAAGTCCTAACATGGTGTGGAATTTATCTGCAAACGTACTGTTTTCTTACATCGAATAGCTGAGCGGCATGGGAAGAGAAAGATCGATTTGTGACTCTTTGGTACAGCTTTCTTAACAATACATTTACATTTTTAGCAAAGGTAAAAGTTCATATTGAGGGGGCCAAGGTGTAAAAAGATAAATATTCAGTTTTGATGAGAGATATTGCATCTTGTTTCATTGTGGCAATAGTCAAAGTCTGAGTCATTAGCATCAAACAGCACAGTGATGTTTCAATTAACCTATTTTTATCAATACTTTTAGTACATTTTGTCCGAAGCAATGATTTTGAATAGTTTAATATTCATTCTCAGTTTGATTCTGAGCACATTTTGTATTTTTGTTATTCCATTGAGATTGTAGCTGAGTCAAGTTTTATATTCCTGCATTCTCTCCTGCCAGCAGATGGTAAAATGAAAATAACTAATAAGTGTAGAACTGCCAGACATCAGCAGACACTACATTGTTACTCAGAGGCCGACACATCTCTGGATGAGCATTATGCACAGCAAATCTGCCTTGAATTGACACCAGGCTGTCAGAAAACCACGCAAATATGCATTGGTCTCGGTAACAAACGTTCAGATTACAGGGAAAGTGATACGATGCAGTAAGTAAACAACACACTGGTGGTCTGAATGGGATGTAGAGATGCATCCCAGAGGAACCGACTGAGCTAAGGAAGAGTTGAGAAAGACTCGACTTCATGCAAATGGCTCCTGAAGCAATGCAAGCCTCGTTAAAAACCGAAGCACCGAGTTTGTTCAACAAAGTTTACTCTGGATCGCTTCCAGCACAGAAACATGCCTGAAATGTGGATCAGCCTCGCAGTTGTAGTCATTATTGTCGTGCTGAATCAGTTTCAACAACATATACAGCATTTAAAATACAGGAATTAAATAATAATAATAATCCTTATATTTATTATAACGCTTTATCAATGACTCTCAAAGCGCTTTACAAATACACATTACACATACAGATCATACATACATGTAATGGTCATACTGTGGACAATACCCACAGGAGCAAATTCGGGTGAAGTGTCTTGCCCAAGGACACAACGGCCTGACGCAGTGGGGCGAGAGCGGGTTTCGAATTAAATAGATTATTTATTTGGGAAATTGTGCAACTGAACATTTTCAGGGTCTAATCACCGCCTCATTAGGATACATTGTCTGGTTGTCAGAGCATTGAAAACCATCCAATGGTTGTGAGATATTTATATGTCATTGTGGAGCCCAACAACAAAATCAGGGGACCACAAAGAAAGGTGAAGTCTTCCTGACAAAAGAAATCAGCTAAATTGCAAAGTTGTTTGTACAAAAACAGTTTAGAGAAGTTTATAAGTAGATATATGACATCAGTGAACAATCCTTTGTTCTATAAATCCCACTATCAAAGCTTTACACACTCATGGTTAAACATAAGTCTTGAGTTGCACATCATTTACAGAGAGAAGGGGATTTGTGTGATTCCAGGGTTGAAACATGACATATTCATATTTTAGGTTGTAAAATAGAGGGCTGCATATAACAGATGTCTCTGAGAGTGAGTGTGCAAGACACATTTATTCAAATGAAGCCTTGTCAATTTTACGAGAAAGACGACTAATGCTTCAGAGAGCAATGTCAGCGTGGGCTGGCCATGAGGCTACAAAACGTCCATCTTCCTCAGGCTCTTCAATGGCTACCGAGTCAACAAATCACTAAAAACATAGTTGAATATGTTTTTCAATGCTTTGCAAAAATTTTTTCCCTGAGCTGTGGCTGGCAGGCAGTACTGAGTATGCACTTGTTAAATACACTTTAAAACTTTCTTGACGTGCCGTAAGTGGGATGTTTTGTTTGTGTTGATTCACTTTAGTGGGTCAATTTTGAAGTTTTGATATCAAACATCCAGACGCGGATATTTTGGCTGTCAACAGAATACACAGGGAAATTCAAATAGCTGACAGGCAACAATGTCCACAGGTTCCTGGATGGGCCATGTATATCTGAAAAAAACGCCACTAGCTATGCCTGAGACTTGTCCCCAGCAGCCAGTAAACCACTAAGCGCTGTCTTGTATTCATTAGTGGATGGTTTTGGTGTATTCTCTGGCTGGGGGACGGCCTGCTGGCGGCTGACAGGTTGGTGACAGGGCCTTCATCACCATCGTGGGCATACGAGTCGCAGCACGTCCCAGTGCGCTCCGTGTGTTGAGCAGCCTAAATCTGTCCCAGCCGTCTCACTGCTTCTCAGCTGTGACTGGGTAGCGAATCCAGAGCCAGACGTGATAAATATTCCATCTGCTGAGAGGCTGTTTCCCTCCCTGTTCCCCTGCAGAATGAGCCATGAAAAGACCAGCTCGTCTCTGTCTTTTTGTGCGTGTGTGTGTCTCAGAGCCCTGTCACTCTCTGTCTTTCAGTTGGTTGTGTATCTCGTCTTTGTACTCCTCTGTCCATCCGTCTGTCCCCTCTGCCTGTCTTCCTGCATGTCCATCTCCCAGTCTGTCTGTTTGCATGTCCATAAAGCTGCCAACCTGTTTTTTCCCTTCTCTGCCCCGAGGTTTATCTGCCTGTCTAGATGTCTATCTGAATACACTATGAGCACGCGTCCCATATATTTGTCCAGCCTCATTGATATGTATATTTGAATAACTGCCATGTTATCTGCATATCTGATTTCCTTTGTGCGGTGGAGAGAGAGAAAAAGGAAAAGTCCCTCTGATAACTTTGCCCTCACTTCTCTCCCACTTTATTACGCAGCACTTTTTGAGGGACACGGGAATATTTATGACATCCATATTCTCTGCACTGTTGCTCTGACCCTTGAGGTCCATACTTTTGATGGGTTTTCATGTCGTTGATCTGAGGAATTTAAGGATATCCTTATAAACTCACCAAAGTCATTGAAGATAAAACTGTCAACTGAAACATCTCTGACGTGTCCTCTACTTGACTTCCTATCATCTCCCTGCTAGTTCATCTGTTTGCATAGTCTGTCAATACAATGTCGATGAGTTTCTTATTTGTTTACTTGCCAGCATGTCATCTCTCTGTGTGTGGCATAGTTTTGGGAAAAGAAGCCAAGGCAGACAGTGCTCAAATCTGCAGGGGGACAAAATACTTTCCCCCAGGTTTACCCCAGAGAATTAGCTCCACATCATGCACATCTCATCATTGAGCATTGGCATGACAAGGCAGGAAATGCAGCAGCCCGGGGACAGTGTTCCTGCGAGTTGATGCCTCTGGGTGCGAGTGACCTTCAATGCTCTTACTGTAAATCCTTACATTCATCTGGTGTGCACTATCTCAATGTGACAGGGAGCCTGAGCTTTGATAGTGACTTCTATTCAAAGTTGCATGATTTCCAGGGCTCAGACTAAGTCCTCGGATGGAGCGGTGGTACCAACCCGTCCTCACACTCCTGATCTTGATGTACTGGGGGCTCAAGGAGGAAATGTACCACAAAAGCAGCACTTGGGAAGGTTGGGGGGGGGGGGGGGTGGGGTTGACGCTGTGGGTGAGGCAAAAGGTGATCAAGCAGCCCTGGCTGAACAGAACAGATTAGGTTTCCAAAGTATCTCCAGTTAACTGGGTTTCACTCGACCAGTTTTACTGCAAAAAGAGATCACTGACAGTTATGAAATGTGACTCCAAGTCTTTTTAAAGGAATATTGGGTACTATTTGTACTGCCTCATAGACCAAAATGTCTCTACTATATGGAGCTACTGTATATTATCTGCAGGGGGTTAATAAGGTTGATGGGGACGCTGCAGGGTGCTGTGTCAGAACAAAGACAAGTGGAGAAATCCAATCAGTGTTCTTCTTTTACCTCCTATTAAACTATAAATAGTGCAGAATATTCAAAGCCCTTTTGAGAAAATGTCTCAGCTTATGGGGGAAACCATAGCTGAAGTTTTGAGCCAATGGTTAAGCATCTTCAAAAAAATGCACCAGTAATGTCTGATCTAAAACAACTCTCTAGAAATCTGTTAGAAAGTTTAAAGTGCACCTATCATGCTATTTTTAGGCAATAGCATAGGCCTCGGATATATAAAAATATATAAAAAACATGTCTATGAAGTGTTTTGCTCAAAATACCAAACAGATCACCCATTCTAGCCATGCCTCATATCCCTCTATTTCACTTCCTGTTTCAAAAGTGCTGATTTTGGGTATAAAGCTTTAAAAAAATGATTAAAAATATTTAAAAAGAAGGAGGGGGCTGAGCTCATGCAGTTACTGTATAAACTAAATACTGCCGTGATGAAACGCCATATCATAGATTATCAAGGATTCTTTCTGAAACAGTCTGGAGCTCAAAGGCTTTCTCTCTTGCCGGTTACACCACAAGCTGAGTTCCTTTGTATTTCCTGCTTCTTCACACACATGCTCTCCAGTACAGGTTAGCGATGCTAATGTAAACACTGACCATATTACGTCCAAAACAGTCGGGCATTATTTCTGATAGCAACTTTCTGATAGTGCCGTGGGGCCACATTTCCGATAGTACTTCATATCGGACGCAAATCTGGATCAGCTCCGTTGCACCCCCGTTTTTAGAGATTTGGGTACGGAGGAAAAGAGAGAGGGCTTCATTTTCTGACGATAAAAGACATAAAAAGTGCATTTTGCATGATAGGTCCCCTTTAAACTAACTGAACAAATTATACCACAAATGTTCCACTTCTCTCATTTGTGTCATGGTGGAGGTAGACAGTAACTCAGCAAATTAAATAAAGTAATGTACTCAGGAACAGGTAATTCCTCAAAAATCTTCACTTTTGAAACTTGAGCACATTTCACCGATTATGTTCTTCCTGAAAAGGCAGTGGGTGATGGAGTAATCTCAGCTACTTTTTAATTATTGAAATACTTCCATCAGTTTAAATTAGAGATACCATCTATTGGCTGTATGCCAGTAAAGTTAAGCAAAATAGGTTTCCCATTTGCTTATTAAATTAATCGAGGACAAATCAGAGGTGTAAAAAACGCATCAGTCATTGTACTTAATATTTGGAGATCTTGCCTTTCGGGAAAACAGCAACTGTACCCCACCTTCAGTTGTGGCTATCGGGAACAGATTAAAACGTTTTCCGTTAGTTGCGTTGATACCTCAGACAAAATAGCTTGTTTAAAAAGTACCCCAACCTTTAGCAAAAAACACTTAGTTGAGAGATTCTGCTCAGCCAACAGTAGCATTGAACTGTGCTATTGAACACATTGTCAGTATGAACGTTAATGAAGATAAATACTAAGTGTCTGGCGTGTTGTAACAATACCAATTCATACGCAGCACGCACCAGCTTTACTAACTTTCAGGGTCGTCTAAATGTCAGGGAGGAAAAACAAACAATAGAAAGATTTCACTCCATTTGAGACTTACGGGCTTTCCAAATGGTTTTGTTCCAGGTAAGTGTTTTATTTTTTACCATTCTGCTCCATAGGATAACGCATCCAATTATGCATGAAGGCATCAACATGCTTGAGTGACTTGCTTAATTTCAACAGTGAAATGCACTCAGAGAGGTCTGGTGCCTTCGATTGATTCAGATTCAGTTACAAGACAACAAAAGCTTTTCCTAACAAGAGGGTGTCTTTAGATTTTCAGAAAATGACAAATAAGTATTCGTTGGTGCCCACCATCTCTGCATTCTGCACAAAAGACATCAGGAAGATATCATTAAACTGTTAGATTTAAAATCGTGCTGTGCCGGGTGTCATACAACCTTTCATCATATCAGTGTCTCTGTTTCCGTCCAAGAGTCTGTTAGCCTCCATTAAACAGAGGAGCCAGGGATCATGCTGGCTTCTAACAAAAGAGAGTGAAATGGGTTTCTATTTGTGTGTTGTTCTCTGTCCGCTGTGCAACTCTACAGCGAGTGAAGGCATCACTTACAACTTTGTGTTTAAGCTCAACAGAAAGTCATTTTATTGCTGAGCGATAAGATGATCATATTTGGAGTAGGGGTGGGCGATATTGAAAAATATATTATCACGATATTTTTCAAGCAGTATCACGATAGACGATATATATCACGATATTTTTTCATGTCGGTTATTATGGTTATTTTTCAAGTTACTTAACAGTACAAGCACCTACAAGGTAACAGAAACTAAAACAAAAAGGAGTAACAGACCAGAATAGCATTTCAAGCTGGTTTTATTTCTGAAATGAATCCCTGAATGAACAATTCAACATTTTGATATGGCTTCAGGCACAGTTTCTCAGTATAAAAATAACTTTAGGTAGCACTAGCAGTGAACATCAATAAACATCAAAAAAAGCATTGCACACAATTTAAACCAATCAATGTTGTGTAATTAACAAGGATAGTCTGGTGTTTTTTAGTCGATGAGTAGTGCAGATATCACTGTAAAATCAATCGACAGTAAGGGGAATACTTACTTCCGGGTGTACAATTCTCCGTTATCCAATGGGAATGGACGCTCACGTTGCCTTTAAGGGCAGCCGACACAAACGAATGCCGTGCTTCCATGAGCGTCAAATCCCGCCTCAGATGGGAATACATTGCAATCAGTTGAAAGCTATGTGCGTCCCTTTATGACGCTGAAGGAGCCTAGGAGCGTCACAACTGCACGCCACGGACCCTGGCCAAACGTCGCTCCTGGACGCTTAGGGAGTGAGAGTGTGTTGGCTAACCCTAACCCTAGCCGGACAGGGGATCGTGTCCGTCTCTGTGGCTTCAGGCTTGATCGCCGTTTTAATGATCTCAATGGGAATGGTTAGCGTTTCATATGCACGCAAATAAAATAAAAATATAAGCCAACAGAATCAACCAAGACAATAAAGTGCAATACTGTCTGAATCCTGACTAGACAGCTTTAGAGCATGTCTTTCACATTTATAGTTTATTTATTTATTTATTTTATCACGATAAATACGATATCTCTGAAAAAGCATATTGTGGAGACCTAATATCGTCACGACGATATATATCGTCATATCGCCCACCCCTAATTTGGAGTCATAACTAGAAAGTTGGTCACTTTGCTCTGTAAAGGCTTAATGATAACAAAAACGTTGTTGTCCATAATGAGCTTCACTACTATATCAATATAGTATTTTGCTCCTTTTAAGCTTTCTTGTTGTCACTTGAACTGTTTTCTTACAGACCAAAATAAGGTTTATAGTCAAATAAACAAAGAATATATCACCCACTAAAAGAGCCATCTTTCCACCTTTCTTAAGCTCTTTTCTGTTGTTTGGTTTTAGCGCCTGGCCGACACGCTCACACATCACTCAGAGACAGTGGCGAACCATGTCTATCACAACTGGACAACACCCCCCGCCGACGCCCCCCCCCCCCCCCCGCGGCATTATAATGTCCGTCTTTTCACAGAATTGTCGTCTTGAAAAGAGTACTCACAACAATTCCGCAACAACTTCATCTTCACCTGTTGCACTTGTCCTTTCAACGTTAACAACAATAAAATGGCAGGAATTGCTTCGTCGCATTCGTTCTAGATCCTCTGTCTCGAGCCAGTTAACTAGCGGGCCTTCTAGAGCAATAATGTACCCCCTTTGAAAAAAAGATTCAGCCAAGTACCCCCTGATCAGTGCAAACACTATTTGTTAGGGACAAAATGCCTATAAAAAGAGGAACAGCACAGCGCTGCACCATCAGTGTCTGATTTATTAAAACAATAACCTTGTAACTGAGAAACACTTAAATGCTACATTTCAAATGTTTACAATCCATCACTAAATTCATGGCAAACCAATTTTAGTATCATGCAATAACACAGAGACGACATTAGTGCATTGATCTGATCTTTTTAATAAGTTGTACTTACAATTTAGTGAAACATGGGCTTGTGCTTCACTGAGGAGCTTTATCATTCTGACAGGGAGGCAACTGCAGTTATTACACTTCGTGTTTTGAAATATGTGTAACTGTTAGGGGTGTAACGGTTCACAGAAGTCACGGTTCGGTTCATACCTCGGTTTGGTACAACAAGAAAAAGCAAAAAAAAGTCCCAAATGCGTAATTCCAGGTTTGTTGTTATTTATTTTTGAACAGTAGTGCAAGTTTCAGTTTCAAAATAAGGAACTCTATCATTTTGAATAATTAACTGTATTAAACAGTTAAAAACAAACCACAAACAGCACCACACAATCAGATGGCCAGATTATCTATAATGGCTGATGTCAAACTAAAAGGTTTCATCAAGCTGTAAAACTAAAAAGAATGTCTTGAAAATATTACATCATAAATAATAAGAAAGTGTTTCCAGAGCGCAAAGTCGTTGAAAAACATTATGCCAAAAGCTTCCGTTATTTATTTTGGTTTCATGGCGCTCATGTCTATTGGCTTCTTAAAAGCAGCGGGGATCAGCTGTTGAACTGCTGTTGTCTTTTGCCGGGCTCCGGTGATAGGGCAAATCTGGGTGATGCCTTCTGATATGATTTAGCATGTTCGGCGTGTGTCTCCATTAGCATACCGCACCGCTATCGAACAATGCCGACACACCGTCCTCTTCCGATCCACCACTCGCACACTTCATCGTTATTGTAGTCCACAGGGAACCCGAAATGTTCCCACACAGCTGATTTAAAAGAAGCAGGTGGGTTCTAGCTCCTGTGTGTTATCTGAAATCGCCATACTAACTTTTCTTCTTCTTGTATTTTGTTCGTTTTGTTGTTGTTTCTTCTTGTTCTTCATTTGTTGTTTAAGGGCGTCTGGAAAACAGCTTTTAGGCGCAATACCGCCCCCTGGATTATATATAGTGTAGTGGATACTGCCCTGAATTACAGACTATTTTCCCACTCGTTAAAAAAAAGGCGTATTCGCCGTGTGACTGCATGTGCCGAACCGTGACGTCCGAACCGTGACGGTACGTGACGAATACGGATACCGTTACACCCCTAGTAACTGTTAATATAAAACCCACACTGCTTAAACTTCGTTACTTTTCCTAAAATTGGTTTTTCATTAACATAAAATAAATCTCACGTACCCCCTGCAGTACTCCAACGTACCCCTAGGGGTCCGCGTACCGTATTTGAGAACCACTGTTCTAGAATACCCTGGAACCGAGGGAAACTCTGAAAGAATACGCCCATTTGCTACAAATCAATATATGATTGGTTGATCAAACTGTCAGTCCAAACGTACGCTTTCATTCAGTGCAACGGCCAGGGCATTCGATCAAGGATGTAGAATATCTTGGTTAAAGGATATTCTACGCAGAGACCCAGAACAAGATCTGATTGGTTGCTTTCTCTTCTAACACAAAACCACTGAAATGCGTAGTGCATGGTCCGAGAAGGACAAACAAATCAACCTAACACTGTAATATTACAGATCAACAACACAGATACGATTCTCATTTATTCATTTTATATACATTTTATTAAATTGTATTTATATAATTAAATATAGTGCAATGCAGCGTTCAAAAAAACGTGTGGCTTCACAACCAAAATAGAACACAGAGTATAATCAGCAGGACTCTTTTAACCAGCTGAGGCAATCGCAGCACCAATCAGCCGCTCTGCCCAACCGTGGCTGTGGACCACGATCAACTGACACCAATCAATTATACTCCATTACATACGTTAAATGATTAAATCATCAAAAATAATAAATCAACGTTTTGGCTCCTACACCCACCCATATAAATGACTGTTGGCAAAAAAAATGTTTGCACACAACGATGCAAAACATGCTTTAGAACAGTTTCCAAAATGCGTATCTGGCAATTTGGAAAGGAACTCTGCCAGCAGGATATTCCGCTCCGGAAGCGAGAAGGCAGCTGAGTTGCAGAGTGTCGTCTGTGTTTTCATGCTGAAGAAAAAGCAGGAAGAGGGGGGAAGACTTCAAAGCCGCTTTTTTGTATCACCAGAGTATTCCATGGATAATAGACTTAAGGGGAAGATTGATCAAACAGCACACTGGAGGACTGTAATGTGAGATGTGAATGTGTGAGTGTGTTCTTTGTGTTGGCATGCCCATCGGTGTACGCGCGTCTTAGGTGTGATTTAGACCGAAGGCAGGTTCACGGGTGCCTGCTTTCGTTCTACATTTTTGAAGTGAATATGCTAATGACGGCCCGTCCGCCCAGACACACACCATCTCCCGCACAAGCCGTCCATCTATAAAAAGAAAGCAGGCACCCGTGAACCTGCCTTCGGTCTAAATCACACCTAAGACGCGCGGCACCAGGGGCCGTGGGGAAAAGCTTATGCGAACCTTTCCTGTTGATCTCTGCCAACTTTGATACGTGTTGAATATTCTCCATCAGCACACAGTCGCCAATGCAAAGCCCTATCAGTCACAGTGAACCGTATTGAGAAAGTATTCGGCGTGCCCTCTGCCCTATCATCAGCCTGCAAACGTAAACATTTGAATTGACTCGATGATAAAGCATGACTGACTCCTTGTGCTGGGCAGAATAATGGGCTAATACTTATCAATATTAAGCAGGGGCTCTTTCCCATTACAGCCTTGCAAAGAAGTCATTAATTGTGCAGTGTTCGTGAAAAATATGCAAATACGCTGTTGACATTCTGATATGTAAATTCTGTCACTTTTTTTTTTTTTTAAATAATGAAGAGTGGAGATTATGCCGTTGCTTGTAGATGGAGCTACACAAGAGCTGTGCAAAGGAGGAAATACAGACTCCAGAATTGTATTAAACATTCATTATTGGTTTTCTGCATTTCCCCATTAAAGTCTACACTTAAGACAAAAAGAACAAAAGAGCCAATACCACTTAACGCGATCCCATTCTCCACTTTAATTTACTCCTTATTTAGACGATGTTAGAACAATTGTGTTATATTGAAATGTCTTTTTACTGCAGTAAGTCTTGTTAACAGACTTAGCAGACACGGTGTAAAACTCGCTGCTGATCTCCACACCGCCTCAGATTGCGACGAACGGAGCAGGCAGTGTGTGAGTATTGATTGGTTGTGAGGCAGGTGAGGTCAGAGGGACCTTGACATGGTCCTGTGATCTACCGGCCGCTGACACGGAGGGAGTGGATATAACTTCAGGGAACAATGGAGAGAGGTACATGGTCCAGGCGACACTGTAACACATCATATAACATTACAACTCGACTTTAAACGAGCAGTCTGCAGGATTTAGAGGCCTCTAGCGGGGATGTTGCAGATTGCCTCCCTAAGCGTGAAGAAACTACGATGGCCTTCAAGTGAACTCGTGCCATATAATCCAAACTGCCATTTCAATGTAAAAATAGACAAGGCCCTATCTAGAGCCAGTCATTGGTTTGCCCGCTCTGTACTACTGCACAAACATGGTGGTGCAACATGGCGGGCTAGATAAGGAAGACCCTCTCCTTTTACAGATATAAAGGATTCATTCTAAGCTAAAAGAAACACAACAATTCTGACAATCAGGTGATTATAAAACATGGATTACAATGGAAAAATACACACTGTTTAGCTGAACACTCGCTTCTGATTGGTCTATTGTATGGCCTTCTATTTCAGTATAGCAGTAGTCTGCTAAACTTAAGAAGACTACAGAGTTACAATGCAGCATTTACAACAGTTTTGAAGCAGTACAATTTCAATAAATTTCAAGAAAACAATATTTTTAAAATCAATAAATTATGTCAAATTATAGTTTTAAATATGAAGTATCTGTGTAATGAATGGGATAATATTCTGGGGGACTCAAGTCCTGCTTCAGCAGTCTGGGTTCATTTTGCAATAATGACAAGCTAGCTGTACATTATCATATACCATCACACTCCTTTTAATGATTGGATCTCATATTTGTGTCTGATTAAAACAACAAGGTATAGGAGGTAGCCTTTTTTAAACTGTGGTTTAATCCGACAAAATCACCTTAATTTAATAAACATGATTGTAACTCATTTAATCCAGTTATTACATAATGCAATGTTACAAGCCCAATACAATCCAAACATCTCATATACTGTACCAATCTAGGAGAGGATTAGGAAGAAACTAAGGAGAGGAGAGAAAATTATCGGAAAATAAATGAGGGCGGTTGCGAAAAGAAAGGTCATTGAGAGTGAGAAAGTGAAAAAGTGGGAAAGAAGTTTAAGGTGGAGGAGAGTAAAGGTGAGAGAAGGAATGATAGTGCTAAGGCTTAATTACAGGCCAGATCATGATTCACAGCCAATCGTGTGTGTGTGTGTGTGTGTGTGTGTGTGTGTGTGTGTGTGTGTGTGTGTGTGTGTGTGTGTGTGTGTGTGTGTGTGTGTGTGTGTGTGTGTGTGTGTGTGTGTGTGTGTTAAGAGGGTGGGCAAGCGGCCGCCAGCTGCACGGAAAGTCCATAACCTTATCACTGGTAGGAGGGTCAAAGACATGGACTCAAACTGTAAATAATATCCTAGTTGCGGAGGGACAGATGGAGAGACGGTTTGAAAAAAAGAAGAGAGAGGTGGGAGGAATAAAAATGGAGAGAGCGGTCAGTGACAGAAAGGGCAGGAGAGAGAAAAAGACATAGGTCAACAGAAATGAAAATGTCTACAAGCAGAGAGAAAGAAAATGATATAGAGGGTATAACTGTTTCCCAGAGTCTGACTTTTTTTTTTATTTTCGATTAGTTATAAAAGTCCCTTCTCCGGAGCATCCATATAGCTGAGGTTTGATCACAGCAGGGGGTCATGTAGAGTCTCCTCCTGCCATGATAGCCTCCATCTTCCCCTTCACTATTTCAGCTAAATGGTGATGCGGCCAATATTTTCTGGATTTTTTGCAGCCAGTAGTTTATGTGACTTAAGCGTTTGGACTTCTGTTCCGCTTCAAACTAGATATCAGCCTTACATCTACTTACATGCACAGTAAGTAACCGGTTATTCAAGGCCTCTTCAGATTTCTTAAAAGTGGAAACAGTTTTTCATGATAGGGGAATGGGATTAGATAATGACCCCAACAAAATTTGGTTGAGGAATACACCAGATATACGCATTACTGGGTTTCTTATCAACTCTTTACGACAGCGATTTCTGTCACTAAGGCTGCGGCCACACGAGGACGAAAACGGCTAAACGCATAGGATTAACGCAAACGCAATCGCAAAAAACCTTCCGTCCACACGCAATAGTCATCCGGATAGTGTCTGCCCACACGAGACCGCTCCGTTTAGCTCCAGCTCTGGAGAAGCTGCAGTACATATGCAGGAGCCTGTACGTGGCGCTGTAACTTCCTCCACAAAAGCAGCGAAGAAGCATGGTTGTCATGGTTGCCCTTCTGTTTATTCTCCGCGGTGGGGGCCGAGGGAACCGGGCAGAGTTTTTCGCCAGTCAACGTGTATTAAAGTTTAAATCTTCCGGACAAAATTATAAAAGTGCCGGTCAAAGGTCTTCTTTGTTATTTATTGAGCTTTAAAACAAATGAATAACGACTCTATATAATATAATGATAAAATACATGGAGCCTCTCTCTCGCGTGTAGGTCCATATCGAGAGAAAGATAAATAATCTGAATTCAGTGTGCAGTTTACTTTGACGCGGGGGTGAGCAGCAGAGGTGGGGAGAGGCGGGGCTATTGCCTCATCATTATCAGAAAATGATCGTATAGGGCGTACACACGGAGCCGTTGGACCCCCCAGAGCGTTGCGTATGCCGTTCTATCCACCTTGGGACCCGTTATCGTTTCCTCAGTCGTTTAGTGCCGTATTCGGTCGTCCTCGTGTGGCCGAACGGTCTATATGACACTAAACAGTAACGCAAACGACCGTTTTCGTCCTCGTGTGGCCGCAGCCTTAGATGACAAAACTATGCTTCTAAAAAAGGTTGGGATAGAGTAGAAATCTGATTAACTACCTGCTGCATTTGTACTCAAATTAAAGTTACTAGTTTTATATAGATCACGTACATTACATGCATTCTTAGATAAGCTTCATCGTGGGGTTTCTCTGAGTAGCCTGGTTTATTCAGAAGAGCTTCACATTTTAGGCTTTAACTGCAAAGCATATTCATCAAGAAGTCTCTGGCTTGATAGGAACTACTTTACAAACAAAATATGAAAAGATTCTGGTGCCTTCAGACATGTGTTGATGCTATGCTGTTTTGCTTAACTTCAAACATGTCCTCCAGGTGAGAAAAACGGTGCCATTTGGAAAACCTCTAAAACCCTCTCCACATCACAGGCTCTGTGACCAACACTGCGTCTTTCCTCTTCCTTCTTCATAATAATCCTGAGAACATGCTATTCTGAACGCACCGTTCCAACAGAAGGCTGAGAGAGGTGTTGCTTCTCTAATTGGTAGATTCAAGGCAACATGAGAGGCTGTATTTAACATTAACCCGGCTGCAAATGGAAGCCATAGAAATCGAGTGGCATAAAGACGGACATTTTCTAAGGAAATCAACACAGCATGAAGCACAGCACTGTGGCCAGGTGTACGTGTACTGTTACGATGGTAATTGCATTGCAGACCAACTTCCCTTAACTCGACTTATTACACCAATCAAAGGGTCTGCATTCAACATGTCGAAGTGCCAATGGGCATGATACTAAACCTACAATTGCTCCCAATGCCCATAAGTGTCAGTGTGTGAATGTAGCCTTTGCCGCTGTATGAATGGTGTTTGAGGTGACAAGGACTTGAAAAACTCTTTGTAAATGCAGTCAATTCACTTACTATAGGCCCAGGCCACAGGATGAGCATCAACAAGAGACAGAGCAAAAGACAACGCTTAATTTGAAGGGTAGGCCATAAAGAAGTTCTTAAATGAGAATGACCCAGTTTATTGCCCCATTGTGTGTCGTCAGAACACCTAACAACAATTGCCATTTCCTTTTGAACTTAAATGACCGCAGCAAAGAGTTTAATATCCATTCTAGTGTTCTTTTGTTTTTACTATAAGAGTAATATATTGTTTGGAAAAAGGTGGACAAAAATACTTCTAATATCTGGTAGCCTTGTATTGGGAGAGAGGGAGGATATGCTACATCCAAGTTGAAGAGAAACAGATCATTAGTATAAGAGTATGAGAAGGGGGGAAAGTGTGAGATAGTATAACTTCAGGGAAAGAGAGACAGCGACACATCATGTAATGTAGCCTAGGAAGAAAAAGAGTGAGCTAGCACAACCTCAGGGACAGAGATGGAGGATGAGTGCAACACATTACCTCTGACACGCTCACATCTTTGATATAAGACCGGAGAGATACGCGAAGTGAAGAACACCTTGAACTATGCTCGAACCTGACATAAGCACACTTTGTCTGCGTTGATTCATATTTACTGATGTAACTTCAAGCTGATGAATACATGCGGTTTGTGTACCCAGCTGCATAAAGAGAGAGTGAGTAACAGACATGAGAAGAATAGATAAAACGTACACCGTAATACGTTTTAGAAAACGTTCAAGTCAAGATTGTCCTGACAAAAATAACTGCGGCTCATGATTCTATTCCGATAATGTACCGGAGAAATAGACTATACTTTTCTGTAAACTTCCTTTATGGTAAAAACAATCAAACTATAATAAAAAAGGTAATCACAAATCTTATATTTGGGGCCCATGCATAATAAAAGGAATATGACATTAACAAAAACAACATTGGGGAAATCTTTTCTTACATAAAGATGTCTGCTTTTTCAGAGAAAGAAGTCGCAATGGAAAAGGGATTTATCTAAAAAAGATATTAGCTTTCAGAACCTGAAAACTCTAAACGATGTCTTGTTATTAAGTAACAATAAACTTGGAAGTGCAAGTTGTCTTTGAAAGATCTGGTATGTATTGCTTTCATCAGTCTACAATGAACACAACAATGCTGATCTTGTTAAAGGAGCTTGAACACACACTAAAGACTATTGTTAGGAGGGAGACAAAGCAGTCAGACTTGCAGACACACTCACATAAATTGACGTTTTTTTATTTGTTATTTGTCGCCAACAATAGAAGAGTTTACTTCCAACTGTTTTACAATGAAGTTAGACTTGCTCGGAACTAGCATTGAGAGAGAGTGAAGAGATAGAAACCAGCTTAGTGGTGTCGCTTATGTGAGGATATTTTGCGTACATTCAGTGTGAAATTCGTTATGTTCAATAGTTATTTATAAAATGCTATATCATACCATCCCTAATCCGCACCATGAAGCACACTCTGCATACTACACACTCCCTCTGTCATGCTTTGAGTTTCACAAAGCCATCATCACTCGTCCTTTAGAATAGATGACTCAACTCACAGCCCTCTAACGAGCACAAAGCGTCAAAGGCTCCATGATACATCGTGTGACGACTGAGTCACTTTTTCACGATACTACACGTAGCCTACTAAGTGGTTTTGACTCTGAAGGCTGAGATTGCCATCGTAAGACAGATCGTGTTTTACTTGTGCAGGGATCGGACTGCATGATATTTTTGCCTTTTAAATGTTTTATTGTGTCAGATTGAGCGATCATTGAGTCATAGATGTTGTCCATCCTCTTTTGGGATGGACAACCAATCACACCTTCCTGTCTTTCACATCTTCCTGTAAATTGGTGATTTTCAGGGATGGAGTTGTTCCACTTGACAGCTGAAGTTGTCAAACTGGGTAAAAGAAAGCAAAATAAACTGTTGCCAGGATGCTGTGGGAGTGTATTGTTTGTCTTCCACAAAGCCAAACTACACATTTCCCCCCGTGACTGACTGTCAGGCCGGCCATTACCACGCTGATATTTAAGAATTGAATTCCAGCATTAATCAGTTTGATAACCTCTAACTCTGACGTCCGCAATTAGTATTTGTCAAAAATGATTAAGAGGATGAGTTTTAAAAAGAACAATGGCTGTCTTGTTTTGCTTGTTGTGTCCTCTTTTCTACTTTCATTCATTATATCAAATGTGCACTCCAGTTGCATCGGGGAATAAAAGGAGAACATATTTCTGGGAGTTTCTTTCAGACTGCATCCATATTAAATCTGCCGTGTGCATAATGATAACATTGAAGTATTTTAGAGTTGTTTTCTTGCTTCTAGAAAGACCTTGCCATTCAGGGTGGAAAGTAATTGTACTTGATAAATAATTACCATGTTTTAAAAGTTCATTTGTGAATCTTACATTAGAAGTTCATAATTTAATTAAACATTTCTCAAAGCCTCAGGCTATTTTTTACAAAATTCCAAATGATCATAAATGAGTATATTCAGTTTGACTCTTGCTTATTGCTCTGACTAGAACATGCTTTGTTCATTTATAAAGTATTAATTTTATTTGCAGAAATTATGAAATAACACTTGCAAAACAATGAATGACAATCAAGGAGGAACTGTTTCATGTTGACTTCAGCTGATCTCGAGGCCTAGATGTATTCCATGTGGAAAGGATGACAGTGTGTCCTCTGCAGAATACATGTTATCTTCTCCTGTGAGTGTATCCAGCATCTTTATTATCTTTATATGTATATCAGATACAAACACGAGTAAAGTCAGTTGAGTAGGGTTTACCCCCCACTGTCCCTGCGTGTAGCTGCAACCACCCACAGTGCCGCTCGCACAACAACATGCTCAGATTAAAGAGGTCTTCCAGAGGAACAGAAATGTTTCCTTAGGTACTGTAGCACCACAACACTTTCTCTACCCTGGAAAGGATCCACACTTTGCAGCACAAAGAGGAACCGTAATCACTAAGGATGCTAGACCTAACTGTAGTTCTGAATTGTATGTGCTGAAGGTACATGTGGCACTGAACCAGATTCTTCACAATGTGTCATTATGTGTAATATTGTGTACCAGAAAGAAAACATGGATCTGTGCAAAGCCTTCGTTTACAACCGAAAGTAGAAGGAGGCATATAGCTCAGCTGGTTGTTGAAATGTAAGTACATTTACTCAGGTACTATACTTGTGTGTGCAAATTTGAGGTACTTGTACTCTTCTTATACTTATAGTAGTACTTATTCTCCACTACTACTTCTAACTGTACTACATTCATCTTAAAGCTTTAAAGTGTAGTTGCTATACAAATTAAGATGTCCGGATAATGCTTTGTTTAAATTGAACTAGCCAACCATTTATTCAAGAACAGGTTAGTTAAATGATCAACTAGTCGATTGAGATTTAATAATTGGCATTAATAAACCTTTTAACTGTTAATACTTTCAGTACATTTAGCTTATAATTCTTAGCGCCTTTTACTTTAGGACGATCTTCAATGCAGGACTAATAGATACATTTACAGTGTGGTTTTAGCAATTTGAATACTTTAAGGATCAAAATACGTCTTCCACAATGGCTCATCCAACACATTAGTCTCAATGCAAACTTTCCATTCATGTGACACAAATACAAAAATCAACAATGCAGCCAACCAGTGAACATTATGCACCATGGTGGATGTGGCGTCTGTTAAGGTGTGAATGCCAGTGTCACAGCCTTGTTCCTCTTTGGATGCTGTTTCTGTGTGACTGTGTATTTCGTGTTTCTCGGACACATATTCAAGTGTGTGTGGGTCCAACTGTGTGTAATTATGAATGTGTGTGTAGCTTTGGGGAGTTAGTATGTCCACACTCAGGTACATGTATGTTTGCTTGCTGGAATTAATTTTACTCTATATATGATCTTGTGTGACCAACGCGTGTAGCATGAAATAAGCAATACAATAACCAATCTTCACTGCACACATAGCATGTAAATGTATCGCTGCAAATGTCACAGCTGTAGGGGAAAGATATATATTTTTTTTCCCACTGAAGTTATGGGAGGTCTGTTTTTTCTTGATGCTACGCAATTTCCTGTATCAGCCATAGCCTCAGAACAGGTCAACAAGATGCTCTTTCTCAAGGGAAATGGTTAACCGTGTACCTTTTCGTTGAAGTAATACAGTAGGTAGTTACAGGTATCATCCATTTGATTAATACATGCATGTACAAACGGACCAAATAGCCTTGCTACCAAGAGTTTTCACATTAATGTATAGTTACTCTTCCACAGTAATGGAAGAAAGCGCTTTGAAGGGCACGGCTGCTTTATCTAACACACCCACGCTATAGACCCCGCAGCCAACCTCCACTGTGTATGTGTGTGTGTGTGTGTGTGTGTGTGTGTGTGTGTGTGTGTGTGTGTGTGTGTGTGTGTGTGTGTGTGTGTGTGTGTGTGTGTGTGTGTGTGTGTTTACAGAAATACCTTTGTGAACGTGGCCTCAATAATAAAAATCCCAAAGATCAAAGTGTATGTTATGATAATGTAATGGTATAACTTTAAATTCTTCCTGGAGGAACTTACCTGCAATATCTCCAACTGCACATCTGGAAAGAAAATTGAGTAGCTCAATGGAGGATGTTGAACATGTTTGAATCAGAGAAGGAAAAAGATTAGAGGTTAAGAAAAAGTGGATGCGGCAAATCAAAATAATTCCTAAAAAAGTGGAACAGCTTATCAGAAATGAATTCCTGGAATCCCCGAAAATCGCTGATGAATTGTGTCGGGGGGTAATTTTCCACAAGTTATTTGATCAAGGGCACTTTGACAGCCCTTAAGTGGGAGGTAGAGAGTTCTTAATTGATGCTCTACCTCCAGAGCTGCCCATGCAGTGGAACCTGCAAACTTATAATCGGAGAAAACCTATTTCTATAACCCATTAGGATACTGCTGCTACGTTTCACATCCTTCCCCCCCCCCTTGAAAGCCTATAGAAGATATAATGGGAAGTGGAAAACACGGTGCAGATTGAAACACTGCTCCAATTAAGGACTTTACATTCTGTTAAATGGAACTGAGAGACGAATCAATTACGTGAAATTAGCACTTCTGCTAACTACCCTGCTCACTGTTAAGACTGCATGTGAGAGCAGACCAGTGGGGAAATGCCTTTTTAAGTGCCAGAAAGGCGTTGTCATAGCGGGATTAAACCTCACATGGTTCTTAACTGAGCTGCCGCGTGGTGGGGAATAAAGGAAGATGGAAAAGATCAAATGCAGCTGCGGTAAATATGAGAGAAGGTGTAGAATAGATTAACGCCCAGAGGCACTATTTCTGTTGTGTGTGATGCTGCTGACAGACATAATAGAGTTCTACAAATGTTTAAAAAGCCTCAGTGGGGCTACGGCTACGCTCTGAGCGGAAAAAAAGGCGAGGGGAAAAGAAGTGGGGAATAACTACTCACAAAAATATTCCGCAGGGAGCAAAATGTTTGAGAAACTGCAGAGGGGAAGCATTGGAGCGTGAGTGCTGTCCACCAGGGAGGGCAAACGGACAATGGTTCTCTCTCCTAATCTGAGACTTCCTGCTGCCTCAGCTTCTCAGAGATCCTTTCTCCCTCCCAGAGCACGCAAAAAAAAGGTTGAAAAAGTCGAAGGCTGACGTGAGGAGGTGAGAAGGTCAGGATGAGTTCCCTCCCTCCCTCAGAAGCGAGATCTCACCTTGAAAAGGCATTGGACTCCTTGATCAATCTTCCATCGCCGTCCCTGCAGACAGCCTCTCACCCCCCCCCCCGCCCACCTTCCTTCTCCATATCCATCTCCCGTCTCTGCTCTTTGCCATTATAGACCCGGAGAAATGCCTGCTCCACTGAATCACTCAGATGCTGTGTTTACAGACCCACCTGCCATTTTACTATCTGTAACAGCATAGCAACAGATATCTGAACCGTGGCTGCTGCAGGGAAAACCATAAAAGCTGAGTTTGAGCATACAATGTATGTACAGTATATATGTATACATCCGGCCCAGTCTAAAAACAAAGGCCATAAAGTATTCAGTTAAGGTTCCCGTGAGTCAGTCAGTGATTCAGTGGTGCTGACAGCAACTTTAATGGGGTCTGTTGTTGGAAATAAGTTCATTCATCTTGTCTATTTTCTCTCAACTCTCCATTTCTTCATCTTCTCTCTTGTTCACCCCCGAGGTCACCTTATAATCCCTCTCACTGTCAACCCTTTCATTTCCTCCATTCTTCTCCCATGCTAGACCTTCCCTCTCATGTCGCCTCATGTCTATTTCTGTGTCTCCGTATGTCTCAGAGAAGAACATTAAGGATGAGGGACAGCAGGGCAATTCCTCAAGGGGCCGCGAGACGAGAAACACAACACGGTGCTCACACATCTTCATTTTTTCTGCTTTCTTCACAGTTTCCCATCCAACATTCTCAGTGTTTCCAAACAATCCCGCTGCTGCTGCTGCCGCCGCCGCCGCCGCTGCTGCTGCCGCCGCTGCTGTGTCTCTTGACTTAGGACTGGAGGTTTTGACACCAGCTATTTTCACACCAGGTGTCGCGAGGGGTGTGCTTTCCATTCGCGAGAGCTTTACAAGACAAGGGACTTGACACAGGAAGGTGCTGCTGTGTTCTCAAACATTGCTTGCTGTTAATGAAAGTCCCTAAACAAAGAGACAAAACACTGCAAGCTACAGGGAACATCTATTTGATGAAGTGTGCAGTGGGCAGAAGCAACTAAATCACACACGTGGTTTGTTGTAAAGAAACAACCACGCTGGTTTATCATTTCATTTCATTTCATTTTTATTTGCTCATGGTACGCAAAACCAAATGTACAACAATTGCCATAAAACATGACTCCACCATTGAGCGAAAAGGAGCAGGGAGAAGAATAACATCTTATGTGACCTGCCCCTTTCTAAAAAAACAAATAAATACAAATAGATGGTCTGCCCTTCATAATAATAATTTTTTTTTTTTTTTTTTTTTTCACAGCCAAACATAACAGTATCTTAGGATACAAAGAGAAACACACACACAAAAATACTTATTTCCCACTTGACGGTTAACGGAAAGAAACAAAACATGTATAAGGAGAAGAAAAGTGCAACACCCTCATCAAAGGGGAAACAAATACAAAATATCAAAACGGAAAGCTCATACCATACTAAATATATTGGAGTAAACCTGTTTTTTCCTCATTTTTAAAGGTTCATTAGATATCAAATCACATGTGCAGAACATGCTTAGCATGCACTGGCTATCAAATGAGAACAACTCCATTAGAAATGCATGGTGTTGATATTGCAAAGATTTCCCAGAGGGTCAGATACATCTCCATCTCCTCGGGTGGATTGTTTTATGTTTTTTTCCTAGTAAACATCAGCAACAAAACTGATTCCATGAGGGGTAATTACAGTAAACGCAGGAAACAAATCAGCGCAGCCAGCAGGGAAATGCACTGATTTAACAAACCAGGATATTAAAGCCAGCAGACCACAGTGCAATGAAGTGGTAATAGAGGACAGTGGGAGATTAGAGGGTTGACAAATGGTAGCTGTTTACTGAGCTATGCAGACATAGGCCATTACACAAAACTATTCAGATACAACCCAATGTTGTCAATTAAATAGACTGAGCATCTGTCTGCATATGGGAGTCAGCTTTTGAAATTCAAACCGCACACTCAAACAGTGAGGATTTGCTGATGTATTCCAGGCTGATAGCAGCTGAGCTTTTGCTAACAGCATCAGTAATGAATGTGTCCATGTTTTGAGGGAGATGTCGGGCTTTCAGCCACTGGTCGGACAGCTGTGTAAAGCCAGGGTTGGCTAATACCTCTCCACCTTTTCACAGGTTTATGGCCACGGATCAGCAGGCTCCGTAACAAGGCTGACAGAGGCTTCTAACAAGTCGGGAGACAGGCAAACAGATGAACCTGGCAGCTCCCGTCTCCCAAGAGCGCGGCGAGGGAGGGAGGGCTAAGGATAAATGGGAATCATTCATTCAAGCATAGCTGAACATGTGAGCCCATCTCAATGGGTCCTAATGACTGGTCTGGGGATTAGTGTGATATGACTGGGGTTGGAGGATTTAGCAGGAAGGGAATGGTTCAGGATATGTGGCGGGGCGATGGGGATCACAGAGGAACGCTGAGCCGCATCACTGGGGCTTCAAAATAGAAATGTCAGACATGAACAAGGACATCTCTCACACCTAAAGGTCCACCTGCACATGCATGAACACACATGGACACAGAAACCATAGCAGTGCCTGAATAAAGGAGAACTACATCGGTCAGAGAAGTTTTGCCATCACTAACTGGCAGAACATTTAGCTGATAGAGAGTCCAGTAAAGTGTTTCCATTCGCTGTTTTAAACACCCAGCGTCAAGCAGCTGATTCCTGCTGTCTATCCCTGCCCTGGCAGAAAGCCTCTGCCTCCATTAGATACAGGGCAATACATCAACAACATCTCAGTGTGTGTGGACAGTTCCACACAAAACCATTTGAAAACATAAACTGTGTAGTTAATGTGATGCATATTAGATCCATGTTTGCATATTTATCTTAGTAGAAACAGTAAATTAGCAGTAGTGTATAAATAGTATAGTAGTATGGATAGAAACTTAGGAATCCCATTCCCATCTAATTTTCATAAACAGACCACACCAAAATGAAATATTCTCTGCCACGCAATTTTCAAATCTTGAAACCAGTTTTTTTTTTTTTAATGAGCCGCCAAAATGAATGAAGACCCTCTAATCACTACATGCAAATATCATAAAACTGTAAATAGAAGAAGGATGTTTTTTTTTTGTTAATTAGCTAATCAAGAAGACCAGCTGAGAAAGGCTACAGTCGAGATGTGTGTTCACACATTTTCAAAGGCTCCCTCCACAAGTGTCAAAGTCTTCCAGGGAGCCAGGGAAGGTTATAAATCTCCTCGGCATAGTCGTGTTGATTACCTGCCATCCCTTTTTCCTTTTTCTTGTCCGAGTGTTGCATAACTCACTGTTTAACAGCCAAGTTTGCAAATTGATTATGGATGAAATTGAACCGACATTATTGCTGTATGTGATTAAGCAATAATGGGAATCAGACCTGAGGGTTGACGGTGCCCACAGATGCCAAGGATCTCATTCATTCTGGTTGTCACGACAAGCCGCGCTACAGCTTCAATAAAACCTTGGCCGCTCCTCATCATCTATCATGGCTCTGGCCCTGGCAGATTCTTGGCTTACTGTCTGGGCCAACCTTTAGGTCGTGTAATGCGTTTTGGGCTCTTACCCCCCCTCCGCTCGGGAGTGTACTACAACACAGCTCCCAGAGTACTGGTACACTGTGTAAGTCTTTAAACGATATTGATGGGGGCTGAAAGCTCGTGAACCCCTTGAAGGCTGGGGTACATTCAAGTCTTTCAATGTCTTTCATCCAATCTAGTGGTTATCAAGATCGGATGGTGTCTTGTTCCGCGCCATGGACATGTAATCCTGAGTTACTTCAGGTTGCTGATCAGATAAGAGGTCACTGCAGCTGACATGAAGGAGGGGATTTGTCTTTATCTGCTGCCTGGTAGGATGGGCCGATGAATCCGCTTGAGAACTACATACGAGTTCTGCTTTACTGCCTCTCCTGTCTTTTGAGAGACCATGTCCATTATCTTACTCAGATACCATCGAGAAGTATCAAGTTGCTCTGACTCCAGTGGCTATCTACCCATAATCCTTCATGTCCTCAACAGCACTGCTATTAAGAACCAGTGAAAATGTCTCAAAAATAGCTTTGATAGAGTATGATGCCAAGAAAACCCTAAAAGCAGTGTTTCATGTGGCTACTCAAGCGCTGGTGTGAAATGTATTACCTGACCATCTGGGGGGTAGATGCGGTGGATTATCAAATAATTGTAATCTGTTAAAGGTCAGCGACGCGATGGTGAGTGACCTTAGATCAATGGCAGTGGGTTGATTCCCATTTCAGTAGGGACGCCTGAAGCAATGGAGGGCAAGGATCCAGGATCACATGGAAAGGGAGATGGATGGAGTTAAAAGCAGCAAATTAAACCTAAAGATGAGAAGTGGCGTGACCAGCAGTCGTCCGGGAAACACTTCCAAAATGTCCACTCACTCACTACTTTGGTTTCTTTCCCTTCTCGCTTCAATCTTTCAGTTCCTTTCCCCCTCACTCACATCGTTTAATCTCGCCGTGGCCAAAAGTCACGAGGCAGACGGGTGTTGTATTTTATATTCACTGTTCCACATGAGAGAGCGTGTCTTAGAAAAAACTCATCTCAAAATAAACGAGGCTCTCTGAAGGCAGGCGATGACGGGGGTCCTGCCGACTCTGGCCATCGCAGCCAGCATCAGTCATTCGATTTCCCCAAAAAATATCTAAGTGTGTGTGTGTGTGTGTGTGTGTGTGTGTGTGTGTGTGTGTGTGTGTGTGTGTGTGTGTGTGTGTGTGTGTGTGTGTGTGTGTGTGTGTGTGTGTGTGTGTGGTTTGAGATGGTGCAAGTGGGTAACTGCAGTCTATCTTTCTCTTACTTCTGATCCAAAGGCCTATTCGGATTAAGGCAGGTGTAGGAGTTGAATGTCCTCCTCCGCACTAGTGTTGCTTCTCCCTTTTATCATCTCTACAATGCCTAACGAAAGAGAAAATGCTCTGGACAGGCAGACTGTAATACCACAGTGATCTCTAAAACATAACACCAGGGGGAGAGATTTGTTTGCATTTGAAAAGAGTTCAAAATCACTTTAGCAGTGGATGCCAGTATTAATTAGCGGGAGAAGCAGCTACAGTACAAAGGGCTGCTTGAGTGTTATCAATACATTCATGAAACCTTCTGTGCAATTAACGCTGTATGTTTGCAAGTGGCTAGATTCTAAATGAACCTGCACTCTTACTAAACGAGCATTTAAAGAAAATCAATATCTCAGTTAACTGTCTATTGTTCCAAACAAAAAGCCCCGACAGGGCTGTGATCAATATATTGCTACTGCCATCATCTATTAAACACAGGCCTTTGACTGTCACTGACTGGCACACCAACACCCACTGCCTAATTGGAATTGTTCATAAGAAGACAAAGAAAGGCAGCTCTCGTGGTCACTGACAGGATGCCATGAGGCCTGGGGAAATTGAATTTACATCGAGAGAGATTTCATTAGACAACATTGTACCTTTCATTGCAGCTGAATCCTATTTACATTCATTCCTGTGTCACTAAGCTCCCTTACCTTGGTTTTATTGCCTCCACTAATCTTCGGTGGCTGCATACGACATGTTCAGATCAATGAGATCAGGGATTTATCTTTTTAATTGGTCAGTTTTGAAGAAGGGTTTAATTTAACATCATGCATTGTATAGAAAGCAGCAGGGTGGATGACTTAATGGATAACATAAAAAAGAAATGCAAGAGTCAGAATTTCAAACCCCATCGACATCTTTTATGTCTGTTCCGCTAAGAGAGATATTGCAACAAAAATCTGTGATCCCACTGGCGAAACGCTAACATACCAGCCAGATGAAACAGCAATCAAAATACCTTATTTCTTATGCATTGTGTGTAGCATGTCAATCATGACCCTCCAGAATCCCCTATGACAGGGGTGTCAAACTCAAGGCCCGGGGGCCAAATCCGGCCCGCAACTTCATTTAATGTGGCCCCGCAAGAGCATGCAAAGAATATAATACGTGTATTATATGGTTACATGCCACTTTACAGAGGCACGTTGCCCATAAACTACATGTCCCACAATGCATCTTGTTTTGTGACATGCGCACTGAAGAGACTTGCAATTATTTGCCCTCGACTTCTGCTTTCAGACGTAGTTAATTATGAAGTTTTTACCCTATCCGATAATAGTCCAATGCAGAGGAAATTATGTATTATAATACATTATTTTATATATATTATATATTTATATATTCTTAAAGTCACAACCGGCCCTTTGAGAACAACCATAATGCTGATGTGGCCCGGGATGAAATTGAGTTTGACACCCCTGCCCTATGAGATACATTCTTTAAAAAAAAATGTTATTTAGATGTGCTGAACAAAAAAGAAGACCTTGAAGTAAGGCTGCTCAATTAATCGTATTTTAATCGCGATTACGATTATGGCTTGCAACGATTACGAAAACAACGTAATCGGAATAAAACGATTATGTTTTTATTATTATTATTACTTTTTTCTTGTTTGTTTTTTTATATATATATTTTTTTTGGTTTTTCAGTTGAGTTATACTTAAAGTTCAGGGTAATCAACTGTTAAAAACATACTGTTCAAATAGTTCTTCTCCAATAAATGGATGTTTTCAAAGTCAATGAATAATCGCATTTAATAATCGCAATTACAATTATTGACCCAAATAATCGAGATTATGATTTTTGCCATAATCGAGCAGCCCTACCTTGAAGGCAGGATTGATCTGCTTAGTTAAAGGAGATGATCCACCAAGCGGAGATAGGAAGGGGTTGCCCCGTCTTATATTGAGCTTAAATTAAGACATGCAAAGAGCTGTGTATGATAGTCACATCAAATCCATTCTAGGGCCGGTAGGACAGAAATGTTTTGATATTTTAATAACACCAGTTGAACCCTCACACAACTCATTCACGGTTAAAGTCATTGCCAGGTTTAGCTATTAACACTCTCCACTACCTATCTATTTAAAGATACAAAGTTGTACTCCTGTCACTCATCAGAGTTTGTGTGAAGGCACCTGTCACCAGTCCTAACGACTCAACTCCCATCTTTGTGGTCCGACTGTTGAGGTGACAGTAAATCCACGAGGAGAAAACATATATTTCGTAAAGCTTAAGGCTGTCAATCAATATTTTCATATTAACGGTTGATCAAATGAGTAAGTGCAATTTAAAAGTCGTTGCTAATATTTGAGAACCAATAAAGAATAATGGACTTTTCAATAAGAGATCAGGTCTACATGTATATTGAAAAGGCTTTGATAGACCAACTATACCCCAGCCCAGATATATTTTCTTTCTCCAATATATGGGAATGAAAGCAGGCACAGATTATGAACACAACATATATGGAGTGTGATCTTGAGTGCAAGAGATGTTCAGTTCTGAGAAGTTTTATCAATGTTGATTTGGTATGACAATGACTTTACAACGTCAATACTTACGAGCATCAGTGGCCGGCACCATATTTAAAACACCATGGCAATGGTATGAATCAGAACTACTCAACTATCATTCCAACAAAATGGACCAAGAATACAAAAATAAATTGATCAAAACTGGTAAATGTTTTATGAAGCTTAGCGCAAGTTCAATAAGGAAGACCTAACACGAGTCACTTACACGTCACTCGATGGCTCCCTTCCCCCCTCATTAAATATGAGGGTGTCACCCTTCAGCAGCCAATAGCTGCACATGCTAAATTCCTTAAATGCCTGCTCTTCCTCCCTGTCAGTTGTCATTTGCAGATGACCGCAAACAGTAGCAGTACCACAATACTCCTCCTCGTGAGAAAAAAGAAAAGAAAAAAAGCACAAGAAAAACTAGCTCAAGATGTCCAACTCGGACAATTCAGATCACGAACCTGGTATGGAATTATTCGAGCCCGGTTTGGCTCCCCACAGCGGCCTATCACCAGAGGCAGACTTCCTCATCGCCCGGCTCCTGCAGCAGGACATCCCCACAGCCCCAGGCCTCACTCTCTCGCAGCTCCGAGAGCTCTCGGATCAGGTCTCCAGCACAGCTCCCCAGTCCGGGGCAGCAGCTCCAGTCAGCTCCCCAGAAAGCAGGGCGAGGACGCTGCCGCAGCCGCGGAGGTAATAAAAAAAAGGGCAGGAAGTCGAGCCCTCCAGCCAGGATCCCGTCCACCTCCAAAATCCACCCCTTCCCAGGCTCGCCAGTCCGGGAGCGTCACTAACACACCCCTCATGGAGAGTAGCGTGGCCGGCTCCCTGCAATTCCTGACTAGCTCCATGATAGCTATCGATGCTCGCCTCCAGGCCCTGGAAGACTCGTCACAGGAGCTTCGACTTCCGTGGCACTCAGGTCAGGTACTAGTGTTAACGAAAATGTTTGCACTCACCCACACAGGGTCGGGTTGTAACGGAATAGATGTAACGGCGTTACGTAATCAGAAATACAAAAAATCATGTATATTCAGCGGGCGTTACATTTGAAAAACGAGTAATCTGAGTCAGTTACTTTCGTAAACCTGAAGTGAATACTTATTGGAACTATTGGTTGAGAAGTTTCCTCACAAAATGTAATATTCATTACCAGCAGAACCGTGTGCACACTGCACAGCGCCGCAGCGCGTCTGTAAGCGAGAGATGCAGCGTGTCCGTGAGGCCCCGCCCCCGCACGCAGATGAGAGAGAGAGAGAGAGTTCTCTTTCAAAATATATTGAAAGGTAGAAACGGAGATGGTTAGATAAAACGTGGAAGATAACGTTTATGTAGCATTTATTTATTGTCGAAATGATGACATTTATAACGGGATCAAATCAAAGTGAATGGCCTGCGAATGTATAGGGCAAGTGACTGAAAAAGAAAATAAAAAGTTATTACATCGTTTCAGATAATAAATAATAATGATAATTCATTCTATTTAGGGGCGCCTTTCAAAGCACCCAAGGACACCTTACAATGCATAACATATTCCAAGGAAAGGTTTTAAGACTGTACAAGAATGCAGCATGGGTGAGTTTTACGTGTGGTGCAGATGAGAGCTGTCCAGAATGACACCAAGATGTCGTGTTGTGCTCTTGATAAAACAGTAAAATACTTGTCTCCCGTTCACCAAAACATACCCATCTGTTATGGAAAAGAAAGTATTCCAAAAGAAGAAGAAGAAGAAGAAGAAGAAGAAGAAGAAGAAGAAGAAGAAGAAGAAGAAGAAGAAGAAGAAGAAGAAGAAGAAGAAGAAGAAGAAGAAGAAGGAAAGAAAAGAAGAAGAAGGAAAGAAAAGAAGAAAGAAGAGGAAAGGAACTTGGAAGTATTCTAAAAGTAATCTGCCAAAAATCTGGCCCACCCTATATTTTTACAGGCCCACCCTAAAGTACATTTCTGCCTACGCTACTGTTTTTTTTGCGAGTAACGTGACCAACAACCAATCACATGAATCTCTTGCCCCCGAGATACAAAGCAATAGCAATGTTAAAACGAAGTAAACTGGAAAAAAAAAAAAAACTCCAACAGGCGAAAACCTACCAGTTTCACCCACTGTCCCTGCCATCTCCCTCCATGCCTCGCTCCTCTGGTTTGTATCCCGGTAGATGAACAGAGACCGATCATTCAGCACCGGTTGATTCACTACCGCTATAATGAATTTTCCCTCCATTTTTCGGAATATGAGGTAATGACCTGCGTAGTCTCTCCCAGCATACACGCGGTTCGACTGGCTAGCGCTTGTACTGGCAGATTTGCATAAACGGGATTTCATTGGCTGACGCTTCTGCCGAGGCGCCAACAAAATTGAACATTGCTCAACTTTTGAAGCGAGCAACGCCAGCAACGCTCCACGTCGCTTCCCAAAATACAGTCCTGCTAAAAGTGACGTCACCCTATTCAAAGTGAATGGGCAGAAGCGTTGGAAGCTTTAACGCGCGCCACCGTGTGGACGGGCCGTCACAGTAGCTCTGCGCCAGAAACCTTGTGGAGGAAGAAAAAATAAATAAAATAAATAAATAATAATAATTGGAATATCACCCCTCCACTCCCATTATCATCCCTCAGCTAGCAGCTGCGCTATCTACTCACCCAGATTCCGTGTTCGTTGACTATCTCTGTCAGGGCTCTCCCAAGGCTTCAGGGTAGGTGTCCTCCCATCTCCCACAGTGACTTTCGTAGCAAGAAACTTACAGTCAGCCGCTAAAGAACCCAACATAGTTTCCCAGCTCATCGACAAAGAACTTCTCACAGGGATATATAATCTGCCCTTTTAGCTCCTCCCCCTTCTCAGTGTTCCGTTCAAATCCCATCGGAATAAGCCACACGTAAATAAAAGGCTGATTTTCGATCTGTCCGCTCCCCGCTCCGGCCATTCAGCAGCGTCAATAGCATCATCCCTCCAGATCAGTTCTCCCTTCACCATGCCTCAGTGGATAATGCAATAAAGATGATCAAGTTCACAGGGCACGGAGCTCGGCTCTCCAAAGCGGACATTACCGATGCCTTCAACATCATCCCCATTCATCTGTCTCAGTGGAATTCGTTCGGTATTAAGTGGGAGTTCAAACTCTATTTTCGCAGAAGCAGCCCCTGCATCTTCAATTCCTTCTCGGAAGCGCTCTGCTGGATCCTGCTGAATCCCGCTGAACATCGTCAGAATCCCCTCCGTCCTTCACCTACCGGACGACTCCTCCCCATAGTCCCGCCACAGGACAGCTCAGGGATCTCACTGGCCAAGCTTAAACACTGCTTCAGGAGTTAGGTGTCCCTCTCTCCAAAGAGAAAATGTTAGGTCCCGACACACGCTTAGAGTTCTTAGGCATCATCCTCGACTCCATAGACATGAAGGCGTCTCTCCCCTCCGACAAATTGCAGCGCATCCGGGACATCACCAAGTCATACTGCGAGCAACACGTTATCACAAAACAACAGTTGCTCTCCCTTCTCGGACACCTCAACTTCGCCATGCATGTCATCCCCCAGGGGCGCTCGTTCATCTCCCGCCTCCTGGACGCAGCATCAGCGGTCGACAAACTCCATGACTGCGTTTTCTTAGACGAAGGCTGCCGCTCAGACCTACGTTTCTGGTCCCTCCTGCTCGCCCATTGGAACGGAGTTACTTTCTTTTACGATGACCTCGTGCGTTCCTCTGACTCAATGAGGTTCTCCACGGATGCCGCCCCATCCGTGGGTTTTGGGGGTTTCTTCCAGGGAGAGTGGTTCGCAGGGTCATGGCCCCTGTCAATTTCTACCTCAAGCAAGTTCTCATTAAATCCGGCCTATCACCTATATCATACCCGGGACATTCCTTCAGGATAGGTGCAGCCACCTCTGCTGCTAATCAAGGTCTCTCTACCTCATCCCTATAACAACTAGGACGGTGGTCCTCCTCCGCCTTCACAACCTACATTCGCCCGGACATCAGCGCCGTACTGGCTTCCCAAAGATCTCTCAGACCCTGACTATGGTATCTATGCATATAACTGGTGGTGGCTCATAAACACATTCACAAGTATACATGTCTCACTAAGGTACCTGATATTCAAACTGCATTCCTGTCCTAATTCCGCGGGCCCCGCCCATAGGGAATAATGTCTCGTCTCACGCTGCAACTACATGTAACGGGCTTCATCTCCGGCACACAGGTATTTCATTCCCAGGCCTTGCTCAAACGTATCAGTGTAAAATGTATTTCCTGCAGTCAGGCGTGGATTCGGGCCACCGTACACCCCCGTGGCAGTTACAAAACAAAGGAAAGAAAGAAACAGAAAAGAGTAAAGAAAAAGATATATATATATATATATATATATATATATATATATATATATAGCCTGCGAAGTCAGGCGTGGCGGAAGGCCACCGTACACTTCGGTGTCAGTTACGAAAGAAAGAGAAAAGAGTAAAGAAAAAGATATATATACACATATATATAGCCTGCGAAGTCAGGCGTGGACGTTGGGCCACCGTTACAAAACGAAACCGCTCGCTCCTCGGCGTAGTCAAGCCCTGCTGGCCAGGAATGCGACCCGCAGGTCGTTTTCAGGTAAGACCGGCACTGATTTCGGCAGTCAGAGTCTCAGCATGACCCGTAAGCTCCGGAAGTGATTCCGGCACTATGTCGCTCATATACGTGTTAATCTATTATCTTTCCTTCCCAGATCACCAGTCACCCCACAAGGTAAGCAACTCAGTTCATCTCAGTATTTCATACTTCACTGATTTTGGGGATTTCATCGGAGCGGTGCTTTCCCTCCTGAATGATTATCCTGCAAAACGGGGCCTAATCGCCAAACACCATTACATTCTCCTGTTGTATTATCATGGCAATCATTTCATTCATATGACGTGTAAACAATAAATATGTAATTCTTACATCACGTCTCTCCGGTTTGAAATGAAGTTCCTCCAAAGTGTCTAGCTTTAGGTTGAGGTTCAACTGAATGTTCACTTCGCTAATTGGACATTTCTACCATACCTTGCAAGTCCTTGACCTGAGTTTACTTAGCTACTTAAGTTTTAATGTGCTAAGGCTTTACCAGAGAACATGAATTATTTTCATTGCAGTTTCTAATCCTTTTCCTGATATTGCAAAAACTCCAACAACCTTCAAAACTTTTATATCTGGAATTATTTAGGGATGCATCAATCCAACTTGTTTTGTCCCGACACCTGGGTTCTGGGAATTGTTCAATACCGAGTACCAATCCATTGCCAATGTTTAATCAAAAAGCTGTAAACCCAATTTCTTGGAAGTGATTGAAGGATTGAAGGATTATTATTTTTAAAGGTAGGGAGACATGACTGAAACATTGACTTGAATTGTTAATTATTAAAATAATGGAACCAGTTACAGATCATGACTCTTATGCCATGAGATGAGTCCGTATAGTTTAAAATGTTCCGACTATCACTCAGCGGCTTTTTTCACCAGGATGACAATTTATTTGAGTAAACACAAGGTCATAGAAAATATAAACTGATTTCATACAACATATGGCACTTGATTAGAATATTTGTAAGCAAAACACTGCATACTGTAGCTTAGTAGTTAAAACAGACTGTGAGATAAACATTCTGGGAAACGAGACAAGACACAAACTGTCAGATCATTACTGCCAATGAACAGTGTGGTTTTGTTGTGCATCCTCTATTTTTATGAAATCTTTCTTGTTGGCCTGTTTTTCCATCTGGCTGGGAGACGCCGTGGAACAAGACACAAAGAGATAATCAGCTGATCGGCCCACGACTCCAGAATAGAGACTGGAAACCATGTAAGTGTGTTGAGCCGCAAACTCTTTCATTAGCCTTTATAAACGATATCTGGCACATTTCTGAGACAGGCTTAGTGGATCGCCTGCTGCGATTTGGCCCACTCTACGCCATCCCTTTCCTCCACCACCCTTTGGCTTCGTCAGTCGACAGCCTGGCGCTGAACCTGATTCCTGAATAGTGCTTTCACACTCTTGCTCATAGGCAGAGTTTGACATTTGCGCTTGGGGGGGCAAACCTTTTTTACTGATGACAGTACACTGTCCCAACTATTGCGTGGGGTGCTACGGATACAGTAGCAATAAAGCCAGCGTTCACCGCACTGAGTATGACTTTTCCACATACGAACACAACTCGTACCGTTATGCACGCCTCATGCCCGCCGTACACACACACACACTCATATGGAAGGGGCGGTCTCTCCCTCCAACAACAGTGCATTACATCTGTAAAACTTATAACTGTGCACATCTTATACTTATGTGATAACTACTATATCCCTTGGTTACTTGAACACGCTACAATATTATGAACCAGTGTGCTACTTAGTGCAGAAGTAGACGCCTTAAACGTTTTAAAAATCGCCGCATAACCATTACTGCTAATTATTGTAATACAATAGCTGAATCACTTGAATGCAAAAAAAAGCGAGGGAACTTGTGTCCTTAACCTCATACGTCACACATTTTTGAGCAGTCACAACATGCGACTGCTCAAAAAGGAAATTATTTCAAACAAAACATGATATTATTCAGATTTGTATTGTAACAATCATTATATTACATCTATTAACATACGAAATATTTGTATTGGAACAGCTTTAGACGTGGTAACGCTGTAACATATTTCAGCCACTAGGGGGGGCAATGCCTGAATCTGCTCACCGTCTGTTCCCAATTGTTGGGAAAGATCAGGGGAAAGAATGCTGGCATATGGAGGAGGTACTACTTTAATAGGACCTGACCTAAATGTGAGGCAGTGATGAATAACCCTTGGTCCCAGATTGTGTCCCTCATGTAATTATCTTTTATTATTTGGTTTTAGCATTGATGATTTCCTTTGAGTCAACGGAATAAACAGTAACTTTGAGAACAAGTTGTTTACAACACGAAGCGTTCATGAACACATTTATAATCCTTGAAGACAGAGAAATGCATTTTCTTTTTTTATTTCAAGGCCGCTTTAGAGCCCAAACAAAGATGCTTCTCCGTCAAGTTCTAAGAAGCAGTCCGTTTCAGTTCCACGGGAAATGTTCATGACAGTTCTTTTTTTTTTGTCTACTCTTCATTAATATTTTAGCCTCACCATTTTTTTATTTGAGAAACCTTGACTATCTGTTTTGCTAATTGACAGGTGATTCCAACCATTCAAGGAATAATAATTACATTGAGAGAAGCTTCCCACATTATGAATGTGTGCCCCCTATACCAACAAAAATGGAACATATTCCATCAGAAAACTCCGGTTAAAATTGTCTTACTGTACACTTAAGGGTGACTAACTTTAGCAGACACACTGTAGACAAATACAATAAAAGACAAGCAACAATAAGCATGTTACATTATTCTTTAAAGTAACTCATCCTGCATTCTTATTTATCTCTGCTGTCACTTACCTACAATTCTAGGTCTTGAATTTATATTCCCAAGAACATATGAAGTTCCCATCAGCAAAAACACGTGGGTTTGCTATCCTGGCTCCAAAATGGTGGAATGAGCTCCCCATTGACATCAGGACAGCAGATAGCTTACACACCTTCCGGCGCAGACTGAAAACGCATCTCTTTTGACTCCACTTCGAGCGATAAAATGAAAAAACAAAACAAAAAACTAAATAAAAAGCACTTATATACGATCAAAGCACTTATATACTAATAAAGGACTGGCTAATCTAAAGCCAGTTGAGTAGCACTTGAAATGTTTTAGCTCTATGAAACCTAATGTACTTACTGTATATGATTCTGTTTTCTTCAAGTTCTTATCTTCTTGGTCGAACGCACTTATTGTCAGTCGCTTTGGATAAAAGCGTCGGCTAAATGCAACGTAATGTAATGTAATATCCTCATGCCAATTTCCGCAATCTATGTTAAGAAAACGAAGATGGCAGATGTCAAATGATAGCCGCATACTGTATCTGTCCAGTTGCCATCTGGTTCAGGCTAAACACATGCAGTGTGTCCCAATTCAAAGTTATACTCTGAATCTATATTTACTCTGGAAAAGGGACACAATTAAGTTCAGTTCACTTAAAAGAGTCAGTTTATTATTATTGTAATGCATAGACAAGATGTAGGAGCTGCTAAAAGCTGCACAACTGAATAAATGATCATAGATGGTGGTGAAATCTCCCAAAGAAAACATGAGAAAATTACAGAAGAAAAGCAATATTTTGTGTATGTTAATTATTATTTTAATACCTTAATATTGTATGCTCTATAAAAAAGACATGCCACTTTAAACAAGCTTACATATTATTGTAAAAAAATCACTTCAATGTACACCTGAAGGCACATCTCATAGCAAAAGGACAGAAAAGCCATTAGGGACTACAGACATTAGTCTCACTTGTTAAACAATACACTGCGTTACTCAAAGACTTGTGATAAAAACGGTGTTAGATCTTTGAGTAAAAATATAATCCTTCCAGCTAAAGTCGTAAATATGAAAACAACTATTACAGGAGAGGCACAAACTGTGGCTCAGACAGTCAGTGACAGTCAGATGGCTGAGTGTGAGCTTGCAGGGACATCATTATTAACACATGGGATCATGAGAATTGAAGCAGGGCCTCGTGGTTATCAGCTTCATCTACATGCCGGAAGAGATGATAATATGATTGTCACCTCCATCACCTCTCTGAATAAAATGGTGGTGTAATAAGAGCCTTTATTGTAAGGTTCGGGATAATGCTTTGCGCCACTGAAAGTTCCTTACACTTAAATATGCGCTGACAGACACACTTAGAGGCTTTAAGTACTGTGAACACTTGATGAAGGGCCTTGAAGCCTTGCTAGCTTGTTTCATTACCACTTATCATTCTAACTGCCAAGCCAACTCAATGCTACCCTTTCCCTTCCCACTCACAAAACTTTTTATTTTGATTAATTGCATCATTTTAGACTTTCTCACATCAAATCAGCTCGGAGCATTTTGCAGCCTTTTCATTACAAAGTAAAACGTCTGGCTATGGAATACAGTGGCAGTAAATGCCATATCCTTTCAGAAAGGCAAGGGCAGGGTAATTGTCTCCGTGGTATAATTCATCCTCAACAAAAGACAGTTGAAATGACAAGGGTTTTAACATAATGAGGAGCACTGTCATATTGGGTTCACACAACAAAATCCTCCCACCAGCATCGGTGCTGCAGTTAGATTGCCACTTTTCCATGTGTATCTCCATCTTAGGGCCTCCAGTGCACTCTTGTCTTCACTACCTACAAGCTCTAATTGTTTCCATCTGCTCTTTGTCCTGGAAAAGACAATGCGTTGAGAAAACCGGTACCACAGCAGAGACCAGCCGGTTAAAAATGTCAACGAGTCACCGATGAAACACTCCCACAACAATTAGTCTTTTGTTCAGTCATAATGACAGTGAGGAAGGCAGTGTTTCGTAAAACAAATTAGCAAGAGAAGTATCTCAGTGAATAAATAGTTGAGAAATAAAATCAATAAATATATCACACAAGATGGATTGATTGTCAAAAATGGAAAATGTGAAGATCCTGGGTGCAGATTGGGGGACGCCATCTTTAGCATCTCTCCTTTTGGGATGCAACAGGAGAGATGCATTTACGTTCAAATAATAAAACATGAATGAAATAAAAAAAGGAGAGCAGAGTAAATGTGAGACTCAAACTGAGACGATGCACCGGGGATCTAAAGAGCAACTCAGTTCTGGTGAGTCGCTCGACGGAGGATACATATCTCCTCTCTGTTAGGTTCCCAAACGACAGCTCCAGCCATATGGAAATAAATCCCATCTCTCGCTGTCACACACGGCTTATTCACATTCACATCCTCCTCTTCCTGCTCCTGTAATTCTCCGACACAACCCTCTCCCTTCAATCTGTCAGAGAACTTAAAGGCACAGAGACTATAAGAGAAATGAAGAAACTATAAAACATTGCACAAGCTATGGGGACCCAGTAAGAGAGAAGGGTGAGTATGAATTATACATGTAGTGTTAAGGGGTTGGGCTTTAGATTTGTCATAATATTATCTGTCTCAATTCAAGGTTACCAAACATATAAAGAGATAATTATCCATTCCAATACAAAGCAAAGAGGCTGAATAACTGCTGAGAGCGACAGAAGGAGTTTGGTTTGGACACTCGGGAGACCTCTCTCTGTGTATGTGTGTGATTGTTAATTAGGAAGCTATCTTTGTGGAGAGAACATTTCATCTAATGATCTGTAGAGTCTGTCACCGTGCCTCTGCACTGTACTATCTGTGAAACTCTCAAATATATAATTATACATGTCCTACGCCAAACATTAAAAACTATACTTTAAAGACAATAATAATACTGTTACTTTGACAAGTTACAGTAGAAAACAGCCACAACTTTTTTCTGCAGAACTTCTAAGCCTCTCTTAGCTCAATTTTTGTTTCCCAGCAGATTTATTGTACAGTTAAGTCATAGTGTTATAATAAAACAAGCTCTCGGCAGCACAGGGGGACGTTTTTGGCAAACACCTGATAATCTCAACAGTATCTACTGCTATCTGTCCGAAGCCAAAAAGCAGGCAAACTTAAAGCCAGAGCTTATAGCAGCTAAGATGCAGATAGTTTAAGGAGATGGTGAAAACCAAACAGATCTAAAAAGGACAATGAATATAGAACATGTTTTCCAGGACACAAACATACAATAATTTAATATACATTTAATATAATTTGTCTTTGTGTCTACAGGGTGCAATTATTTACCAAGATATTAGGCGCATTCACACCGCAGTACTTTTCCCACAAAGGTTCATGAGAACTTAGTTCATGAGAACTCGTTAGTTCTCATGAACTAAGTACAGATCGCGTTCACACCGGAATAAGTCCCTGAGGGAGGATTAGCCAAATAAAGCCGCTGACGTCACTTCTTCTTCTTCTGCTTTGGGTTACTGGCAGGCCGCAAACCACTTCACAGGCGTATACTGCCACCTGAAGTCCCTGGCCGGAAGTCCCCGGAGTTGGGGGACTGACGCCTTCCGAGTAAATCGCCAGAACGCCGACACCTCCTCATCTCCACCGCTCCCGTGTTTTATTGTGTGTTTCCCATAAGTTAGTCTCTCTGCGTTTCTGCGCTGGGCTAATGCTAATGCTAATGCGAGGATAATAAAATGGCGGTTTTACAAAACTTTTGGGAGTTTTACGGGGCGTGGTTTGCAATCCGCCCAGCCAATCAGACATAGGAACCTTTTTCTCCCACTAAAGTCCCTGCTCTCTAGCAGGGACGGAAAAGGGGGTGAAAAGGTTCTCATAAACACTTTTAGTTCCGGCTCTTTTTGTGTGTGAACGCATATTTCGGAACTATATAGGAACTAAAGTGGGAAAAGTACTGCGGTGTGAACGCGCCTAATAGCAAACAAGCTAACCCTGACCCACAATGGATTTACCAGGTAATAATGTGTCAAAGCTGTTTTCTTACAGCTTGTTTAAAAAATGTCCTGCAAGTATCCTGTATAACTGTGTCCATTTGTATTTTATAGTTGGGTATTTGTTCTATTCCTGTGCATAAGTAGTCAAATTAATGTTTTACAAATATCAAAAGACCTGCAAAAGATAATTTTGATCTCATTTTATTTCCTGATACCAATTCCAATATGGTATATCCCAATACCAAGTACCTATCTGATGTGTGTTAACTCATCGGAATCATCGAGGGATGACTGTGAATTTACTGACTGAACGACTGTTTCTTATAGTGAAACACTGCACTTTAAAAGAACACTGACAATCACGTAACGGATGTTAACCGGTCTGCTGGAAACAGGTTGGTATTGGCACAAGGATTTGGGTGGATCCCTTCAATCAACAGTTCCAGTCCCCCGGCATCAGAATAAAGCTTGAATTCTTAAGTCCAGAGCCTCGACTGATGTTTAATAACCATACAGACAGAACACCCAACTCAGCGGAGGCAGGCAGACCAGTTTATTTACACTGATAAATGCTTGAATTCCCCAGATTGCAATGAAGCCACATATTGGACTTCGAGAACTCTTCCTTAAATAAAAATCCTTCATTTTGATTATACTTCTCAATGCAACAAAGTTGTGGTATGGTATACTTGAAAGAAAACATGCAACATCCCCCCATCACAAAAACGTTTGATAAGTTGTATGACTAAAAACCAATTGCCAACCATTTTGAGAATCTATTAAGCGTTTAATGACATTTTTACATCTAAAAATAGAAAAATGCCCTCAAATATGCAGTTTTACTGCTTTTATTCTGTATTATTTGAGTGAATATCTTTGTGTTCAAGAGAGAAACCGGGATGGAAATGTATTTGTTTTCATATTAAATAAAGCAGAGTATGAAGGACTTTAAAAAAAAAAAAAAATCAATTCAACTGGACTGGAAAGTAAATCGGTAAATAATTACCTAGTGAAGAATGAAATCGAAACGCTTTCCTGACATAATCAACATCCAAACCATGACCAAATGACTGATGGTGTAACAGCTAAATAATAACAATAATAGTATATTTCTTTAACAAATTGTGTTTGTTTTGAAGGAATAATCAAGATATTTGCATCACATTATTAGTTTAACTTGAAACTCATTAAAAGATGGGGTAGGTAATTTTGGAAAAAACAGCTCGAGTGCGCTAGAATTTGAACATACACAACCGGAAAAAATCTGCCACTTCCTTACAGAGCCCCTCCTCCAACACACACGAACGCGCACATGACCAATGAGGGCACGAGAGAAGTTTGTGCACAGATGGAAGGCTGACAGGCAGGTAGGCCATCCAGTTACTTTAGCCGGGCCGGCTCAGATGATTGGTCGTGCTTTTTACAGTATTACAGCTTCCACAGATGAAATTTTGTTATGGATTTTTTGTCAAAGCACTTCAGATATTCATTGCTATCGGGATGCTAAGAGCATTCCATGGAATATAACAAAAAGTGTATCTCGAGCCGGTTTCTCAAACTTACCTACCCCACCTTTAACTAATCACATCCAATTATTTCATACCGTCTTTTTTAAATTCAACAAGTAGTTCATTTTGGGATCTACAATTTGTTCATCGTGTTCTTTTTCCTCACTGAATGTAACTGAGGACATTTTGAAACAAATTACACATAATCATCTGCGTGCCGAAACAGGCTGATATAAAAATCAACAGTGATGCCCTTTTCAGTTGGCTGGGCCTCTTATAGGTCATACTTCCTGCTCCCCACCCAGATTAATCTAATCTGCAGCTGCACCAGTTTGCCTTTGTTTAAGGAACCCTGCAGTTTAACGCATCCTGAAAGTGCTCACACCTTGCCTTGTATCCACAGCCCCTGTGACGAACCAATCAACACAAAGTCAAGCGTGGGGGAAATATGCATACCACCCTCAAGTAGCTGGTCGTTTATGTTTATGATCATTGCTTCTCATCAGCCAATTACCACCGTGGAAATACACTATTCACAATATTAAAACAGTACAAACCCTCCACCATGTCGCACATGGTGAGGTACGCTGGGTTCACTTGCTGCTACCACTTAGAGAGAATAATATGCAGATAAACCTGGTCAACTAATTACAGTAATGATTTCAAAATGTTCAGAGCGGTGCGGGCAGATAATCATTGAAGCATCACAAGACTGAGCAGTAATATGCTAATTCCAATCTGAAGTAAATGGAGGCTTATTTGTATTCCCCTACTGTTTTCCATGCCAGTTAACTAAATGCAAAAAACACTGCATGCTAATCTAGCGTACATCGACTTAATACTCCTCGCTTCATCAGAAAGAGACATTCATTAGACTGGACAGATTTTATTCCAGCCCAAGACATCAAGGGCATTTTAAAGCCTTGTTTGGCCGGGCAAGATGTAGAATAGCACGTTTTTATATGCAGCAGGAGCTTGGGGAAGAGAGCTGCATGTAACACACACACAGAACAGCCTATGCGTCCTCTTATAATGAAAGGTCCTCATAAAGACAGTGGGCTGACAATCGTTGGTCCTCACATGCATAGCTAAACAAGTACACACAAACACCTGGGAGTAGGTGCAGTTAGGAATGTGATTAAGGGCACTTTGGCATAGTTGCTGAAGGAACTGAAGCTGCCCTCAAGTGATACATGAGAGCGCCAATTGCTGAGCTGTAAATATGAATGTTTCACACATGCAAGTGCTCCTAGTGGGACATGATAACAGTATTCAACTAATTATTCAAAGTGTTTCTGTATGGTGTTTAATGTTTTACTTTTTAATGGTGCTGCTTTGCAGAAAAAAGAGACAATGCAGAAAATGCATCGCAAAGGAAATGTCTAAATAGGTAATAAACAAGCAAAACACAAACATAAAATAATTATGACTCTCTTATGTTAATTAACCTGTCACACATGCCATCTGTATTAACCGGTGTCTCCCCCCGGAAACATATTCTCAGGTGCACTCAAGTCCAAACATTGCTAAAAACCCTTTAAGAGTACTTGGCCCCTCCCACTTTGATTCCCCCCCGTGGATTCAAACCAACTATGTCCCTCTTCCCCTCTCTAATCTTCAGGCTAGAGCTATAGTTCCTTTGATTCCCCCCCCCCCCCCCCCCCTCCACCCTCCCCGTGTAGCCTCCCTGTGTGGCTGATGGACGGGATCATGAAGCCCTGGGTGAGAGACTCTCTGGCGTTTTGACACATTTCTTTGACAAGGTGAGAATATGCTGAGAAAAGACTAGGAGTGATTGCCCACCCACACCTTCCCCTCTACACATCCTGCTTCCACTTACTCACCCAGCTCATGTCTTGAGTGACAGCAAGTCACAGTGACACACGTTTTACATATAATGTGAAATGTGAGGAAAGTCAGGGTGACATATAGCATAACCTCCTTCAGGGGAAGTGTGGCGGACAGAAGTGTGCAAGTGTGTGTTCAGGGTTCAGGGTGGTGGGACTTCTCGTCTGGGAACCCAAGAATTGCCAACGTAATTCCAGCATGCAAGACTGCTCCCAGTGTGCCTGGTGAGTGGCTGCAAACACAGCTGCAGCAAAGGGAAATTGAGCCTGAGATGTGAAGCTGTCATCATCGAGGCCATAAATCTCACAAATACAGCCAGTACGTCCTGTTTCCAGGCTGCACTCACTCTGTAGGAAGGCTTTTCTCTCTCCATGGTGGGGGAATGTTGCAGAAGAGTGTGCAGCAGATATAGAAAAAAAACTATACCGTTTGTACCAGAAAGGCATTTTAAATTAGAACAGCAGTACACAGCTCTGACATTAGAAATGACTTGCACCGCAGCTGGCACAATAAAAAGCACAGGTAAAATGATTAATAGATTTGGGTAGAATACGTTTGTGTCTGTCTGTGTGTGTCTGTGCGCGTGTGTGTGTGCGTGTGTGTGTGTGTGTGTGTGTGTTTGCAGTGTTGGTGGTCACTGTTCATGAATTCATTGTTTGATTCAATCCAGCACAGCACTTCGGGTAGTTTTATGATTCTTATGCACAAACACACACACACACACACACACACACACACACACACACACACACACACACACACACACACACACACACACACACACACACACACACACACACACACACACACACACACACACACACACACACACACACACACACACAACATCCACCTGCAGAGACAGGTGCCCAAGCGCACACATTGCACGCACGCGTAAAACTAACGACACGGGCTTGTACGCGCGCACACAGACACTTTGACATGCCACACTTGTCTGCATTGGCATTTTCGCAGTTACAAAGGGAACCAGCAGCAGCTTTGGAGGCAAAACACTCCGTAACCTGTTCCTAAATCCGTCTACTTCTGGATGAATGTACGGGCTGCTGCCTGCCGCAAAACTGCTCTTTCAGGCTGAGAAAAGAAGCATCTCCAGAGTGGAGAAAATCCGGCGAGCACCACCGCTTGATTACCTTCAGCCCCCCATCAGATCATATGCGGTCTTTCTGTGTGGTCCTTTTCAAAGCAGCAGCCTGCCCGCTCTGTCCGGGACTCTGTAATGTATCCTTCACATCAACAGAACTGGCTTATCTTGCAGGAAAATAAATATCTCATCATGCAACTTTGACACAAATCAAGCGAATAAGGACTCGTCAGGGAACAGTGGCAGTCCATGAGCATTGATACGAGCTCTAACAGGAGTTGCAGCGACCACCCGCAGAACAACGCATTCATTCTGCACAAGTTCATCTACACTGAATTATATTCCAATTGTTGTTCAACTTACCAATAAGAGCCAGCTGCAAGAAGTACAGTCCGAGGAAGTCCATTATGGAGTGCGACATTAATTCAAATGGATGCAATCCCTGGCCAGCGATGATGTGCGAGAATAAAAACCCTCTGTTTGTTGAAATGGCACCGAAATCAAGAACCGAAAGAATCGCAGCTATTTCTCAAGTGCTGACTGGTCACTTACATCGGAATCCAAAGCATTGCATGAAAAAGCAGCAGTGGAGCAGAGCATCCTTTTTCAACAGTCAAACTTTTGTCATGGAGGAAAAATGGGTTACAGCTGCGCCGAATCAGCCAGTGGTTCCAAATCAATGCAACACCAAGGGGTGGAGAGAAAACAGTTTGTTCCTTAGGAGGAATAAATCTTGCGCGTATTGAACATCCCTGGCCGTGAGATCGTTCCGTCCTGAGCGGCTGCTTCCCTCTCCACTTCGCCTCCACCTGCGCACCGTCTGGAAACTGCGGATGAATCACAGGGGCGCGTTGCTTTGCGCACTCCGACCTGCGAGTCACAGCGTCCCTGATCCTCTGCTCCCAGGCGGGTCCCAGCTCGTTTAAAAATCCAATCTTGGCCAAAGTTGAAATAGGACAAGTTAAATCGATAGCCTATTTCATACTGCCATAAAAATGGAAACAATAAAACTGCACAGAATGGTGCAGAGTAGGGTATCCACACTTCTCTGGAAGTAGGTTATTCCCTCCTAAAAAGAGAAACCACCACAGTCGAGTTGCATGAGAATCATTGATTTGGTGGAAGTTGAGAACATATTTTGGGGGCCCAGCACATGACGAGCAGAGATGAGACAGAGCCAGACTGACTCGCAGTGTCTGTGCCTCTTAATGGTAGAAATGAAGAAACCATCTTGCAGCCAGCATGATGTGTTTGAGGCTCCCTGATGTCTAATGTGTTCACGCTGGTCTCCTTTCAGAGGAACAAAGTAGGCTTATCATCTATTTCTGGGTTTTGGGAAGAGCGGGCCTGATTGGCGTTCAACACAAACTGTACTTGTATTATTTTCAGACATATACCCTACTTTTCATCTGTATGAATTGTGTTTGCCATATACCAGGAAATAATTGGATTTAGCCTGCAGAAGCAGCGCTCCATAAATCATGGAGAATATTTACATTCTTCATACCAACAGCTGTTATGGGTGCTTTTTTTGGGGTCAAAGCCTGAAATATGTTAGCGTTGTTTCACTCACAGTCTTGATGAGAAATTAATGTTTGAGCAGTATCTCTGTTGGGAGTTGTTTTGCCTCCTCAAGCTTTTTTTAATTTATTTTTTACAGCATCTCGGGTGACACTTTCATCCGAAACCTTGTTTGCGCAGTATGTAAAAAAAGGCTGACACAGAAACGCAGAAACGTGGGAAGGATCATAGTCGTTTCTAAAGAATAACCTTAAACACTTACAAACTTCTCTGCAGTGTTTTTATTTTTTTTCTGAGAGAAAGAGTGGGCAGTGTGTTCCTCTCAGGATTTGCTTATACTAAGGCAGTGGGAAGGTTGAGAGTAAAAAAGCTGCAGCATTGTTCTAACTCTTCTGTAAACTTCTATCATATTGGCACTCGTCTTTAGCCTGAAGCCCATTAATTACTCTGATGGCGAGACATACACTAACAGTATCATAATTAGATGTTCTATCCAGAGATTGCACAATATCTAAATACAGTGAAACATGCATTTTAAGTGTGATTCACTTTGCTAAAACTTAAAGGTGGGGTAGGTACATTTGAGAAACCGGCGAGATCGCTAGAATTTGAAAATACACAACCGGAGAAAATCTGCCACTTCCTTATAGAGCCCCTCCTCCAACACACACGAACGCGCACATGACCAATGAGGGCACGAGATAAGTTTGTGCCCCGATGGAAGGCTGACAGGCAGGTAGGCATTGGTTGTACTTTTTACAGTATTACGGCTTCTACAGATGACATTTTTTTATGGATTTTTTGTCAAAGCACTTCAGATATTCATTGCTATCGGGATGTTAAGAGCATTCCATGGAATATAACAAAAAGTGTATCTTGAGCCGGTTTCTGAAACGTACCTACCCCACCTTTAATGATTTGAGTAAATAATAAAAGATTTGAAATGTTGGCAGGGTTGGGAGGGTTACTTTGTAAATGTAATCAGTTACTGATTACTGATTACATGGCTCTGAAAGTAATCCGAATACAGTTACAGTTACGTGCCTTAAAAAAGTAACGTAATCAGATTACTTTTAGATTACTTTTGGATTACTTTCTTTTTCCTGGGTATGTTTTGGTGAACAGGAGACACAAAAAGCAAAAGGAAACTGAACGTGTTTTTACTGTTTTAATGGCTTATCAAGAGCACACTGAAACATCACATCTGAAACGATGTAACAACATAATACACGTTTGGGGATGCAGCTTGGGATGTGAGGAGTGAGTGAGGGACACGGTTTAGAATGGGCGTGTCGCCTTCTGTCCTGCCAGTGTTGGCAGGACATGCATTAAAATGTCGAACTCGGACTTCATTTTAAGGACATTTCGGCCAGGGGTGTAGAGCTATATTTGTTTAAGCACCGGATTGGCAAAACAGGAGAGTGTGCACCAGTCTGCCTTGATCTATGAATTCATGTCCGTGACACTCACAGTATTTGCTGCCCACAGCTGTTTTAGAAGGAAAACCTCCTTTACTTCATGAGATCTCTGCAGCGCCAGGAGGCAGCGGGAGGGTTAACTCAGCCTCTGAGAAGACGAGCGTGCCGCGCAGTGCCTTTCACGCACCGCCTTCACTGTGTTTACCTTCAGAAATAATCATTAGTAAGGCTAAAGAGCGACCGCAGGCTGATGTGTTTTAACCACACACACACCTATACACACACACGCGCGATTTAAACGCAGACTTTTGTTCCTCCATGTTTCGTTGTTATTGTTTCACTGAGCGAGCGGAGCCGCGATTTTTTTTCAAACGCTTTTTTGGTCCATCTGCGGCGGTAATAGGTTTTGTGGGCTGTGATAATTCGGCTGTACCTTTAGTAATGAATATTAAATGTTGAGAGGAAATCTTTCCACCAATAATTCCAATAAGTAATCCAAAATGTATTCACTTCAGGTTTACGAAAGTAACTGTAATCAGATTACTCGTTTTTCAAATGTAACGCGAGCTGAATACAGTTACTTGATTTTTGTATTCTGATTACGTAACGCCGTTACATGTATTCCGTTACAACCCAACCCTGAATGTTGGTCACATATTGACATTTTTCTCTGCATGCCAGTCTGTTGTCACCTAAGAAAGGACAGCAACAGTTGTTAAGTAAAATGCTTAAAATAACAACGTTCAAGTGATAACTCACTTGGAGGAGGAGCAAAGGAGGAAGTTTGGTGAAGTTATCATGAGCCACAAAGTTTGCATAGTGACGAGGTTACAGTAGATTCAATGGATTGGTCAACTAAATGTTTACCACAGGTGAATTGCATTACTGAGTCGAAAATGTTTACACAATACCTTAATCTAATAGTTTATAGGATTGATCAAATATGCAATATACTTGTGTTTTGTGTGTTAACATAATTAACTTGTTTTTGCATTTTGAGTGATGTCATGTGAGAAACATGAATGAGAATTGGGCGGTGGTGGCGAAGTCGATAGAGACTTGGCTTGGCAACTGGAAGGTCACCAGTTCAAGTCCCGGGTGCCACCGAGGTGTCCCTGAGCAAGGCACCGTTCCCCACACTGCTCCCTGGGCGCCGTTCAAAATGGCAGCACACTGCTCCTAACACGATGATGGGTCAAATGCAGAGAAACAATTTCCCCACGAGGGATTTATAAAAGTCCATTTTATCTTAATCTCCACTGGAAACACGTTTGAGACCAACAAACAATGATGTTTTTTACCACCATGAACCCACGTTTTCCTTAACCCTGGTTATTATTGTAGCTATGACGACCAAGTGCAAACTATAATATTACGCAAGCCGCCTAACCTTTTCTGCCTAAAATCAACAAAAGCATAGATGCAATGTTTAGCTGACAGTTAAGAAACCTCTCCTAATTCAAAACACTTACTGTCAATAATGTTATTGTCAGAAAGAATGAGCCAGATATCTTTATATTTCATGTTGTGTTTAAGCAAAGATATTCATAGCACTCTTGTCCAAGTGCAGATTTAACAAGAAGAGCAGAGAGAATCTTCTTTTCTCAGAGATACCAGAGGGGGAGTATAAGTCTGAGGTTTGGATGTGTACCCTGGCGGTGATCCAGCAGCGCCTCCACAGAGCAGCTCCACAGCAGCAGCAGCTGGTGGTTAACTGCCTTGCTCAAGGGCAAACTGCCTTCCGTTGCAGTGGGAAGGCAGAAAAATCTTTATTCAGGTCTCCAAAAAATGTTTAGCTATAAGGTTATGAAAGCACAACCTAGTTACCCCTCTCCAAACACCCTTGAAGTGTGCCAGAAAAGATTACATATTGATTCCTGAACCCTTTCCTTTGAATCAAATGTCCTACTGCTTGTTTTGGATCGAATTCCTCCAGAGCTTTTTTCCTGTGTGTCCGCCTCCGCTCTGCTTCCCTCTCAATACAAAAGCATTGCCCTTAACATGTTGACGATGTGACAGCATAATGCAGGAGCGAATGTGGGACAGGCTCCTGCTGCGTTGGTCATGAAGCGGTGGAACATTCTTACCACGGGCTGATTAAGAGCTGTTAATGAATTCAAATTAATGCCTGAGCTGTTGTTTTTTGCTGTGTGTCTGCCTGCTGATGCAGTCTCTCTGAAACACACTTCAAGAGAAATCAGACGGGGAGTCAGTGAGGAAAAGATGGAGAGAGAAGGAGACAATATTGACTGGCAATGGAACTGAATCAAACGTTTCTCAAGGCTGCGGCACATAAAGACCTTCTGGGAAATGGAGGTACGGTTACATGGTAATGTCAGAAGGCCAGCTGCAGTACATCACTCAGCTCTGTGCTTCGCATATCTTCAACCTGTCTCTTTCACCCCTGTGTGTCTCCTCTTGGCCATTTCATCAATGCGGATGCTTTTCATCAATGCAACGTTCTTGGAATAAGGTAACATTATATGATTCATGACCTGGTTACAGCACAGTGTACCGGCAGGACAGCGGTATAATATCCCTTTCATACGTATCCTGTTTGACCATTAAGGCTAACATTTAATGCAATGCAGACCACTTCAGCTGAGGTGGTCATCCCAATAAAAGCAGTGTCGTAGGTCAGAAGCGATGAAGATGCATGCGTTTAAACTACATCACTATAGTATAATACTGACAAGAAGATACATGGAGAATCCATTAACTACTGAATAAAACTAACATCCTGAAATCAGCATGTTTAGGTTATTCCGTGTGAAAGAGAGGGAATGGAGATGTGCAGGCAGAAGTGCTAGAAGAAGTATTCAAATCATATGCTTAAGCAAAAGTAGCAATACTACAGTGTAGGAATATTCTGTTACAAGTACAATTCCTGCATTCAAAAATAAAAACAACAAAAGTATAAGCATCACAATTAAAGTACCACAAATAAATATACTCATTATGCAGAATGGCCAATTTTAGAATCATATATATTTATTATTAATGAATATTGTATTATAATGATCTATGCATTGTTGTGTTCGTCATTTCTATGTTGTACTTGGTAAAGATGTGTTTGTTTTAATTATATCTTATGTACTGCTGGGCAACCTAAAATAAATAATCGTGATTTATCTTTTGGATTTATATTTTGTAATGATAATTTAAATTGTCAAAGCTGTACAACAAAGGAGTCAAAAGTCCAAAACCCCCTTGGTAGGGTGAAAGAAATAAGTAGCAGTACAAATACTCAAGGACAGTTAAGTCCAATGGCAGTGAGCTGTGTCTTACTGTAATGTTGAAATCACCTTTTTCTATCTCAACAATATCCATTGGTATCTGACACGTATGTAAAACACAACCAGGCACAGCTGGCCAGTTGTTGAGGTCCATTGTCTAAATAGCCTGAGGCAACTATGTGTGCACGGTCCAATGCTACACCAGAACCCCTTAACGAATAACACCAGCTTTACCGCTCCTCTAATTGTTACTCAACTAGCATTTCATGTTGGTGGTGTTGGACTATAGCTAAGTATTCTTTTCATTAGCTCAATGTGGTCTTCTGTTAAATTCATAACGCTTTAAAAACTTGCCCCCCTTCGGTAGAATTAAAGCAGAAATAAAAGCCTGTGGAGCGGCACTGAAAGCCCGGACTGATGGCACTTTCTTGGCCGTCACACTGATTTGTCCCATTTGTAAATTCTGTTCCTGCTGTGGGAAATATTACCGAGCCACACTGCTACAAAACATTCTCCATGTCTTACAACCCTTAAAGCCTGGGAAGCAGCCTGTCAGCAGGGATGTGGGATCTGAGCAGAGAGGAACTCAGCATGTCTCATTAGATGCCCGATTCTCAGCTGATGGAATTTGATGCAAAACAATGAAATGTGTACTGACAAGGTGGCCTGACTGTAAATATTCACTGCACAACCATTTTAACAGTTTGCATCTTGTTATAATATATTTAAGGGAATCCAATGGCACCAGATAGTCTTCCAGGGATCCAAAGTCCAGTACATCATATTGACCTTTAAGTGGTCGTCCAAAGATCTCAAAACTCATTTCTTATCAATTCACCAACCTATATGCTGAGGTATAATTTTGGAGAACCAAAAGCTTTTAAATATATGTTTTTAAAAGTTATTAAGATTTCAGTAATCTTGGACAAAACACATTGATATTTGAAGTGTTTTGCATCGCTTGTGAAGAGCCGTTATGAAAGCCATTAACGATCAGACAAAACACTTAAGTACGACAAAAGACATAATAAACGACATGGTTTTATACTTTTCCATTATTACATAACCTTTGTTTGAAGAGTATAGCTTTAAGGCTGATCATGGTATTTCAGAATATCCCTCCGTCCTTCACCTACCGGACGACTCCTCCCCATAGTCCCGCCACAGGACAGCTCAGGGATCTCACTGGCCAAGCTTAAACACTGCTTCAGGAGTTAGGTGTCCCTCTCTCCAAAGAGAAAATGTTAGGTCCCGACACACGCTTAGAGTTCTTAGGCATCATCCTCGACTCCATAGACATGAAGGCGTCTCTCCCCTCCGACAAATTGCAGCGCATCCGGGACATCACCAAGTCATACTGCGAGCAACACGTTATCACAAAACAACAGTTGCTCTCCCTTCTCGGACACCTCAACTTCGCCATGCATGTCATCCCCCAGGGGCGCTCGTTCATCTCCCGCCTCCTGGACGCAGCATCAGCGGTCGACAAACTCCATGACTGCGTTTTCTTAGACGAAGGCTGCCGCTCAGACCTACGTTTCTGGTCCCTCCTGCTCGCCCATTGGAACGGAGTTACTTTCTTTTACGATGACCTCGTGCGTTCCTCTGACTCAATGAGGTTCTCCACGGATGCCGCCCCATCCGTGGGTTTTGGGGGTTTCTTCCAGGGAGAGTGGTTATCAGGGTCATGGCCCCTGTCAATTTCTACCTCAAGCAAGTTCTCATTAAATCCGGCCTATCACCTATATCATACCCGGGACATTCCTTCAGGATAGGTGCAGCCACCTCTGCTGCTAATCAAGGTCTCTCTACCTCATCCCTATAACAACTAGGACGGTGGTCCTCCTCCGCCTTCACAACCTACATTCGCCCGGACATCAGCGCCGTACTGGCTTCCCAAAGATCTCTCAGACCCTGACTATGGTATCTATGCATATAACTGGTGGTGGCTCATAAACACATTCACAAGTATACATGTCTCACTAAGGTACCTGATATTCAAACTGCATTCCTGTCCTAATTCCGCGGGCCCCGCCCATAGGGAATAATGTCTCGTCTCACGCTGCAACTACATGTAACGGGCTTCATCTCCGGCACACAGGTATTTCATTCCCAGGCCTTGCTCAAACGTATCAGTGTAAAATGTATTTCCTGCAGTCAGGCGTGGATTCGGGCCACCGTACACCCCCGTGGCAGTTACAAAACAAAGGAAAGAAAACAGAAAAGAGTAAAGAAAAGAAAAGATATATATATATATATAATATATTATATAGCCTGCGAAGTCAGGCGTGGCGGAAGGCCACCGTACACTTCGGTGTCAGTTACGAAAGAAAGAGAAAAGAGTAAAGAAAAAGATATATATACACATATATATAGCCTGCGAAGTCAGGCGTGGACGTTGGGCCACCGTTACAAAACGAAACCGCTCGCTCCTCGGCGTAGTCAAGCCCTGCTGGCCAGGAATGCGACCCGCAGGTCGTTTTCAGGTAAGACCGGCACTGATTTCGGCAGTCAGAGTCTCAGCATGACCCGTAAGCTCCGGAAGTGATTCCGGCACTATGTCGCTCATATACGTGTTAATCTATTATCTTTCCTTCCCAGATCACCAGTCACCCCACAAGGTAAGCAACTCAGTTCATCTCAGTATTTCATACTTCACTGATTTTGGGGATTTCATCGGAGCGGTGCTTTCCCTCCTGAATGATTATCCTGCAAAACGGGGCCTAATCGCCAAACACCATTACATTCTCCTGTTGTATTATCATGGCAATAATTTCATTCATATGACGTGTAAACAATAAATATGTAATTCTTACATCACGTCTCTCCGGTTTGAAATGAAGTTCCTCCAAAGTGTCTAGCTTTAGGTTGAGGTTCAACTGAATGTTCACTTCGCTAATTGGACATTTCTACCATACCTTGCAAGTCCTTGACCTGAGTTTACTTAGCTACTTAAGTTTTAATGTGCTAAGGCTTTACCAGAGAACATGAATTATTTTCATTGCAGTTTCTAATCCTTTTCCTGATATTGCAAAAACTCCAACAACCTTCAAAACTTTTATATCTGGAATTATTTAGGGATGCATCAATCCAACTTGTTTTGTCCCGACACCTGGGTTCTGGGAATTGTTCAATACCGAGTACCAACCCATTGCCAATGTTTAATCAAAAAGCTGTAAACCCAATTTCTTGGAAGTGATTGAAGGATTGAAGGATTATTATTTTTAAAGGTAGGGAGACATGACTGAAACATTGACTTGAATTGTTAATTATTAAAATAATGGAACCAGTTACAGATCATGACTCTTATGCCATGAGATGAGTCCGTATAGTTTAAAATGTTCCGACTATCACTCAGCGGCTTTTTTCACCAGGATGACAATTTATTTGAGTAAACACAAGGTCATAGAAAATATAAACTGATTTCATACAACATATGGCACTTGATTAGAATATTTGTAAGCAAAACACTGCATACTGTAGCTTAGTAGTTAAAACAGACTGTGAGATAAACATTCTGGGAAACGAGACAAGACACAAACTGTCAGATCATTACTGCCAATGAACAGTGTGGTTTTGTTGTGCATCCTCTATTTTTATGAAATCTTTCTTGTTGGCCTGTTTTTCCATCTGGCTGGGAGACGCCGTGGAACAAGACACAAAGAGATAATCAGCTGATCGGCCCACGACTCCAGAATAGAGACTGGAAACCATGTAAGTGTGTTGAGCCGCAAACTCTTTCATTAGCCTTTATAAACGATATCTGGCACATTTCTGAGACAGGCTTAGTGGATCGCCTGCTGCGATTTGGCCCACTCTACGCCATCCCTTTCCTCCACCACCCTTTGGCTTCGTCAGTCGACAGCCTGGCGCTGAACCTGATTCCTGAATAGTGCTTTCACACTCTTGCTCATAGGCAGAGTTTGACATTTGCGCTTGGGGGGGCAAACCTTTTTTACTGATGACAGTACACTGTCCCAACTATTGCGTGGGGTGCTACGGATACAGTAGCAATAAAGCCAGCGTTCACCGCACTGAGTATGACTTTTCCACATACGAACACAACTCGTACCGTTATGCACGCCTCATGCCCGCCGTACACACACACACACTCATATGGAAGGGGCGGTCTCTCCCTCCAACAACAGTGCATTACATCTGTAAAACTTATAACTGTGCACATCTTATACTTATGTGATAACTACTATATCCCTTGGTTACTTGAACACGCTACAATATTATGAACCAGTGTGCTACTTAGTGCAGAAGTAGACGCCTTAAACGTTTTAAAAATCGCCGCATAACCATTACTGCTAATTATTGTAATACAATAGCTGAATCACTTGAATGCAAAAAAAAGCGAGGGAACTTGTGTCCTTAACCTCATACGTCACACATTTTTGAGCAGTCACAACATGCGACTGCTCAAAAAGGAAATTATTTCAAACAAAACATGATATTATTCAGATTTGTATTGTAACAATCATTATATTACATCTATTAACATACGAAATATTTGTATTGGAACAGCTTTAGACGTGGTAACGCTGTAACATATTTCAGCCACTAGGGGGGGCAATGCCTGAATCTGCTCACCGTCTGTTCCCAATTGTTGGGAAAGATCAGGGGAAAGAATGCTGGCATATGGAGGAGGTACTACTTTAATAGGACCTGACCTAAATGTGAGGCAGTGATGAATAACCCTTGGTCCCAGATTGTGTCCCTCATGTAATTATCTTTTATTATTTGGTTTTAGCATTGATGATTTCCTTTGAGTCAACGGAATAAACAGTAACTTTGAGAACAAGTTGTTTACAACACGAAGCGTTCATGAACACATTTATAATCCTTGAAGACAGAGAAATGCATTTTCTTTTTTTATTTCAAGGCCGCTTTAGAGCCCAAACAAAGATGCTTCTCCGTCAAGTTCTAAGAAGCAGTCCGTTTCAGTTCCACGGGAAATGTTCATGACAGTTCTTTTTTTTTTGTCTACTCTTCATTAATATTTTAGCCTCACCATTTTTTTATTTGAGAAACCTTGACTATCTGTTTTGCTAATTGACAGGTGATTCCAACCATTCAAGGAATAATAATTACATTGAGAGAAGCTTCCCACATTATGAATGTGTGCCCCCTATACCAACAAAAATGGAACATATTCCATCAGAAAACTCCGGTTAAAATTGTCTTACTGTACACTTAAGGGTGACTAACTTTAGCAGACACACTGTAGACAAATACAATAAAAGACAAGCAACAATAAGCATGTTACATTATTCTTTAAAGTAACTCATCCTGCATTCTTATTTATCTCTGCTGTCACTTACCTACAATTCTAGGTCTTGAATTATATTCCCAAGAACATATGAAGTTCCCATCAGCAAAAACACGTGGGTTTGCTATCCTGGCTCCAAAATGGTGGAATGAGCTCCCCATTGACATCAGGACAGCAGATAGCTTACACACCTTCCGGCGCAGACTGAAAACGCATCTCTTTTGACTCCACTTCGAGCGATAAAATGAAAAAACAAAACAAAAAACTAAATAAAAAGCACTTATATACGATCAAAGCACTTATATACTAATAAAGGACTGGCTAATCTAAAGCCAGTTGAGTAGCACTTGAAATGTTTTAGCTCTATGAAACCTAATGTACTTACTGTATATGATTCTGTTTTCTTCAAGTTCTTATCTTCTTGGTCGAACGCACTTATTGTCAGTCGCTTTGGATAAAAGCGTCGGCTAAATGCAACGTAATGTAATGTAATATCCTCATGCCAATTTCCGCAATCTATGTTAAGAAAACGAAGATGGCAGATGTCAAATGATAGCCGCATACTGTATCTGTCCAGTTACCATCTGGTTCAGGCTAAACACATGCAGTGTGTCCCAATTCAAAGTTATACTCTGAATCTATATTTACTCTGGAAAAGGGACACAATTAAGTTCAGTTCACTTAAAAGAGTCAGTTTATTATTATTGTAATGCATAGACAAGATGTAGGAGCTGCTAAAAGCTGCACAACTGAATAAATGATCATAGATGGTGGTGAAATCTCCCAAAGAAAACATGAGAAAATTACAGAAGAAAAGCAATATTTTGTGTATGTTAATTATTATTTTAATACCTTAATATTGTATGCTCTATAAAAAAGACATGCCACTTTAAACAAGCTTACATATTATTGTAAAAAAATCACTTCAATGTACACCTGAAGGCACATCTCATAGCAAAAGGACAGAAAAGCCATTAGGGACTACAGACATTAGTCTCACTTGTTAAACAATACACTGCGTTACTCAAAGACTTGTGATAAAAACGGTGTTAGATCTTTGAGTAAAAAATAATCCTTCCAGCTAAAGTCGTAAATATGAAAACAACTTACAGGAGAGGCACAAACTGTGGCTCAGACAGTCAGTGACAGTCAGATGGCTGAGTGTGAGCTTGCAGGGACATCATTATTAACACATGGGATCATGAGAATTGAAGCAGGGCCTCGTGGTTATCAGCTTCATCTACATGCCGGAAGAGATGATAATATGATTGTCACCTCCATCACCTCTCTGAATAAAATGGTGGTGTAATAAGAGCCTTTATTGTAAGGTTCGGGATAATGCTTTGCGCCACTGAAAGTTCCTTACACTTAAATATGCGCTGACAGACACACTTAGAGGCTTTAAGTACTGTGAACACTTGATGAAGGGCCTTGAAGCCTTGCTAGCTTGTTTCATTACCACTTATCATTCTAACTGCCAAGCCAACTCAATGCTACCCTTTCCCTTCCCACTCACAAAACTTTTTATTTTGATTAATTGCATCATTTTAGACTTTCTCACATCAAATCAGCTCGGAGCATTTTGCAGCCTTTTCATTACAAAGTAAAACGTCTGGCTATGGAATACAGTGGCAGTAAATGCCATATCCTTTCAGAAAGGCAAGGGCAGGGTAATTGTCTCCGTGGTATAATTCATCCTCAACAAAAGACAGTTGAAATGACAAGGGTTTTAACATAATGAGGAGCACTGTCATATTGGGTTCACACAACAAAATCCTCCCACCAGCATCGGTGCTGCAGTTAGATTGCCACTTTTCCATGTGTATCTCCATCTTAGGGCCTCCAGTGCACTCTTGTCTTCACTACCTACAAGCTCTAATTGTTTCCATCTGCTCTTTGTCCTGGAAAAGACAATGCGTTGAGAAAACCGGTACCACAGCAGAGACCAGCCGGTTAAAAATGTCAACGAGTCACCGATGAAACACTCCCACAACAATTAGTCTTTTGTTCAGTCATAATGACAGTGAGGAAGGCAGTGTTTCGTAAAACAAATTAGCAAGAGAAGTATCTCAGTGAATAAATAGTTGAGAAATAAAATCAATAAATATATCACACAAGATGGATTGATTGTCAAAAATGGAAAATGTGAAGATCCTGGGTGCAGATTGGGGCACGCCATCTTTAGCATCTCTCCTTTTGGGATGCAACAGGAGAGATGCATTTACGTTCAAATAATAAAACATGAATGAAATAAAAAAAGGAGAGCAGAGTAAATGTGAGACTCAAACTGAGACGATGCACCGGGGATCTAAAGAGCAACTCAGTTCTGGTGAGTCGCTCGACGGAGGATACATATCTCCTCTCTGTTAGGTTCCCAAACGACAGCTCCAGCCATATGGAAAATAAATCCCATCTCTCGCTGTCACACACGGCTTATTCACATTCACATCCTCCTCTTCCTGCTCCTGTAATTCTCCGACACAACCCTCTCCCTTCAATCTGTCAGAGGAACTTAAAAGGCACAGAGACTATAAGAGAAATGAAGAAACTATAAAACATTGCACAAGCTATGGGGACCCAGTAAGAGAGAAGGGTGAGTATGAATTATACATGTAGTGTTAAGGGGTTGGGCTTTAGATTTGTCATAATATTATCTGTCTCAATTCAAGGTTACCAAACATATAAAGAGATAATTATCCATTCCAATACAAAGCAAAGAGGCTGAATAATTGCTGAGAGCGACAGAAGGAGTTTGGTTTGGACACTCGGGAGACCTCTCTCTGTGTATGTGTGTGATTGTTAATTAGGAAGCTATCTTTGTGGAGAGAACATTTCATCTAATGATCTGTAGAGTCTGTCACCGTGCCTCTGCACTGTACTATCTGTGAAACTCTCAAATATATAATTATACATGTCCTACGCCAAACATTAAAAACTATACTTTAAAGACAATAATAATACTGTTACTTTGACAAGTTACAGTAGAAAACAGCCACAACTTTTTTCTGCAGAACTTCTAAGCCTCTCTTAGCTCAATTTTTGTTTCCCAGCAGATTTATTGTACAGTTAAGTCATAGTGTTATAATAAAACAAGCTCTCGGCAGCACAGGGGGACGTTTTTGGCAAACACCTGATAATCTCAACAGTATCTACTGCTATCTGTCCGAAGCCAAAAAGCAGGCAAACTTAAAGCCAGAGCTTATAGCAGCTAAGATGCAGATAGTTTAAGGAGATGGTGAAAACCAAAACAGATCTAAAAAGGACAATGAATATAGAACATGTTTTCCAGGACACAAACATACAATAATTTAATATACATTTAATATAATTTGTCTTTGTGTCTACAGGGTGCAATTATTTACCAAGATATTAGGCGCATTCACACCGCAGTACTTTTCCCACAAAGGTTCATGAGAACTTAGTTCATGAGAACTCGTTAGTTCTCATGAACTAAGTACAGATCGCGTTCACACCGGAATAAGTCCCTGAGGGAGGATTAGCCAAATAAAGCCGCTGACGTCACTTCTTCTTCTTCTGCTTTGGGTTTACTGGCAGGCCGCAAACCACTTCACAGCGTATACTGCCACCTGAAGTCCCTGGCCGGAAGTCCCCGGAGTTGGGGACTGACGCCTTCCGAGTAAATCGCCAGAACGCCGACACCTCCTCATCTCCACCGCTCCCGTGTTTTATTGTGTGTTCCCATAAGTTAGTCTCTCTGCGTTTCTGCGCTGGGCTAATGCTAATGCTAATGCGAGGATAATAAAATGGCGGCTTCACAAAACTTTTTGGGAGTTTTACGGGGCGTGGTTTGCAATCCGCCCAGCCAATCAGACATAGGAACCTTTTTCTCCCACGAAAGTCCCTGCTCTCTAGCAGGGACGGAAAAGGGGGTGAAAAGGTTCTCATAAACACATTTTAGTTCCGGCTCTTTTTGGTGTGAACGCAATATTTCGGAACTATATCGGAACTAAAGTGGGAAAAGTACTGCGGTGTGAACGCGCCTAATAGCAAACAAGCTAACCCTGACCCACAATGGATTTACCAGGTAATAATGTGTCAAAGCTGTTTTCTTACAGCTTGTTTAAAAAATGTCCTGCAAGTATCCTGTATAACTGTGTCCATTTGTATTTTATAGTTGGGTATTTGTTCTATTCCTGTGCATAAGTAGTCAAATTAATGTTTTACAAATATCAAAAGACCTGCAAAAGATAATTTTGATCTCATTTTATTTCCTGATACCAATTCCAATATGGTATATCCCAATACCAAGTACCTATCTGATGTGTGTTAACTCATCGGAATCATCGAGGGATGACTGTGAATTTACTGACTGAACGACTGTTTCTTATAGTGAAACACTGCACTTTAAAAGAACACTGACAATCACGTAACGGATGTTAACCGGTCTGCTGGAAACAGGTTGGTATTGGCACAAGGATTTGGGTGGATCCCTTCAATCAACAGTTCCAGTCCCCCGGCATCAGAATAAAGCTTGAATTCTTAAGTCCAGAGCCTCGACTGATGTTTAATAACCATACAGACAGAACACCCAACTCAGCGGAGGCAGGCAGACCAGTTTATTTACACTGATAAATGCTTGAATTCCCCAGATTGCAATGAAGCCACATATTGGACTTCGAGAACTTTTACTTAAATAAAAATCCTTCATTTTGATTATACTTCTCAATGCAACAAAGTTGTGGTATGGTATACTTGAAAGAAAACATGCAACATCCCCCCATCACAAAAACGTTTGATAAGTTGTATGACTAAAAACCAATTGCCAACCATTTTGAGAATCTATTAAGCGTTTAATGACATTTTTACATCTAAAAATAGAAAAATGCCCTCAAATATGCAGTTTTACTGCTTTTATTCTGTATTATTTGAGTGAATATCTTTGTGTTCAAGAGAGAAACCGGGATGGAAATGTATTTGTTTTCATATTAAATAAAGCAGAGTATGAAGGACTTTAAAAAAAAAAAAAAATCAATTCAACTGGACTGGAAAGTAAATCGGTAAATAATTACCTAGTGAAGAATGAAATCGAAACGCTTTCCTGACATAATCAACATCCAAACCATGACCAAATGACTGATGGTGTAACAGCTAAATAATAACAATAATAGTATATTTCTTTAACAAATTGTGTTTGTTTTGAAGGAATAATCAAGATATTTGCATCACATTATTAGTTTAACTTGAAACTCATTAAAAGATGGGGTAGGTAATTTTGGAAAAAACAGCTCGAGTGCGCTAGAATTTGAACATACACAACCGGAAACAATCTGCCACTTCCTTACAGAGCCCCTCCTCCAACAACACACGAACGCGCACATGACCAATGAGGGCAACGAGAGAAGTTTGTGCACAGATGGAAGGCTGACAGGCAGGTAGGCCATCCAGTTACTTTAGCCGGGCCGGCTCAGATGATTGGTCGTGCTTTTTACAGTATTACAGCTTCCACAGATGAAATTTTGTTATGGATTTTTTGTCAAAGCACTTCAGATATTCATTGCTATCGGGATGCTAAGAGCATTCCATGGAATATAACAAAAAGTGTATCTCGAGCCGGTTTTCTCAAACTTACCTACCCCACCTTTAACTAATCACATCCAATTATTTCATACCGTCTTTTTTAAATTCAACAAGTAGTTCATTTTGGGATCTACAATTTGTTCATCGTGTTCTTTTTCCTCACTGAATGTAACTGAGGACATTTTGAAACAAATTACACATAATCATCTGCGTGCCGAAACAGGCTGATATAAAAATCAACAGTGATGCCCTTTTCAGTTGGCTGGGCCTCTTATAGGTCATACTTCCTGCTCCCCACCCAGATTAATCTAATCTGCAGCTGCACCAGTTTGCCTTTGTTTAAGGAACCCTGCAGTTTAACGCATCCTGAAAGTGCTCACACCTTGCCTTGTATCCACAGCCCCTGTGACGAACCAATCAACACAAAGTCAAGCTGGGGGAAATATGCATACCACCCTCAAGTAGCTGGTCGTTTATGTTTATGATCATTGCTTCTCATCAGCCAATTACCACCGTGGAAATAACACTATTCACAATATTAAAACAGTACAAACCCTCCACCATGTCGCACATTGTGAGGTACGCTGGGTTCACTTGCTGCTACCACTTAGAGAAGAATAATATGCAGATAAACCTGGTCAACTAATTACAGTAATGATTTCAAAATGTTCAGAGCGGTGCGGGCAGATAATCATTGAAGCATCACAAGACTGAGCAGTAAATATGCTAATTCCAATCTGAAGTAAATGGAGGCTTATTTGTATTCCCCTACTGTTTTCCATGCCAGTTAACTAAATGCAAAAAACACTGCATGCTAATCTAGCGTACATCGACTTAATACTCCTCGCTTCATCAGAAAGAGACATTCATTAGACTGGACAGATTTTATTCCAGCCCAAGACATCAAGGGCATTTTAAAGCCTTGTTTGGCCGGGCAAGATGTAGAATAGCACGTTTTTATATGCAGCAGGAGCTTGGGGAAGAGAGCTGCATGTAACACACACACAGAACAGCCTATGCGTCCTCTTATAATGAAAGGTCCTCATAAAGACAGTGGGCTGACAATCGTTGGTCCTCACATGCATAGCTAAACAAGTACACACAAACACCTGGGAGTAGGTGCAGTTAGGAAATGTGATTAAGGGCACTTTGGCATAAGTTGCTGAAGGAACTGAAGCTGCCCTCAAGTGATACATGAGAGCGCCAATTGCTGAGCTGTAAATATGAATGTTCACACATGCAAGTGCTCCTAGTGGGACATGATAACAGTATTCAACTAATTATTCAAAGTGTTTCTGTATGGTGTTTAATGTTTTACTTTTTAATGGTGCTGCTTTGCAGAAAAAAGAGACAATGCAGAAAATGCATCGCAAAGGAAATGTCTAAATAGGTAATAAACAAGCAAAACACAAACATAAAATAATTATGACTCTCTTATGTTAATTAACCTGTCACACATGCCATCTGTATTAACCGGTGTCTCCCCCCGGAAACATATTCTCAGGTGCACTCAAGTCCAAACATTGCTAAAAACCCTTTAAGAGTACTTGGCCCCTCCCACTTTGATTCCCCCCCGTGGATTCAAACCAACTATGTCCCTCTTCCCCTCTCTAATCTTCAGGCTAGAGCTATAGTTCCTTTGATTCCCCCCCCCCCCCCCCCCTCCACCCTCCCCGTGTAGCCTCCCTGTGTGGCTGATGGACGGGATCATGAAGCCCTGGGTGAGAGACTCTCTGGCGTTTTGACACATTTCTTTGACAAGGTGAGAATATGCTGAGAAAAGACTAGGAGTGATTGCCCACCCACACCTTCCCCTCTACACATCCTGCTTCCACTTACTCACCCAGCTCATGTCTTGAGTGACAGCAAGTCACAGTGACACACGTTTTACATATAATGTGAAATGTGAGGAAAGTCAGGGTGACATATAGCATAACCTCCTTCAGGGGAAGTGTGGCGGACAGAAGTGTGCAAGTGTGTGTTCAGGGTTCAGGGTGGTGGGACTTCTCGTCTGGGAACCCAAGAATTGCCAACGTAATTCCAGCATGCAAGACTGCTCCCAGTGTGCCTGGTGAGTGGCTGCAAACACAGCTGCAGCAAAGGGAAATTGAGCCTGAGATGTGAAGCTGTCATCATCGAGGCCATAAATCTCACAAATACAGCCAGTACGTCCTGTTTTCCAGGCTGCACTCACTCTGTAGGAAGGCTTTTCTCTCTCCATGGTGGGGGAATGTTGCAGAAGAGTGTGCAGCAGATATAGAAAAAAAAACTATACCGTTTGTACCAGAAAGGCATTTTAAATTAGAACAGCAGTACACAGCTCTGACATTAGAAATGACTTGCACCGCAGCTGGCACAATAAAAAGCACAGGTAAAATGATTAATAGATTTGGGTAGAATACGTTTGTGTCTGTCTGTGTGTGTCTGTGCGCGTGTGTGTGTGCGTGTGTGTGTGTGTGTGTGTGTTTGCAGTGTTGGTGGTCACTGTTCATGAATTCATTGTTTGATTCAATCCAGCACAGCACTTCGGGTAGTTTTATGATTCTTATGCACAAACACACACACACACACACACACACACACACACACACACACACACACACACACACACACACACACACACACACACACACACACACACACACACACACACACACACACACACACACACACACACACACACACACACACACACAACATCCACCTGCAGAGACAGGTGCCCAAGCGCACACATTGCACGCACGCGTAAAACTAACGACACGGGCTTGTACGCGCGCACACAGACACTTTGACATGCCACACTTGTCTGCATTGGCATTTTCGCAGTTACAAAGGGAACCAGCAGCAGCTTTGGAGGCAAAACACTCCGTAACCTGTTCCTAAATCCGTCTACTTCTGGATGAATGTACGGGCTGCTGCCTGCCGCAAAACTGCTCTTTCAGGCTGAGAAAAGAAGCATCTCCAGAGTGGAGAAAATCCGGCGAGCACCACCGCTTGATTACCTTCAGCCCCCCATCAGATCATATGCGGTCTTTCTGTGTGGTCCTTTTCAAAGCAGCAGCCTGCCCGCTCTGTCCGGGACTCTGTAATGTATCCTTCACATCAACAGAACTGGCTTATCTTGCAGGAAAATAAATATCTCATCATGCAACTTTGACACAAATCAAGCGAATAAGGACTCGTCAGGGAACAGTGGCAGTCCATGAGCATTGATACGAGCTCTAACAGGAGTTGCAGCGACCACCCGCAGAACAACGCATTCATTCTGCACAAGTTCATCTACACTGAATTATATTCCAATTGTTGTTCAACTTACCAATAAGAGCCAGCTGCAAGAAGTACAGTCCGAGGAAGTCCATTATGGAGTGCGACATTAATTCAAATGGATGCAATCCCTGGCCAGCGATGATGTGCGAGAATAAAAACCCTCTGTTTGTTGAAATGGCACCGAAATCAAGAACCGAAAGAATCGCAGCTATTTCTCAAGTGCTGACTGGTCACTTACATCGGAATCCAAAGCATTGCATGAAAAAGCAGCAGTGGAGCAGAGCATCCTTTTTCAACAGTCAAACTTTTGTCATGGAGGAAAAATGGGTTACAGCTGCGCCGAATCAGCCAGTGGTTCCAAATCAATGCAACACCAAGGGGTGGAGAGAAAACAGTTTGTTCCTTAGGAGGAATAAATCTTGCGCGTATTGAACATCCCTGGCCGTGAGATCGTTCCGTCCTGAGCGGCTGCTTCCCTCTCCACTTCGCCTCCACCTGCGCACCGTCTGGAAACTGCGGATGAATCACAGGGGCGCGTTGCTTTGCGCACTCCGACCTGCGAGTCACAGCGTCCCTGATCCTATGCTCCCAGGCGGGTCCCAGCTCGTTTAAAAATCCAATCTTGGCCAAAGTTGAAATAGGACAAGTTAAATCGATAGCCTATTTCATACTGCCATAAAAATGGGAAACAATAAAACTGCACAGAATGGTGCAGAGTAGGGTATCCACACTTCTCTGGAAGTAGGTTATTCCCTCCTAAAAAGAGAAACCACCACAGTCGAGTTGCATGAGAATCATTGATTTGGTGGAAGTTGAGAACATATTTTGGGGGCCCAGCACATGACGAGCAGAGATGAGACAGAGCCAGACTGACTCGCAGTGTCTGTTGCCTCTTAATGGTAGAAATGAAGAAACCATCTTGCAGCCAGCATGATGTGTTGAGGCTCCCTGATGTCTAATGTGTTCACGCTGGTCTCCTTTCAGAGGAACAAAGTAGGCTTATCATCTATTTCTGGGTTTTGGGAAGAGCGGGCCTGATTGGCGTTCAACACAAACTGTACTTGTATTATTTTCAGACATATACCCTACTTTTCATCTGTATGAATTGTGTTTGCCATATACCAGGAAATAATTGGATTTAGCCTGCAGAAGCAGCGCTCCATAAATCATGGAGAATATTTACATTCTTCATACCAACAGCTGTTATGGGTGCTTTTTTTTTGGGGTCAAAGCCTGAAATATGTTAGCGTTGTTTCACTCACAGTCTTGATGAGAATTAATGTTTGAGCAGTATCTCTGTTGGGAGTTGTTTTGCCTCCTCAAGCTTTTTTAATTTATTTTTTACAGCATCTCGGGTGGACACTTTCATCCGAAACCTTGTTTGCGCAGTATGTAAAAAAGGCTGACACAGAAACGCAGAAACGTGGGAAGGATCATAGTCGTTTCTAAAGAATAACCTTAAACACTTACAAACTTCTCTGCAGTGTTTTTATTTTTTTTCTGAGAGAAAGAGTGGGCAGTGTGTTCCTCTCAGGATTTGCTTATACTAAGGCAGTGGAAGGTTGAGAGTAAAAAAGCTGCCAGCATTGTTCTAACTCTTCTGTAAACTTCTATCATATTGGCACTCGTCTTTAGCCTGAAGCCCATTAATTACTCTGATGGCGAGACATACACTAACAGTATCATAATTAGATGTTCTATCCAGAGATTGCACAATATCTAAATACAGTGAACCATGCATTTTAAGTGTGATTCACTTTGCTAAAACTTAAAGGTGGGGTAGGTACATTTGAGAAACCGGCGAGATCGCTAGAATTGAAAATACACAACCGGAGAAAATCTGCCACTTCCTTATAGAGCCCCTCCTCCAAACACACACGAACGCCGCACATGACCAATGAGGGCACGAGATAAGTTTGTGCCCCGATGGAAGGCTGACAGGCAGGTAGGCATTGGTTTGTACTTTTTACAGTATTACGGCTTCTACAGATGACATTTTTTTATGGATTTTTTGTCAAAGCACTTCAGATATCATTGCTATCGGGATGTTAAGAGCATTCCATGGAATATAACAAAAAGTGTATCTTGAGCCGGTTTCTGAAACGTACCTACCCCACCTTTAATGATTTGAGTAAATAATAAAAGATTTGAAATGTTGGCAGGGTTGGGAGGGTTACTTTGTAAATGTAATCAGTTACTGATTACTGATTACATGGCTCTGAAAGTAATCCGAATACAGTTACAGTTACGTGCCTTAAAAAAGTAACGTAATCAGATTACTTTTAGATTACTTTTGGATTACTTTCTTTTTCCTGGGTATGTTTTGGTGAACAGGAGACACAAAAAGCAAAAGGAAACTGAACGTGTTTTTACTGTTTTAATGGCTTATCAAGAGCACACTGAAACATCACATCTGAAACGATGTAACAACATAATACACGTTTTGGGGATGCAGCTTGGGATGTGAGGAGTGAGTGAGGGACACGGTTTAGAATGGGCGTGTCGCCTTCTGTCCTGCCAGTGTTGGCAGGACATGCATTAAAATGTCGAACTCGGACTTCATTTTAAGGACATTTCGGCCAGGGGTGTAGAGCTATATTTGTTTAAGCACCGGATTGGCAAAACAGGAGAGTGTGCACCAGTCTGCCTTGATCTATGAATTCATGTCCGTGACACTCACAGTATTTGCTGCCCACAGCTGTTTTAGAAGGAAAACCTCCTTTACTTCATGAGATCTCTGCAGCGCCAGGAGGCAGCGGGAGGGTTAACTCAGCCTCTGAGAAGACGAGCGTGCCGCGCAGTGCCTTTCACGCACCGCCTTCACTGTGTTTACCTTCAGAAATAATCATTAGTAAGGCTAAAGAGCGACCCGCAGGCTGATGTGTTTTAACCACACACACACCTATACACACACACGCGCGATTTAAACGCAGACTTTTGTTCCTCCATGTTTCGTTGTTATTGTTTCACTGACGCGAGCGGAGCCGCGATTTTTTTTCAAACGCTTTTTTTGGTCCATCTGCGGCGGGTAATAGGTTTTGTGGGCTGTGATAATTCGGCTGTACCTTTAGTAATGAATATTAAATGTTGAGAGGAAATCTTTCCACCAATAATTCCAATAAGTAATCCAAAATGTATTCACTTCAGGTTTACGAAAGTAACTGTAATCAGATTACTCGTTTTTCAAATGTAACGCGAGCTGAATACAGTTACTTGATTTTTGTATTCTGATTACGTAACGCCGTTACATGTATTCCGTTACAACCCAACCCTGAATGTTGGTCACATATTGACATTTTCTCTGCATGCCAGTCTGTTGTCACCTAAGAAAGGACAGCAACAGTTGTTAAGTAAAATGCTTAAAATAACAACGTTCAAGTGATAACTCACTTGGAGGAGGAGCAAAGGAGGAAGTTTGGTGAAGTTATCATGAGCCACAAAGTTTGCATAGTGACGAGGTTACAGTAGATTCAATGGATTGGTCAACTAAATGTTTACCACAGGTGAATTGCATTACTGAGTCGAAAATGTTTACACAATACCTTAATCTAATAGTTTATAGGATTGATCAAATATGCAATATACTTGTGTTTTGTGTGTTAACATAATTAACTTGTTTTTGCATTTTGAGTGATGTCATGTGAGAAACATGAATGAGAATTGGGCGGTGGTGGCGAAGTCGATAGAGACTTGGCTTGGCAACTGGAAGGTCACCAGTTCAAGTCCCGGGTGCCACCGAGGTGTCCCTGAGCAAGGCACCGTTCCCCACACTGCTCCCTGGGCACCGTTCAAAATGGCAGCACACTGCTCCTAACACGATGATGGGTCAAATGCAGAGAAACAATTTCCCCACGAGGGATTTATAAAAGTCCATTTTATCTTAATCTCCACTGGAAACACGTTTGAGACCAACAAACAATGATGTTTTTTACCACCATGAACCCACGTTTTCCTTAACCCTGGTTATTATTGTAGCTATGACGACCAAGTGCAAACTATAATATTACGCAAGCCGCCTAACCTTTTCTGCCTAAAATCAACAAAAGCATAGATGCAATGTTTAGCTGACAGTTAAGAAACCTCTCCTAAATTCAAAACACTTACTGTCAATAATGTTATTGTCAGAAAGAATGAGCCAGATATCTTTATATTTCATGTTGTGTTTAAGCAAAGATATTCATAGCACTCTTGTCCAAGTGCAGATTTAACAAGAAGAGCAGAGAGAATCTTCTTTTCTCAGAGATACCAGAGGGGGAGTATAAGTCTGAGGTTTGGATGTGTACCCTGGCGGTGATCCAGCAGCGCCTCCACAGAGCAGCTCCACAGCAGCAGCAGCTGGTGGTTAACTGCCTTGCTCAAGGGCAAACTGCCTTCCGTTGCAGTGGGAAGGCAGAAAAATCTTTATTCAGGTCTCCAAAAAATGTTTAGCTATAAGGTTATGAAAGCACAACCTAGTTACCCCTCTCCAAACACCCTTGAAGTGTGCCAGAAAAGATTACATATTGATTCCTGAACCCTTTCCTTTGAATCAAATGTCCTACTGCTTGTTTTGGATCGAATTCCTCCAGAGCTTTTTTCCTGTGTGTCCGCCTCCGCTCTGCTTCCCTCTCAATACAAAAGCATTGCCCTTAACATGTTGACGATGTGACAGCATAATGCAGGAGCGAATGTGGGACAGGCTCCTGCTGCGTTGGTCATGAAGCGGTGGAACATTCTTACCACGGGCTGATTAAGAGCTGTTAATGAATTCAAATTAATGCCTGAGCTGTTGTTTTTTGCTGTGTGTCTGCCTGCTGATGCAGTCTCTCTGAAACACACTTCAAGAGAAATCAGACGGGGAGTCAGTGAGGAAAAGATGGAGAGAGAAGGAGACAATATTGACTGGCAATGGAACTGAATCAAACGTTTCTCAAGGCTGCGGCACATAAAGACCTTCTGGGAAATGGAGGTACGGTTACATGGTAATGTCAGAAGGCCAGCTGCAGTACATCACTCAGCTCTGTGCTTCGCATATCTTCAACCTGTCTCTTTCACCCCTGTGTGTCTCCTCTTGGCCATTTCATCAATGCGGATGCTTTTCATCAATGCAACGTTCTTGGAATAAGGTAACATTATATGATTCATGACCTGGTTACAGCACAGTGTACCGGCAGGACAGCGGTATAATATCCCTTTCATACGTATCCTGTTTGACCATTAAGGCTAACATTTAATGCAATGCAGACCACTTCAGCTGAGGTGGTCATCCCAATAAAAGCAGTGTCGTAGGTCAGAAGCGATGAAGATGCATGCGTTTAAACTACATCACTATAGTATAATACTGACAAGAAGATACATGGAGAATCCATTAACTACTGAATAAAACTAACATCCTGAAATCAGCATGTTTAGGTTATTCCGTGTGAAAGAGAGGGAATGGAGATGTGCAGGCAGAAGTGCTAGAAGAAGTATTCAAATCATATGCTTAAGCAAAAGTAGCAATACTACAGTGTAGGAATATTCTGTTACAAGTACAATTCCTGCATTCAAAAATAAAAACAACAAAAGTATAAGCATCACAATTAAAGTACCACAAATAAATATACTCATTATGCAGAATGGCCAATTTTAGAATCATATATATTTATTATTAATGAATATTGTATTATAATGATCTATGCATTGTTGTGTTCGTCATTTCTATGTTGTACTTGGTAAAGATGTGTTTGTTTTAATTATATCTTATGTACTGCTGGGCAACCTAAAATAAATAATCGTGATTTATCTTTTGGATTTATATTTTGTAATGATAATTTAAATTGTCAAAGCTGTACAACAAAGGAGTCAAAAGTCCAAAACCCCCTTGGTAGGGTGAAAGAAATAAGTAGCAGTACAAATACTCAAGGACAGTTAAGTCCAATGGCAGTGAGCTGTGTCTTACTGTAATGTTGAAATCACCTTTTTCTATCTCAACAATATCCATTGGTATCTGACACGTATGTAAAACACAACCAGGCACAGCTGGCCAGTTGTTGAGGTCCATTGTCTAAATAGCCTGAGGCAACTATGTGTGCACGGTCCAATGCTACACCAGAACCCCTTAACGAATAACACCAGCTTTACCGCTCCTCTAATTGTTACTCAACTAGCATTTCATGTTGGTGGTGTTGGACTATAGCTAAGTATTCTTTTCATTAGCTCAATGTGGTCTTCTGTTAAATTCATAACGCTTTAAAAACTTGCCCCCCTTCGGTAGAATTAAAGCAGAAATAAAAGCCTGTGGAGCGGCACTGAAAGCCCGGACTGATGGCACTTTCTTGGCCGTCACACTGATTTTGTCCCATTTGTAAATTCTGTTCCTGCTGTGGGAAATATTACCGAGCCACACTGCTACAAAACATTCTCCATGTCTTACAACCCTTAAAGCCTGGGAAGCAGCCTGTCAGCAGGGATGTGGGATCTGAGCAGAGAGGAACTCAGCATGTCTCATTAGATGCCCGATTCTCAGCTGATGGAATTTGATGCAAAACAATGAAATGTGTACTGACAAGGTGGCCTGACTGTAAATATTCACTGCACAACCATTTTAACAGTTTGCATCTTGTTATAATATATTTAAGGGAATCCAATGGCACCAGATAGTCTTCCAGGGATCCAAAGTCCAGTACATCATATTGACCTTTAAGTGGTCGTCCAAAGATCTCAAAACTCATTTCTTATCAATTCACCAACCTATATGCTGAGGTATAATTTTGGAGAACCAAAAGCTTTTAAATATATGTTTTTAAAAGTTATTAAGATTTCAGTAATCTTGGACAAAACACATTGATATTTGAAGTGTTTTGCATCGCTTGTGAAGAGCCGTTATGAAAGCCATTAACGATCAGACAAAACACTTAAGTACGACAAAAGACATAATAAACGACATGGTTTTATACTTTTCCATTATTACCATAACCTTTGTTTGAAGAGTATAGCTTTAAGGCTGATCATGGTATTTCAGAATAAGTGTTTTTAAAATGGTACGACTTGAGACAAACACTTTAAATGATTCACTTCCTCTACCTCCAGTAGTTAGAGGATTTTTAAAGCATCACTATACTGATATTGAGTCACAAATTGAATGTATTGTATGTACAAAAGAATAACAAGGATGGAGTTGTTTATTTGGCAAGACCATTGAAAGGACTTTATCCTAAACTGGTGCAGGCGCTGGTCAGAGTTTATTTCAGTTTACCTGCCACTGCTAAGCCAGTCAGAAATTCAGAGAAATGTGTGTTGCTATGATGACTCGTAAAGCTGCCTGGAGCAGCTGCACTCGCCATTGAGAGTAACGGCCTTGCTCGGCACAATGTGGCTGAGTTTGGCTTGAAAGCAGGGTTAGGTTTAGCAAAACCTGCACAGCTACAGCACACTTTGTTTTGCACAATTTGCTGTGCACTTATACCTGCAAAAGTCTTTTACATGTCATTGCATGTCAACATGTAGTCCACTTCATCCTTGCATATGGTTTTTGTGTGAGCTCGAGACCGCTGGCAAAAACAATGATTAGAGATCACAACAGGCAGCGTATTTCACCACGAAGCTTGTCATCCCGCCTTTCTCACAACAATGAAAAGCGTTTGAAGAAGAAATAAATATGAGAAGCCTTCCCTGCAGTGGTACCAATGTACTGCAGCATCAGCTCCTGCTCTTATTGCAGGCGCGAGCTGTAACCAGACACTTTCAGATAAGAAAAAAAAAGAGTATAAGACAGGCTGCCAAATGAGGCTATGTCGGGCTTTTTTAAGACAGGGCTTTGGTGTAATTATAATAAAACATGGCCATCACAGTGGGCAGGTGATGAGACGGATGTGGATAGAAAGAAGCGCGAGCAATAAAAAACGAAAAGACCCATATGCCCTTGGCAATGCGTGGCTTTTTTTCATGATGTGTTGTCAGTGGCATATTTCAGATGCACAGCAAGGATGCGTGGAAATGGATAAATCAATGAGGCCATCTGGGGAGAGGAAGTCGAGATGAGAAATGGTTTAATGTTGACATTCGTTCGACAGTTGCCTCACAGACCTAATTATTCCATTCATTATGGAGGTGCAAAAAAGAGAGCCTTATTATTCTCATGACACGCATCACATTTAATTTGTCTTTAAGGAAGTTATAGGTCATACAGTATTTGACGAAGTGTGCTTTTTGCCACCGCTTAAAGAGCAATCAACAAAGACCTTTCTGACATATTTGTGTTTTGTTTGAAATATGATGAGTTTTTTTGATAAAAAAATAATATTGGTAATGTCTTATGTTAAAGTAAATGAGAGTCTCATGCAAACTTCACAAACGTTAAGTGCGGACTGCCAATGTGTGAAACTGAATAGCCGTGTACTCTGTGACTTCAGCATGTCTAAATTAAGGCCTCTGGTGCCATGAGTATTACTGAATATCATCATTGTCATTGTCTGTCCTCTCCAGCTGAGTCAGTTTGCACACACACACACAAACACACACACACACACACACACACACACACACACACACACACACACACACACACACACACACACACACACACACACACACACACACACACACACACACACACACACACACACACACACATATACACACACACACATACACACACACACACACACACACACACACACACACACACACACACACACACACACACACACATACACACACACACACACACACACACACACACACACACACACACACATACCATGTATACATCACTTCAGGGGACATTACATTGACTTACATGCATTTCCTGGAGACTTATCCTAACCTTAACCATAACCAACACATGCCTAACCCTAACCCTAACCCTAACCCTTACCCTTACCCTTACGCTAACCCTAAACCTAACCAAGTCTTCACCCTAAAATGAATTATTCCCCTTATGGGGACCTCCATTTTGTCCCCATAAGGGAGGCGAGTCCCCACAAGTGACTGTGTAGACAGATTTAGGTCCCCACAAGTATAGTAATGCTAGGCCACACACACACACACACACACACACACACACACACACACACACACACACACACACACACACACACACACACACACACACACACACACACACACACACACACACACACACACACACACACCACACACACACACACACACACACACACACACACACACACACACACACACACACACACATCTTCTGTCTCACATAACACAATAGGAATGCATCAATGCAACACAAATCAATACAAATCATTTTCTCCCAAACTAATAAACTTTAGTTGTAGTATCTCTTTCAAAGTTATAATATCTTCTCCAGCACTGTCATACGAAATTAATATATATATATATATTAATTTTGGACAATCTGTTCGAGGACTTGGGTTTTTCGCTCACAAACCAATAGGTTGATTTCTTATGACAGTGCTGGAGAAGAAATTATAACTTTAAAAAAGATACGACAACTAAAGTTTATTAGTTTGGGATCAAAAAATTAAATATATATATACTACTATGTTTTGCAATCAAAGATATCTCACTCTGTTAGCTTGTTCCTCTCAGGTAAGTATACAGTATTTACCCCCTATATATATTAGCTTGTTCTGATTTTATAATACAAGGCTGAAAAAGTACAAATCTTGATTTGAACAAGCTAAACTAACAGTTCCACCAAAGTATTTACCTCAAACCACAAACATTTTTAAAACCACACCTCTAAAACCATCAGGAGCAGTCAACAGTAAACACACTGCCAGGGGACGTGGAGCTTTCTTCTCCTGCTCCCGATATCAATAATTACTAATGGCCAACATCAAAAGTAAGAAAAGCAGTTGGCTCTAAATGAACTTGTTTGAATAAACCAGGCCTCATTTTTATTAAGCTATGCAAAGGAGCACTGTATATCCCCAGAGCAGACTAAAGTGCTGAAAGAGGCAGATGTGGTGCAATAGAAAGCTCTGATGTTTCCTCCAAATGCAATTATTGCTTTCCGTGTTTGCTCTCTGCCCACGAAGACACAGCAGCCAAGAAGTAGAGTCTGAAGTGAGTTCAGGCGCTAAGCAACATAGTTTTTCCTATACAAGCAACTTTATTTTTTCAACAGAAGAGCAAGAAGTGAAGCACCATTTAAGAATGTGGTAGATATCAGTATGGTCATTAACTTTATTGTGCATGTATCTTGCCTTCATTTCAAAAAGTAGTGAATAGCTGGCTTGTGGCTTGTGTATTGGAAAGCCGTCATAAATGTATGTTGTTTTGTGTATTGTTTTAAACCAAATGCAGTTTCAGTATGTTGTTACACAGTAAATCTGCTTTTTTGAGCAAAATAAATATTGTGACATCTGAAACATGCCAAGGGGTTCCAATCAGACACTTTATTGTAAGATTTTGTGTCAAAATGGTTGGAAAACACTCTAAATCTGTAAAAATTTCGTATTTTAATACAGATTCTTGATTTGAAAACCAACTAGTTTAGCAACTTGATCTGTCAGATACATACAGTGGGGTTAAAAGTACAAAATGGCCCTTTTATATTTAATACAGTTTAGTGAAAAATATGTATATGTAGAAATAAGAGGAAAATGCCTGAAAATTGTACGAAAGTATAATACTTGACTAAATGTAATTTTGCAGATGGAGTTTTGCTGCTTGTGTCATTTTCAGACTTACTTTATGCTAATGAGAATTTAATATAATAACAATTCTACACGCTATTTTAATGCAAGAGTGATTTTTTTTAAACACAAAAAAAAGATTCTTCCATTTATTTTGAAATATTACAATGCAAGTACAGACAAATATTAATCAAATCCCAGAATAAATATTGATTTAAGACAAAACCATTAGATTTTTTCTTCAAACTAAATGTCTGCTTTTATCTATTCGACATGATTCTTTAAATAAATAGCTTAAACATCCGATAGCAATGAATATCTTGAGTGCTTTGACAAAAAATCCATAAAAAAAATGCATCTGTGGAAGCCGTAGTACTGTAAAAAGCACGACCAATCATTTTATTGGATGGCCTACCTGCCTGTCAGCCTTCCATCTGTGCACAAACTTATCTCGTGCCCTCATTGGTCATGTGCGCGTTCATGTGTGTTGGAGGAGGGGCTCTGTAAGGAAGTGGCAGTTTTTTTCCGGTTGTGTATTTTCAAATTCTAGCGCACTCGAGCTGGTTTCTCCAAAATGACCTACCCCACCTTTAATGTGAGTTTGACAAATTCAAATATATGCACTCCAAATAAATCTCTGCGGGCACTAATCTCTCTCCGAGCATTTATCCAAGGAGAGTTGATTGAGCTCTCTGCTTCACATGCACACAATCACATGCACAGCTGGGAGCCTCCCAGTATAACCAGTCACTGGTGGGCGCTGAGCAGCTGCAGAGGAGCACTGTGGGGTCGAGGCATGTCCACGTTAGTGTTAAATCAGACGTTCAATTCCCTCCCCATATCCACGTTCCCTGCTGCTGCAAGACTTTCTAAACATCCACTCTCTGGTCACGATTCTCTGTTTCTGAAAACGCTCCTCAAAGTTCTTATTCAGAATCAGAATCAGGATACCTTTATTCGTCCCACAGAGGGGAAATTGTTGTTACAGCATAAAAGAGCCAAAGAAAGCTTAGAGGTCCCCTATTATACTGTTCTTCATCAATATATTACAGCTCTCAGATATGTACAAAACATGTCTCTGAAGTGTTTGGCTCCAAACACCAAACAGATCATTGCAGCATTACCCATAATCCCCTCTGTTTCAGCCCTGTTTCCAAAGTGCTGATTCTCTGTCTGTTACTTTAGATGAAAATAAGGAGCCCCTCCCCACGCCCCTCTGAGAGATATTTGGTTAAAAAGAACACAATGGTGCAGCCTGTCCTCCTACAAAAAACGACCATATAGGCCGATTGTTCATGCCCTTATTACGACCCAGAGACACGTTTTAAAGTGTATGTTGTTTCTTACACGACCACTAGAGGTGCTCTAGTGGTCGTGTAAGAAACAACATGCTCCCGGCCCGTTCATTGCAAACGCTCCGGAGGGACGTTTATTCACTAATAACCCTCTCTGGAAAATCCTAAAATGTGGAATAGTTTGGCCATAAAAATGCTTTTTGATTCGATTTCTGGCGAGAAGTATATATTGTTCTCTTAAAATCCACGTCAGTCGATGTGTAGGACCTATAGTTTGATAGATATTACGAAGATGATTTGAGGTCTCGTCAGGAGAACGTGTATATGGGGCAGCTTCCATGTAAAGTTAGCGTGGGTGAAAACAGTTTTTCCGGTCTTGAAGTTTTCATAATAAAACCGGATATATTCCCCACACTGTCAAATGATTACACAGTGATATCTCCATTACTCATCCATAAATAAACATCAGTTTATCCTTGTTAATTACACAATATTGATTGGTTTAACTTGTGTACAATGCTTTTGTGTTGTTAACCTTCGATTCAGAGAAACAAACAGTTTTAGACACTACAGTTTCCGAAGGCACTACACCCAGAATCCCCAGCTATCGTTTGGGACTACAACATCCGTCTTGCTTTACAAACCCCGTGATTAGTCATAAAGCTCTGTGATTGGATGTTGGAGTGGCAGTGCGACAAGGTTACGCTGCGTGTCAAACAGTTCTTTGAAATGGAATGGAGCCACGCCAGACTATCCAAAACTGGAATTGGACGGGTCGAACCCCCCCCCCCCCTCCCTCCCACAATTAGAAGTTGCCAGTATTAAACTGTGTACACCCTGGAGGTTTAGGGGATACGAAACACAGTGGTGTTATCAAATGTAAAACATATAATTAATAAATGGGTGAATTAATATACCCACATGACACCTAAGGTCAGATGAGCTTTATTTAACAGCTGGTCTTACTGTATGTCTGTGACCCCTCCTGTTGTTAATTGATAAGCCTGAAACATGCACTTGTCAAGGTTCAGAGGCAGATTTTGCAAATATGGCAGTAGCCATCGATCATCTTAAGGTAAGATAAGATAAGATACTTTATTGATCCCAAGTTGGGAAATGTTTTTGTTACAGCAGCATGTACTACTTTGTTCTACTCCACTACAATTCAGAGGTTAACCTGGTATTTTTACTCCACTACATTTACTTTAGTAACTCTTCAGATTCTGATTAATGATGTGAAATATAAACAACCCTTAAATCAGACTTTAGTTACACCTGACTCAAATGTAGGGAAGGTGATTGTCAAGTGCCAAAATAAACTATGCAATATATTAGAGGTTAAGTACTTTGTCAGACTTCATATTTATCTGTGGATAACCCCAACGTTTTTTTCTTATTCAAAAGAAGACCTTAACTTAAAGTATTCTTTAATGTTTAAATTCAGCCTTATCAGTTTGTCTGTTTTGCACATCCTCCTATTAATATCTTTGGACGTCCTGCACTAAACTGTTTTATTGTAGAGATCACTACAGTATCTTCTTGATATTTTCTATTCTATATTTCTATCATGCCTTCTACTTTCCCCCAATTTTGTATGTAGGCTACTCTTAATATTTAAATGTTTTCATCAAATAAAACGTATTCGACAACAACATTCAATAACGTGCTTTTACCACTAGGCGGTGCGGGTTAAAAAAACACTGGTGTAGTTAATAAAACATAATAATATCAAACATAATATGACTATTCACTTTATTGTGAGTTTAAAACAGAACGTTAAAGGAAAATACAGTTTCAGTCTCTCGATTTGAAGCTTATGCATTGTACCATGAACCTGTATAGACCTGTAACAGTCAACTGCATGAGGAGTTGGAAAGGTAGTTCAGTAAGTAATATCTTTAAAAACTACAAAAAAGTCCCTTTCTATCAGCTGTGCACCGTTATGGTGTAAATACAGACTATCTACTAATTGGATCAAATATAAAAGTCAGCCGAATTAGTGTTGATACTGCAAGGAGACGTATTGTGTGAAAATAAATGGAAGATGTGGTTTAATTGCTAATATATTTATGATCCACGTCACGTATTCAGTTTTGGCGGCATTTCTTACAGTTTGTCAAAAGGTCTTCTGATCAGGGCTCTCTAAATAAATATCTACGGCAGATGTGTAATATTTAATGCAGCCGAACCGTGTATTACAATGCCGTTATGTGATGACTTTCAAAGAGAAAAGCAAGAACACTCGGAATAAAGTATTATCCTATTTAAATTTTTTTTTTTTCCAATTTCATATCATATAAACACCATATCCCGACATGCATTGCGGCGATGTTTTAGCCTATGAAAACCTCTGAAAAAAGAAAGGTGTCTCTCAGAATCGAAAGAGAAGAATCTATGAGAAAAACACAAAAGCATTGTACACAATTTAAACCAATAAATGTCGTATAATTAACAAGGATAAATCAATCAATCAATCAATCAATGTTTATTTATATAGCCCAATATCACAAATGTTACATTTGTCTCAGTGGTCTTCACAGTGTGTACAGAATATCAGTATGACAATACGACACCCTCTGTCCTTAGACCCTCACATCGCACAAGGAAAAACTTCCAAAGAAAACCCAGTTTAAAGGGAAAAATGGGAGAAACCTCAGGGATAAACTGATGTTTTTTAGTGGACTGCAGTTCTCATTGATAACACTCCGTTCGATGTCTCACTATGGGATGCGCCTCAACGCGTATGCAAACAGAAGCATCAATCTCATTACGCCAATCCTGATTGGCTGGTGATCTTGACGTCTACGTCAGGGAATCCACCCACCCTTTAAGTAGCTTGCGCTACGTCGCAGCGTCATTCAAACACCTCTTCTCGCTTCAGAGCACATCTCGAATATCAGCCGGGCGCTTGCCGGTTACTTTTTTGCTTTAAAGAAGAATTGAACAAATATTAACACACCAGTTAATATTGTAATCTGCCCCGCCGGTTTTTCTTTCGAAATAAAGGTAAGGTTTGATTTTTTCTTCAAACAGTAACATACCTGTTGCTAGTTTACCCTCCGCGCCGACACCACGGCGAGCGAGGACGGACTCTTCTCTCCCTCACACCAGAGGAGACGGAGATAAGAAAGATATTAACACACCGGTTAATATTTTTTGGAGAAAAATCTACCCCGTCGTTTTTTCCTTTCGGAATAACGATAAGGTTGGATTTCTTTTCTCTGTAACATACCTGTTACTAGCTTGTTCCTCCGCGCCGACACCCCGGCAAACGAGGATGGACCCTTCTCTCCCTCACACCAGAGGAGTCGGAGGCTCGGAGGCTCGGCTCTGCGGGTTTAAGATCTCGAGCACCGAGACCCCTTCATGTCCGTTGATTCACCGGCCGGCAATCGGGACATGGTGGCGACCGCCGCGAGAGCGGAGCCCCGCGCTGTGTCAAGCTGGGGCTCCCAACTGGACCTCACCGTGGTTCCACCCACGGAGGATGTCCTACAGCTGGATTATATGGAGGAGGATGAAGAGGATGCCTCTGAGTTCCTCTTATCCGACTCGGATGAGCACGAAGATAACATCTTCGTTTCATCTGCCCAGGCAGCCAAGCCGGAGGCGATGTCCGCTCCCCCGGGCGAAAGCACACCAGCTTCGCCCTGCCTCAGTATGGACTTGCAGGCCGTGTGCCAACGCGCTGCGTCCAGGCTGGACATCCCCTGGCCTGAAGTGGCCATGGAGACCTCCAGATCTCGCAATGAGGGGAAGAACTTGCCCCAAGCAGCGAGGATGAGGAAGCAGCTTCTCCCAGTCTTTCCAGAGATGCTGGACTGTTAGGAACCTTACAGACACTTGGACTCAAATGCACGACTCAAAAGAAAGTTTGTTCAAAAAAGTCTTTACTTTGGAAAAGTATAAAGTTCAAACAAAACATCACTCCTAAGAGGCAACACGTAGCAAAGCAAATTACAAACTAAATAAACTTGACTATGGTCACAAAATACAATAATCTCTTGGCGAGACAAGCTGGCTCTCTAAATGGCACAAGGCACAAGACGAACTGGCACAGGACAAAGGGAGACAGGACTATTTATACATGAGGTAAGGGGGAACAGGTGAAAACAATCACTGACGATGGCGGGAAAACACACAAAGGGAGGAAGTAAGGGGACCTGAAATGAGACCAGAGGTAAGTACAAAATAAAACAGGAAGTGCAATGACAGGACTAGACAGGTGAACAAAAAGACTTGACTAAACATAAATAATAATAATAATTCCTTACATTTATTATAGCGCTTTTTCAATGACTCAAAGCGCTTTTACATATACACACATTACACATATATCATACATGCAATGGTCAGATACTGTGGACAATACCCACAGAATCTAACCTGGGCTATGAACTAAACGTGAAACAATAACATGAACCTGATTAACATGACATGAACAATTTAGCAAACAGGACGGGATGTTACATGGACGAGGTGTCGGTCTCGTGGAGAGACCGCCCTTTCAGCAACAAGTCCCCAATCCAGGGTGCCTCCTCTTTGGACTGTGGCGGCATGGAGAAGTTCGGCCTGCTCCGCATGCCGCATGGAGTCGCTGGTGGCAGTCCTTCGCTCAGGCTGCCTCACGTCCTGCCCCCGGGTCTCCAGCCCAGACACGAGGCGAAGACGGGCTGGCCAAGAAAGTCTCCGGTTCCGGCAGCAGCCGCTCAGGCACAGCCGGCCCAGACTTTCAGCCACCAGGCGAAGAAGAAGAAGAGGGCGGCCTGACAGCCTCCTCTCCTCTCCTCGATAAAGAAGCTGGAAGTTCCCTGTTCTCCAGCTCCAGAACACGTTCCAGTGTTAGATGCTCATGTGTTTCCGGGGTGCAACCATGCCCCCATCTTCCCGCCGCCTCGAGTGATGTCAGAACGTCATCCTCAAGTTCGCGCCATGAGGGAAATGCACTTAACATCAACGACAGCAAGCTCCGGTGCTCGTTTAAGTGTCGGCTTTTACAGGCTAGCTGTCTCTGCTCCAAGTGTGGCCCGCGCAGTGCTGGGCCCCGTGTTGAGTCAGAGCTCTACCTGTTAAGTTCTGGTTGTTTTGGTGATTTTCGAGATAAGCATGTCTAGCAATACGGGAGTTTCAATCTCCCATAGTGAGACATCAAACGGAGTGTTATGAATGAGAACTATAGGTTACTTACGTAACCCCAGTTCTCAGAGTAACATGAAGTGAGATGTCTCACCAGACGGCCCTTCTTGCTAAGGCGAAGCGAAAAGAGGTGCTTATTTTGAATGACGCTGCGACGTAGCGCAAGCTACTTAAAGGGTGGGTGGATTCCCTGACGTAGACGTCAAGATCACCAGCCAATCAGGATTGGCGTAATGAGATTGATGCTTCTGTTTGCATACGCGTTGAGGCGCATCCCATAGTGAGACATCTCACTTCATGTTACTCTTAAGGCTGGGGTTACGTAAGTAACCTATAGATATCACTGTTAAATCATGTGATCATTGGTTTTATTATGAAAACGTTGAGACCGGAAATACTGTTTTCAACCAGTAACTTTACATGGAGTCTGGCGCATATACACGTTCTCCTGTCGAAACCTCAAATCATCTTCGTAATATCTATCAAACTATAGATCCTACATATCGACTGGACGTGGATTCTAAAAGTACAATATACACTTCTCACCAGAAATCTAATCAAAAAGCGTTTTAATGGTCAAACTATCCTACAATTTAGGATTTTACAGAGAGGGTTATTTGTGAATGAACGTGCCGGTAGCATGTTGTTTCTTACACGACCACTAGAGCACCTCTAGTGCACCACTTTAAAACGTGTCTCTGGGTCGTAATAAGGGCATGAACAATCTGCCTATATGGTCGTATGAGTTGGAGGACTTGTTGCAATGGTGCTCTAGGAGGAGATTCAGGTGATAAGGTGGGGGGAGGGGGGGTTACCTTGGTTGGTGATTGGCTAATGGTGACACAAGCCAAAAAATTGTTATGACATCATAAAGTGGCCAAAATCTGATCAGCTCATTTTCAGACAGGTTTTTATATAAATGGATCAGGACAAAAAGAGAGAGAATCTTTGTTCCTGAAACTTTCAAAATCTCTTTAATGTTAAATATGTTACATGCATAAAAAAAGTATTAAAGTTAAAAAAAAGTTAGAATAAAATAAAAAGTTACACAATTTACAAAATACACATCCTGTAACAGTTCAGATTCAGCAGCCAGGTATATATTGCACAGTTATTAACGGCATATATATTGCACAAATAGCACATATTGCACACGTTGGTTGGTATTTAACAGCAAGGGGTGTTATAGTCTGTGTTGTTGTGTGTGTGTTAGGGGTGTAACGGTATCCGTATTCGTCCCGTACCGTCACGGTTCGGACGTCACGGTTCGGCACATGCAGTCACACGGCGAATACGCCTTTTTTTTACGAGTGGGAAAAAAGTCTGTCCTTCAGGGCAGCATCCACTACACTATTTATAATCCAGGGGGCGGTATTGCGCCTAAAAGCTGTTTGCCAGCCGCCCTTAAACAACAAATGAAGAACAAGAAGAAACACAACAACAAAACGAACTAAATACAAGAAGAAGAAAAGTTAGTATGGCGATTTCAGATAACACACAGGAGCTAGAACCCACCTGCTTCTTTTAAATCAGCTGTGTGGGAACATTTCGGGTTCCCTGTGGACTACAATAACGATGAGGTGTGCGAGTGGTGGATCGGACGAGGACGGTGTGTCAGCGTTGTTCGATAGCGGTGCGGTATGCTAATAGAAACACACGCCAAACATGCTAAATCATATCAGAAGGGATCACCCAGATTTGCCAATCACCAGAGCCCAGCAAAAGACAACAGCAGTTCAACAGCTGATCCCCGCTGCTTTTAAGAAGCCAATAGACATGAGAGCCATGAAACCAAAATAACGGAAGCTTTTGGCATATGTTTTTCAACGACTTTGCGCTCTGGAAACACTTTCTTATTATTTATGATGTAAGACATTCTTTTTAGTTTTACAGCTTGATGAAACCTTTTTGTTTGACATCAGCCATTATAGATAATATGGCCATCTGAGTGTGTGTGGTACTGTTTATGGTTTGTTTTTAACTGTTTAATACAGTTAATTATTCAAAATGTCAGAGTTCCTTATTTTGAGACTGAAACTTGCACTACTGTTAAAAATAAATAACAACAAACCTGGAATTATGCATTTGGGACTTTTTTTTGCTTTTTCTTGTTGTACCGAACCGTGACCCCCAAACCGAGGTACGAACCGAACCGTGACTTCTGTGAACCGTTACACCCCTAGTGTGGTGTGTGTGTGTGTGTGTGTGTGTGTGTGTGTGTGTGTGTGTGTGTGTGTGTGTGTGTGTGTGTGTGTGTGTGTGTGTGTGTGTGTGTGTGTGTGTGTGTGTGTGTGTGTGGGGGGGGGGATATACTAGGGGCCATGCTGGTTAGTAGTACACATTGCAATATCACTAACTAAAAAAATAATAAAAACCTTTAATTATCAATCTAACTTAGTGCTGACCTCTGCAGAGTTTCTGTGTGTCGTGCTGTCTTCCAATATAAACACTACATGTTGTATGAGAGGAAACGCCGCCTTGCCTCCATGCTCTTTAAAAAGTGTGTGAGTACAGAATTATGCATCAGAAATTATTCCTAACAAGTTTTAGGGGTTACTGCAGTTGAGTGCATTGTGAAGTGCCGGATGAAAATGGCTCGCAAAATAGTCTTAAAATATTCATTAACGGAAGGTTTTAACGGCCTACTAAAACTGTATGAAAATATTTACACATTGAAAAATTACAACAGTAAACTAAGGCTTCTGTTCTAGCATGTGTGGGGGGGAAATGCAATGCAGCAGCAATGTTATGTCTCGTAAAATCTGTTAAGTTAATGTTTTTAGTTCAGTCTTGTATCCTGTTTTATTTTGTAGTAACCTTTCCTTCTTGTTGCAGATGACCTCACTTCCTCCCTTTGTGTGTTTTCCCTCCACTGTGATTGTCGACTCCGCCCTAATTGTCTGCACCTGTTCCCCCTTAGCCTGTCTGTATATAGATTCTGTCTCCCTTGTCTTGTTGCCAGTTTGTTTCGTCCCATGTGTCTGACTGCCAGCGTGAAGTCCATGTTTTTTTCAGCCAATTGGTTCGCAAAAGGGTTCATCTCACGAGGCTTCATCATGGGCTTCATTTGAACACAAACCCCCTGTTGGTGAAAGTGTGTAAAACAGGCAGGTTGGACATCTCAACAGTGTGCTCCATCTCATACCGAGTTCCCAATGAGTAAAGCCTTATAATAACTCTAAACAACGAACATTAAATCATATTTTCATGTTAACAATATTGTATTTATTCCAGTTGAATGATTGTGATTGAAAAGCCTAAGGAGGCTGGTAAACATTGCAAAGAGGGATTTGTATTCCTTAATAATATTCGTAAACTTAACCACGTTGTAGCCTGAGAAAGGCTAAACCATATCAAAGAATACATGTATTAACTACATTATCTCATTTAGCTGCTTATATAAACAACAACAAAGACGTATTGTTCAGTCGTTGAACCAGGGACCCTGCGGTCATAAGTCAACTGCTTTCCAGCTGAGCCACAGCACACACACTAAAGCTCCCTGAAAACACTGCAACATATTTATTCCTGTATTTATTTGTTCATGTTTTTATTCATTTATTTATTCATGTTTTTATTCCTACATTTATTTATGCTTGTATCCATTTATACTTATGACATGTTTCGACCTCTATAAGTGAGGGTCTGAGCTCTCTTGATTCCATCGTGTCGCCGGGCCCGGGTAGGAGCGGTAATATGGTTCTTATTATACATCCATAGGTATTATGAGCGTTGTGGTTCAACGGTTCAACCGATCTGAATCGCTTCCTGAAGCAGTCACGTGGTGTCGACAGGCAGCCAGGCTTCGTTTGTCATCGATGACGTCACTGGCCCAAAACGATACAAGCCTCGATACAAGCTTCACAAAAAGCTTCGGGGATTACTCGACACACGCTCCGAAGCCTCGGCGCAATACGTAACATCACTACTAAGAACCGAGTTTTGGAATTTACTTTATCCTTTGCATTTTTGATACTATGTTAACCTTTTCCTCGTAGGAGTGTTTTTTGTTACCTTAACCTGTTACCTCTACGGAGAGCTCACAGTGCCACTTTTTTCAGTAAAGACTTTCTTTTGTACTTTGTTTGTCGAGTCGTGCTTTTGGGTTCATACTGGTTTGCCTAGCCGTGACAAACAAGACCATGGTACATTGGATAAAGGACTATAAAACAGATAGGAATAAAGCAGTTACCATATTACAGAATCACCTTAACATGCTGATCCTAACTGTTTAGTAACCAGTGTAAGGATGTGCTTTTAAAATAAAGTCGTTACAGGTGCAAAGTTCTTAAATCAATGTCATTGTTCTTTTAAAAAGTTTATTACGCAGGCTTTCAGCTTCCCAAAATCTTTAAGGAATTTTTCTAATTTAAGAATAACCGTCGAGCTGTCCTAACTTTCACTTTCCAACACATGGCTATGCTTTTTTTTCTTTTACACAACCAATCACATGGCAACAGGTGGGACCTTTTCACTGAGAGGCTTATGGCAGACCCTGATGTGTTGCAGTTTGATCTGTTAGCTGCAGGCTACTGTAGTTAACAGTGTTTTACATTTCCCAAAATTAACATCTTTAGATGCTTCAAACAGTGCCAGGAGCTATTTTTCAATGTATGTTTAAAAAAACTCTTAAAAGTATTTTAGCTCCACAAGATGACAAGATTAGTTTGCTAGGTAACAGATAATGATTAGAAATGTTGGATTGTGTGTTTTGGATTTACTAAAATAAGATGAAGTGAAATAATATTCTATTCCTAGAGTCAGTTCAGATTGTCATCCATAACACCAAATAATCCCATTTTAGTTAACCGAGGAAATAAGATCAGTTTCAATGATACAGAATATTAAGAGGGGTGGACAGTGCCACGTTTAGGAAAGAGCAGGACAAAAAGCTAGGGGCAAACATGAAGAAAATGCAGAACAACCAGCATTAAAGTGTATTATCTGATAGGCTTAACTGAAAAAGTCTGAATATATTTCTCCTCATCAGCAAAAATAGATTTAATGTCAGTATTGACACATGCAACAGGGGTACCTATGAGTGGAACAGTCTGTATACTTTGTGTATGATTATACACGGTTTAAATTGGTAAGCAACAGGTGCAGTTGTTCATTACAAACTCTAAGAGAACAATTATAACATATTCAGATGTCCTTCTAGTTTCTGGCGACGGGTCTGGGCCTTGGCAAAGACAGCCCTCTGGCCATAATCCAAACCTCGCTTTCTGAAGAGTGAAGGCAAAAACCCCAGGAACAAGAGAGAGTGAAGATGGCTGCCGTACAGGCCTGGCAGAGCATCAGCATGAAATACAGCAGGTGCCTGCTGAGGTCAGGCTGCAAAGCATTTGCGTCAAATACTAAAAAAGGAACGAACAAAAAGGGTTGTGATGAGGTGAGGATAACTAGAAGTAGACAAGATATGTTGCACACTCACACATTATGTATTTCTATTGTATTAAGATGACCTATCAGCACTTAAAATAGTGACAGGAGCTGCATTAAAAAGATATATACTGTAGCAACAAATACTGCTTCTTAAAACATGTTAAGATGTTTATTGTCTATCAAATATATTGATTATATTTAAATGTGAACACGTTTTACATATTTCAAATTGATAGTACAAGTTAAAAATCTGCTCTGAATAAACAAAATATGTTTGTAAAGACTCATAAATGCAAATTAAATTCAATGCAATGGATTTGCATTCACATTCTAAATATGAGGACTTCAAATATCTATATATTGTGTATACTTATTTTTGGGAGATGTTTAACAGATGTTTGATCAGATGAACCTATGATTAAAGCTGAATGCATTGTTCAAATGACAAGTTTTTTACCTGCAGTGTTTATCCCATAAATGCATGATGAAATGTCCTTTTGTTGATCAAATGTCACATGTACTGTACTTTTCTGAAAGCACGGGGAATAAATGACTCTGAAATTACAGAGAACTTAACTTCTTGGTTAGTACTTAAACATATGTCTAAGTGCAGCCATTCAGTGTGTCTGAGCGCGCATGTCATATTGCACACCGCTAATGTAAAAGTCAGCAGTAGTGTTGAGTATATGTTCTGTTCTCAAGCAACACTAATGATGCTGAACAAAATGTGACGCGGACACGTGTTCGGTATTTCTATAACCAACCAAGTGAAGTGCACGTCAGAAAAAACCCATCAACCATGTACGTTTGTTAGAGTGATATCTTATGCTGTGAAGGGTTACATTATCATGGTACTTAAACCATTTAAAGGTCATGAAATACACATTAAAGATGAAGATTGTTTCCCCCTAGCTATAGCCAAGAGGCTCTCTGGGGTTTGTCGGCATTTAAGTGTGATCACAATGTAATTAAAGGAAAGACCACGCTGGAAAACTGACTGAAAAGCAATGGAAATCTCTTGAAATCTTAAAGTTGTTCTAACAACATCAAACAACAGCATATCGAGATTTCATCTAAAACATGTGACTTATCTCCATGTACATTTACAATAGAATGAAGCCTGAGAGCGTGAGAGTGCCACACTAAGTAGAGTAGGCCATAGTAGTTCAGTTTGATCATGAGTGAGAAGTATGCAGGAGAATGCAGTGCACACAAAGTGGGGAAAATAAGAAAAGAAAAACATGATGCTAAATAATAGATATGTTGTTTAGCAGTGGAGTGCATCTTCCAGCAGCGCCTTAATGAGCCCATCGGAGCAGGAGAAGTGTGGATGAGGAATGTGTTAGTGCTGACGCTCATTGGACGGCAGCTCACTGAGCTGATTGTTCCATTCGTTACGGCGATGAGGAGGAGAGCCTCGTTATCAGTGTCGCCACGCTGATCCCTCTATTTGTTTTTATAATTAACTTTTGACCATAATCGCACTGAATTACGTCCACAGACACGCTCGCAAAACGCATACCTTGTGATAATGTGTCATAAATTGCGTGGCGATATTAAAATGGGTTTATTTTCATTAAGTGTGCTGCCGCGTAGGTCAATGGCATTAAAGCTGCATTAAGCTTTCAATAATAAACAGCTTCAAGTCTGCAGGAAAATGCACTAAGATGCAGTTCCTCTAAAGCAGGGGTGTCAAACTCAAGGCCCGGGGGCCAAATCCGGCCCGCGACTTCATTTGATGTGGCCCGCAAGAGATTGCAAAGAATATAATACGTTCTTATACAGTTACATGAATTTGCCCTGGACTTCTGCTTTCAGACGTAGTTAATTACTAAGTTATTACCCTATCCGATAATAATCCAATGCAGAGGCAATAATGTAATATAATACATTATTTAGTATATATTATATATTATACATGTATATTTATATGGTTACAAACCGGCCCTTTGAGTGCAACCATAATGCTAAGGTGGCCCGCGATGAATTTGAGTTTGACACCCCTGGTCTAAAGGCTCATTATACCCAAAATTACATTAATATTGGACGTTTCAGAAGGTCATGATTATGTCCAATGCCAAGTACATATGCAAGAAGCAGTTTGACCTTTAAATGATGTAGGAGAAAGTAAGGGAAGCCATCATGTCCATCACACACCTGCGATCAACATTCCCCTTTTCAATCATTATCCCAATCTCCCCCTTCATTATCACATTTAAGTGCTTTAGCCTCACAGAAAAAAACAGATATATAATTGTCTTTATGAATGAGGACCATGCACAGTAATCTCAGAAAGAGAATGGAAATAAGATGTGCCTTATTTGAGTTTTCGAGCTCATTTCCACCTGCATTCCCTGAGCAGGTACACACATAACAGTCAACAAACCCTGAAACACATTACTTAGTGTACAGTATATCACACTTACAATTATAAAACATTTAAAAAAAAACAGATTTATAAAACATGAATACATGCACCTTAATGAGTACAGCGACATTTAAAAAATGTCCGGCCCATAAGGACAACTTGGTTTTCCGATGGATCAACAGAGAAGTGTTCGATACAATGGGGTCATAGGTGGGGCTTTAGACATGCTTGGAGGTGGATTTTTTAAACATGAGACATGATGACCAAATTGGCCACATATATCCTTTGTTTGTGTGTGAGTTAAAATGGATGACCGTTGTAATTGTTGCTCTCTGATTTTATGAAAACCTAACTCCACCAAGGGTTTGAGTCCCTAAACCGTAACCTCTCAGCTGTCATATCAAACATAACTTTTTTTTAATTGGGTTAGCAGAAAACTGCAGTATGTTCAGGGGGCTTGATTGACAGGTGTTTCTTTCAGCAAAGGAGAAGTTCATATCAATCCTGTTCCTGCGACTTAAACTAACCACAAGGGACCCTGTGTTTACATCACTAACATCTGCCAGATATATCCTAAACTCTCAAAGACATCCGTAGGTTTCAAGGGAACCAATATGTCAAGCTGAATTCCAGGAGAATGGGTATAACATCATGCACCAGACATCTACAATATTTCAATTTGATGTAATGCTGTAGGCATAAAAACACAGTATCTTGGGTGTGAATACTTAGCTCACTGTCAGCATTTTACAGCACTCTGTGGCTTTGATTAAATGCTGCAACCAGCAGTTACAGAGTAGCTGTGATGCAGTCAAACATGTTTCAGTTTTTAAAGAAGCATGAGGCGAATCCGAAGTAAATCATGAGTTTAGAACAATGGAAACAATTGTTGAAATTGAGCATCCCTACAGATGCCCTCAAGGGTCCTGCAGTAAGATATCAACATGTGCCCTCTAATACCCTCTGGCATTGTTTCCCTTTCTATTACATTGTCAGAGCTAGTTACCCGCACTGTCGGATTGTTTCTCACCTGTCCAACTGATCCAAAGTAAAAGAGGGAAAAAAAAAGCCAGACTTTGAATAAATCGTCCAAACATGTCTAAAGTGAATGTGGATTGTGGGGCTTTCTAACACCAATGCTTAAGCACCACATTGGATGAAAGCATCGACTGAACAGCAATTTCACAGCACTTTCTCAGTCAGAGTGTTGGAACACCATCCTTTTGCTCTTTTGGCATTGTGTGGCTCAAATGTAATTGCCATACAATGGAGTAGGACCACTCCTTGAACCATGGAGAGTAAGTCTCTCTCATCTCAAGCCAGCAAAGTGACAGCGTATCAGGTCCACCCGCTCTCCTCCGCCCGATGTGCAGGGACCATTTCATTTGTAATGAAGCCTTGGCTCCCACACCTAAATGAATTGCCGACTTGTGAACCATGAACGGCAGCAGAGAGAAGAGTTAAAGGTGCATGGAGGGGTAGCCTCGCGCTCATAAAGACATCCCTGTAATTAAAAGATCACAGGTTAGATCCCCAGAGGAGGAATGCTTAAAGTGTCCTTGAGAAGCACTCAAAACTATTAAACCATGCACTCAAAGACATCCTTTTATTCTCTCAGAAAAACGCCTCAAATACAAGGAATGCTGACACTTCAGCTTCAGCAAGAGAGTCCTAGAAATGTTGGGCCTTTTATGTCTAGATGACCAGATTTTCAAAATGTAATTCAATTAAAAGATACTGTATTAGACCAGATCAGGTGTGTTACTGGTTTTACTTCACAAGTTAATGGGCTTAACGATTTGGAGAACATATCTAAATAGGATTATTTTTTACTAATATTGCAACTGGGATATGTTTCACAATATTGGGAACAAATTACATTTTAGCTTCATAATTGCCATTTCATGGAAAAATAAGAACAAATAATAATGATGTGATTTTCACTCTACCAAATCAAATGTATCTTATTTTCAAAATGTTGTATAATACAGTTTGAAGGTTTGTAAGATATCTCTTGTACAGGACTATTTGAATTCAGGAAATAGTTTTAAACCACATTTCTGAGAATGTATTTAGCACATCAATGCCAAAAACAGTCCTTTCTTAAAGAACGTAATAGCTAGCAGTGGTATTCAATTACAATATATTACAAAGGATCCATTTATCTATCTTCTATCACATATAGCTCTCTATACTGTAGCTAGAGAGTATTGATCTTTGGATAACTAGTGTCCGTCTGCTAAATGTATTATATTCAGTGCATCAGCAATCAATACATGTGTGTGTAGCTCTGCAGCCTCCTGCATGTTCAGCTGCAACAGTAAAACACCGTTTATGTCCTTCTCTTATCTCTGTTTGTGCGAGTAGTAGCTGTGTGTCGTCATCAGTGAAACATACTGCCCCAACCTTACCATGCACCTCTGCCAGTCCCACCTGACCCCCGACCCTCCACAGACACCCTTGAGAAGATTAGGTGGTCAGTTCCCTGTTTCATTTGCCTCCAGTCATGCAAGGCTGCGTCAGTGTCTCCGCCGTCTCCGAACACTAAATCAAAGACGGGGCCGTGCGCCCAGCCGTGGCGGTGACTCCTTTTATGATTTTCTATAGGAACCCGTCACTGAGAGGAGTGAAATGTGTGGCCACTTAGATCCTGCATGGGTCACATGACTCGCTCGCCTTGTGAGTCACCCTCACAAGTGCAGTCCCTACTTTCCATCTCACTGAAATGTATCGTTGAAAACCTCATTAAGCAGCAACATTAGAGAGCGTAGTGTTTATTCTGCTCAACCTCCTCTAGGTTTGTTATCAAGCTGTGACAGTTTCCATTTGCAGGTGTTAGATACCGCTTCTGCCTCCTCTCATCTCTCCCGTCTCCCTTTCTCTCTTCATCATTGCAAACATGACAGAGAGTGTCACCAGCCGCTGATTTGCAATTCCGTGCAACCCCAGCAATCGGCTGAAGTTAAAAAGAGCGAGTTAGCTCCATGGTGTGAACTGCATTGCAGCAAAAATCATTTTAGGAAGTGCCCTAAACCCAAAACAGACAGTCATGTGGGGGAGTTTCAACATTTGCATGAAAGCCATTCCACATTCTTCAAACCGACATCAGAAAGACTTTAATGCAAATGGTGGCGCTGTCACGTTACTCAGAGTCACGCTCTGCCTATTGAGATATACATGACCACAAACACTTTCCATGGTAGAGACTAAATATTCTGTGCCGCTCAGAAGGCAGCAGAATAATTATTCAAACCCTGTGTTGACACCACAAGTTATACAATCAACAAGTAGTGAAAGACCATTCATTTCTGAAGATAAACAAACTGAGGAATCCAGTTAAGGACTAGATAATCATCAAGCTTGTTATCACAGAAAAGTTTTTCGTTGTGGAACCTTTCACTCTCCCACACCAAAGTGTAAAATCCCAGAGTACTGATGACCAGAGTAGAAATTGTTACTTGGAGTAGAATGGATAAAGTACACTTCTCAGAGTGCACCAGAACCTCTTTGGTGTTGATTCTTTGTGTGGTGCCATCTTCCCGCCGCCTCGAGTGATGTCAGAACGTCATCCTCAAGTTCGCGCCATGAGGGAAATGCACTTAACATCAACGACAGCAAGCTCCGGTGCTCGTTTAAGTGTCGGCTTTTACAGGCTAGCTGTCTCTGCTCCAAGTGTGGCCCGCGCAGTGCTGGGCCCCGTGTTGAGTCAGAGCTCTACCTGTTAAGTTCTGGTTGTTTTGGTGATTTTCGAGATAAGCATGTCTAGCAATACGGGAGTTTCAATCTCCCATAGTGAGACATCAAACGGAGTGTTATGAATGAGAACTATAGGTTACTTACGTAACCCCAGTTCTCAGAGTAACATGAAGTGAGATGTCTCACCAGACGGCCCTTCTTGCTAAGGCGAAGCGAAAAGAGGTGCTTATTTGAATGACGCTGCGACGTAGCGCAAGCTACTTAAAGGGTGGGTGGATTCCCTGACGTAGACGTCAAGATCACCAGCCAATCAGGATTGGCGTAATGAGATTGATGCTTCTGTTTGCATACGCGTTGAGGCGCATCCCATAGTGAGACATCTCACTTCATGTTACTCTTAAGGCTGGGGTTACGTAAGTAACCTATAGATATCACTGTTAAATCATGTGATCATTGGTTTTATTATGAAAACGTTGAGACCGGAAATACTGTTTTCAACCAGTAACTTTACATGAGTCTGGCGCATATACACGTTCTCCTGTCGAAACCTCAAATCATCTTCGTAATATCTATCAAACTATAGATCCTACATATCGACTGGACGTGGATTCTAAAAGTACAATATACACTTCTCACCAGAAATCTAATCAAAAAGCGTTTTAATGGTCAAACTATCCTACAATTTAGGATTTTACAGAGAGGGTTATTTGTGAATGAACGTGCCGGTAGCATGTTGTTTCTTACACGACCACTAGAGCACCTCTAGTGCACCACTTTAAAACGTGTCTCTGGGTCGTAATAAGGGCATGAACAATCTGCCTATATGGTCGTATGAGTTGGAGGACTTGTTGCAATGGTGCTCTAGGAGGAGATTCAGGTGATAAGGTGGGGGGAGGGGGGGTTACCTTGGTTGGTGATTGGCTAATGGTGACACAAGCCAAAAAATTGTTATGACATCATAAAGTGGCCAAAATCTGATCAGCTCATTTTCAGACAGGTTTTTATATAAATGGATCAGGACAAAAAGAGAGAGAATCTTTGTTCCTGAAACTTTCAAAATCTCTTTAATGTTAAATATGTTACATGCATAAAAAAGTATTAAAGTTAAAAAAAAGTTAGAATAAAATAAAAAGTTACACAATTTACAAAATACACATCCTGTAACAGTTCAGATTCAGCAGCCAGGTATATATTGCACAGTTATTAACGGCATATATATTGCACAAATAGCACATATTGCACACGTTGGTTGGTATTTAACAGCAAGGGGTGTTATAGTCTGTGTGTTGTTGTGTGTGTGTTAGGGGTGTAACGGTATCCGTATTCGTCCCGTACCGTCACGGTTCGGACGTCACGGCTTCGGCACATGCAGTCACACGGCGAATACGCCTTTTTTTACGAGTGGGAAAAAAGTCTGTCCTTCAGGGCAGCATCCACTACACTATTTATAATCCAGGGGCGGTATTGCGCCTAAAAGCTGTTTGCCAGCCGCCCTTAAACAACAAATGAAGAACAAGAAGAAACCACCAACAACAAAACGAACTAAATACAAGAAGAAGAAAAGTTAGTATGGCGATTTCAGATAACACACAGGAGCTAGAACCCACCTGCTTCTTTTAAATCAGCTGTGTGGGAACATTTCGGGTTCCCTGTGGACTACAATAACGATGAGGTGTGCGAGTGGTGGATCGGACGAGGACGGTGTGTCAGCGTGTTCGATAGCGGTGGCGTATGCTAATAGAAACACACGCCAAACATGCTAAATCATATCAGAGGGAATCACCCAGATTTGCCAATCACCCGAGCCCGCAAAGACACAGCTAGTTCAACAGCTGATCCCGCTGCTTTTTAAGAAGCCAATAGACATGAGAGCCATGAAACCACAATAAACGGAAGCTTTTGCATATGTTTTTCAACGACTTTGCGCTCTGGAAACACTTTCTTATTATTATGATCGTAGTAAGACATATCTTTTTTAGTTTTACAGCTTGATGAAACCTTTTGTTTGACATCAGCCATTATAGATAATATGGCCATCTGAGTGTGTGTGGTACTGTTTAGGTTGTTTTAACTGTTTAATACAGTTAATTATTCAAAATGTCAGAGTTCCTTATTTTGAGAACTGAAAACTTGCACTACTGTTAAAAATAAATAAAACAAACCTGGAATTATGCATTTGGGACTTTTTTTTGCTTTTTCTTGTTGTACCGAACCGTGACCCCCAAACCGAGGTACGAACCGAACCGTGACTTCTGTGAACCGTTACACCCCTAGTGGTGTGTGTGTGTGTGTGTGTGTGTGTGGTGTGTGGTGTGTGTGTGTGTTGTGTGTGGTGGTGTGTGTGTGTGTGTGTGTGTGTGTGTGTGTGTGTGTGTGTGTGTGGGGGGGGGATATACTAGGGGCCATGCTGGTTAGTAGTACACATTGCAATATCACTAACTAAAAAAATAATAAAACCTTTAATTATCAATCTAACTTAGTGCTGACCTCTGCAGAGTTTCTGTGTGTCGTGCTGTCTTCCAATATAAACACTACATGTTGTATGAGAGGAAACGCCGCCTTGCCTCCATGCTCTTTAAAAGTGTGTGAGTACAGAATTATGCATCAGAAATTATTCCTAACAAGTTTTAGGGGTTACTGCAGTTGAGTGCATTGTGAAGTGCCGGATGAAAATGGCTCGCAAAATAGTCTTAAAATATTCATTAACGGAAGGTTTTAACGGCCTACTAAAACTGTATGAAAATATTTACACATTGAAAAATTACAACAGTAAACTAAGGCTTCTGTTCTAGCATGTGTGGGGGGGAAATGCAATGCAGCAGCAATGTTATGTCTCGTAAAATCTGTTAAGTTAATGTTTTTAGTTCAGTCTTGTATCCTGTTTTATTTTGTAGTAACCTTTCCTTCTTGTTGCAGATGACCTCACTTCCTCCCTTTGTGTGTTTTCCCTCCACTGTGATTGTCGACTCCGCCCTAATTGTCTGCACCTGTTCCCCCTTAGCCTGTCTGTATATAGATTCTGTCTCCCTTGTCTTGTTGCCAGTTTGTTTCGTCCCATGTGTCTGACTGCCAGCGTGAAGTCCATGGTTTTTTCAGCCAATTGGTTCGCAAAAGGGTTCATCTCACGAGGCTTCATCATGGGCTTCATTTGAACACAAACCCCCTGTTGGTGAAAGGGTGTAAAACGGCAGGTTTGGACATCTCAACAGTGTGCTCCATCTCATACCGAGTTCCCAATGAGTAAAGCCTTATAATACTCTAAACAACGAACATTAAATCATATTTTCATGTTAACAATTTGTATTTATTCAGTTGAATGATTGTGATTGAAAAGCCTAAGGAGGCTGGTAAACATTGCAAAGAGGGATTTGTATTCCTTAATAATATTCGTAAACTTAACCACGTTGTAGCCTGAGAAAGGCTAAACCATATCAAAGAATACATGTATTAACTACATTATCTCATTTAGCTGCTTTATAAACAACAACAAAGACGTATTGTTCAGTCGTTGAACCAGGGACCCTGCGGTCATAAGTCAACTGCTTTCCAGCTGAGCCACAGCACACACACTAAAGCTCCCTGAAAACACTGCAACATATTTATTCCTGTATTTATTTGTTCATGTTTTTATTCATTTATTTATTCATGTTTTTATTCCTACATTTATTTATGCTTGTATCCATTTAACTTATGACATGTTTCGACCTCTATAAGTGAGGGTCTGAGCTCTCTTGATTCCATCGTGTCGCCGGGCCCAGGGTAGGAGCGGTAATATGGTTCTTATTATACATCCATGGGGTATTATGAGCGTTTGTGTTCAACGGTTCAACCGATCTGAATCGCTTTCCTGAAGCAGTCACGTGGTGTCGACAGGCAGCCAGGCTTCGTTTGTCATCGATGACGTCACTGGCCCAAAACGATACAAGCCCTCGATACAAGCTTCACAAAAAGCTCGGGGATTACTCGACACACGCTCCGAAGCCTCGGCGCAATACGTAACATCACACTAAGAACCGAGTTTTGGAATTGACTTTATCCTTTGACTTTTTGATACTATGTTAACCTTTTCCTCGTAAGAGTGGTTTTTGTTACCTTGACCTACGGAGAGCTCACAGTGCCACTTTTTTCAGTAAAGACTTTCTTTTGTACTTTGTTTGTCGAGTCGTGCTTTTGGGTTCGTACTGGTTCGCCTAGCCGTGACAACAAGACCATGGTACATTGGATAAAGGACTATAAAACAGATAGGAATAAAGCAGTTACCATATTACAGAATCACCTTAACATGCTGATCCTAACTGTTTAGTAACCAGTGTAAGGATGTGCTTTTAAAATAAAGGTCGGTACAGGTGCAAAGTTCTTAAATCAATGTCATTGTTCTTTTAAAAAGTTATTACGCAGGCTTTCAGCTTCCCAAAATCTTTAAGGAATTTTCTATTTAAGAATAACCGTCGAGCTGTCCTAACTTTCACTTTCCAACACAATGGCTATGCTTTTTTTTCTTTTACACAACCAATCACATGGCAACAGGTGGGACCTTTTCACTGAGAGGCTTATGGCAGACCCTGATGTGTTGCAGTTTGATCTGTTAGCTGCAGGCTACTGTAGTTAACAGTGTTTTACATTTCCCAAAATTAACATCTTTAGATGCTTCAAACAGTGCCAGGAGCTATTTTTCAATGTAGTTTAAAAAAACTCTTAAAAGTATTTTAGCTCCACAAGATGACAAGATTAGTTTGCTAGGTAACAGATAATGATTAGAAATGTTGGATTGTGTGTTTTGGGATTTACTAAAATAAGATGAAGTGAAATAATATTCTATTCCTAGAGTCAGTTCAGATTGTCATCCATAACACCAAATAATCCCATTTTAGTTAACCGAGGAAATAAGATCAGTTTCAATGATACAAGAATATTAAGAGGGGTGGACAGGTGCCACGTTTAGGAAAGAGCAGGACAAAAAGCTAGGGGCAAACATGAAGAAAAATGCAGAACAACCAGCATTAAAGTGTATTATCTGATAGGCTTAACTGAAAAAGTCTGAATATATTCTCCTCATCAGCAAAAATAGATTTAATGTCAGTATTGACACATGCAACAGGGGTACCTATGAGTGGAACAGTCTGTATACTTTGTGTATGATTATACACGGTTTAAATTGGTAAGCAACAGGTGCAGTTGTTCATTACACACTCAAGAGAACAATTATACATATTCAGATGTCCTTCTAGTTTCTGCGACGGGTCTGGGCCTTGGCAAAGACAGCCCTCTGGCCATAATCCAAACTCGCTTTCTGAAGAGTGAAGGCAAAAACCCCAGGAACAAGAGAGAGTGGGAAGATGGCTGCCGTACAGGCCTGGCAGAGCATCAGCATGAAATACAGCAGGTGCCTGCTGAGGTCAGGCTGCAAGCATTTTGCGTCAAATACTAAAAAAGGAACGAACAAAGGGTTGTGATGAGGTGAGGATAACTAGAAGTAGACAGATATGTTGCACACTCACCATTATGTATTTCTATTGTATTAAGATGACCTATCAGCACTTACATAGTGACAGGAGCTGCATTAAAAAGATATATACTGTAGCAACAATACTGCTTCTTAAAACATGTTAAGATGTTTATTGTCTATCAAATATATTGATTATATTTAAATGTGAACACGTTTTACATATTTCAAATTGATAGTACAAGTTAAAAATCTGCTCTGAATAAACAAAATATGTTTGTAAAGACTCATAAATGCAAATAAATTCAATGCAATGGATTTGCATTCACATTCTAAATATGAGGACTTCAAATATCTATATATTGTGTATACTTATTTTTGGGAGATGTTTAACAGATGTTTGATCAGATGAACCTATGATTAAAGCTGAATGCATTGTTCAAATGACAAGTTTTTACCTGCAGTGTTTATCCCATAAATGCATGATGAAATGTCCTTTTGTTGATCAAATGTCACATGTACTGTACTTTTCTGAAAGCACGGGGGAATAAATGACTCTGAAATTACAGAGAACTTAACTTCTTGGTTAGTACTTAAACATATGTCTAAGTGCAGCCATTCAGTGTGTCTGAGCGCGCATGTCATATTGCACACCGCTAATGTAAAAGTCAGCAGTAGTGTTGAGTATATGTTCTGTTCTCAAGCAACACTAATGATGCTGAACAAAATGTGACGCGGACACGTGTTCGGTATTTCTATAACCAACCAAGTGAAGTGCACGTCAGAAAAAACCCATCAACCATGTACGTTTGTTAGAGTGATATCTTATGCTGTGAAGGGTTACATTATCATGGTACTTAAACCATTTAAAGGTCATGAAATACACATTAAAGATGAAGATTGTTTCCCCCTAGCTATAGCCAAGAGGCTCTCTGGGGTTTGTCGGCATTTAAGTGTGATCACAATGTAATTAAAGGAAAGACCACGCTGGAAAACTGACTGAAAAGCAATGGAAATCTCTTGAAATCTTAAAGTTGTTCTAACAACATCAAACAACAGCATATCGAGATTTCATCTAAAACATGTGACTTATCTCCATGTACATTTACAATAGAATGAAGCCTGAGAGCGTGAGAGTGCCACACTAAGTAGAGTAGGCCATAGTAGTTCAGTTTGATCATGAGTGAGAAGTATGCAGGAGAATGCAGTGCACACAAAGTGGGGAAAATAAGAAAAGAAAAACATGATGCTAAATAATAGATATGTTGTTTAGCAGTGGAGTGCATCTTCCAGCAGCGCCTTAATGAGCCCATCGGAGCAGGAGAAGTGTGGATGAGGAATGTGTTAGTGCTGACGCTCATTGGACGGCAGCTCACTGAGCTGATTGTTCCATTCGTTACGGCGATGAGGAGGAGAGCCTCGTTATCAGTGTCGCCACGCTGATCCCTCTATTTGTTTTTATAATTAACTTTTGACCATAATCGCACTGAATTACGTCCACAGACACGCTCGCAAAACGCAAACCTTGTGATAATGTGTCATAAATTGCGTGGCGATATTAAAATGGGTTTATTTTCATTAAGTGTGCTGCCGCGTAGGTCAATGGCATTAAAGCTGCATTAAGCTTTCAATAATAAACAGCTTCAAGTCTGCAGGAAAATGCACTAAGATGCAGTTCCTCTAAAGCAGGGGTGTCAAACTCAAGGCCCGGGGGCCAAATCCGGCCCGCGACTTCATTTGATGTGGCCCGCAAGAGATTGCAAAGAATATAATACGTTCTTATACAGTTACATGAATTTGCCCTGGACTTCTGCTTTCAGACGTAGTTAATTACTAAGTTATTACCCTATCCGATAATAATCCAATGCAGAGGCAATAATGTAATATAATACATTATTTAGTATATATTATATATTTATACATGTATATTTATATGGTTACAACCGGCCCTTTGAGTGCAACCATAATGCTAATGTGGCCCGCGATGAATTTGAGTTTGACACCCCTGGTCTAAAGGCTCATTATACCCAAAATTACATTAATATTGGACGTTTCAGAAGGTCATGATTTATGTCCAATGCCAAGTACATATGCAAGAAGCAGTTTGACCTTTAAATGATGTAGGAGAAAGTAAGGGAAGCCATCATGTCCATCACACACCTGCGATCAACATTCCCCTTTTCAATCATTATCCCAATCTCCCCCTTCATTATCACATTTAAGTGCTTTAGCCTCACAGAAAAAAACAGATATATAATATGTCTTTATGAATGAGGACCATGCACAGTAATCTCAGAAAGAGAATGGAAATAAGATGTGCCTTATTTGAGTTTTCGAGCTCATTTCCACCTGCATTCCCTGAGCAGGTACACACATAACAGTCAACAAACCCTGAACACATTACTTAGTGTACAGTATATCACACTTACAATTATAAAACATTTAAAAAACAGATTTATAAAACATGAATACATGCACCTTAATGAGTACAGCGACATTTAAAAAATGTCCGGCCCATAAGGACAACTTGGTTTTCCGATGGATCAACAGAGAAGTGTTCGATACAATGGGTTCATAGGTGGGCTTTAGACATGCTTGGAGGTGGATTTTTTAAACATGAGACATGATGACCAAATTGGCCACATATATCCTTTGTTTGTGTGTGAGTTAAAATGGATGACCGTTGTAATTGTTGCTCTCTGATTTTATGAAAACCTAACTCCACCAAGGGTTTGAGTCCCTAAACCGTAACCTCTCAGCTGTCATATCAAACATAACTTTTTTTTAATTGGGTTAGCAGAAAACTGCAGTATGTTCAGGGGGCTTGATTGACAGGTGTTTCTTTCAGCAAAGGAGAAGTTCATATCAATCCTGTTCCTGCGACTTAAACTAACCACAAGGGACCCTGTGTTTACATCACTAACATCTGCCAGATATATCCTAAACTCTCAAAGACATCCGTAGGTTTCAAGGGAACCAATATGTCAAGCTGAATTCCAGGAGAATGGGTATAACATCATGCACCAGACATCTACAATATTTCAATTTGATGTAATGCTGTAGGCATAAAAACACAGTATCTTGGGTGTGAATACTTAGCTCACTGTCAGCATTTTACAGCACTCTGTGGCTTTGATTAAATGCTGCAACCAGCAGTTACAGAGTAGCTGTGATGCAGTCAAACATGTTTCAGTTTTTAAAGAAGCATGAGGCGAATCCGAAGTAATCATGAGTTTAGAACAATGGAAACAATTGTTGAAATTGAGCATCCCTACAGATGCCCTCAAGGGTCCTGCAGTAAGATATCAACATGTGCCCTCTAATACCCTCTGGCATTGTTTCCCTTTCTATTACATTGTCAGAGCTAGTTACCCGCACTGTCGGATTGTTTCTCACCTGTCCAACTGATCCAAAGTAAAGAGGGAAAAAAAAAGCCAGACTTTGAATAAATCGTCCAAACATGTCTAAAGTGAATGTGGATTGTGGGGCTTTCTAACACCAATGCTTAAGCACCACATTGGATGAAAGCATCGACTGAACAGCAATTTCACAGCACTTTCTCAGTCAGAGTGTTGGAACACCATCCTTTTGCTCTTTTGGCATTGTGTGGCTCAAATGTAATTGCTGCATACAATGGAGTAGGACCACTCCTTGAACCATGGAGAGTAAGTCTCTCTCATCTCAAGCCAGCAAAGTGACAGCGTATCAGGTCCACCCGCTCTCCTCCGCCCGATGTGCAGGGACCATTTCATTTGTAATGAAGCCTTGGCTCCCACACCTAAATGAATTGCCGACTTGTGAACCATGAACGGCAGAAAGAGTTAAAGGTGCATGGAGGGGTAGCCTCGCGCTCATAAAGACATCCCTGTAATTAAAGATCACAGGTTAGATCCCCAGAGGAGGAATGCTGCTTAAAGTGTCCTTGAGAAGCACTCAAAACTATTAAACCATGCACTCAAAGACATCCTTTTATTCTCTCAGAAAAACGCCTCAAATACAAGGAATGCTGACACTTCAGCTTCAGCAAGAGAGTCCTAGAAATGTTGGGCCTTTTATGTCTAGATGACCAGATTTTCAAAAATGTAATTCAATTAAAAGATACTGTATTAGACCAGATCAGGTGTGTTACTGGTTTTACTTCACAAGTTAATGGGCTTAACGATTTGGAGAACATATCTAAATAGGATTATTTTTTACTAATATTGCAACTGGGATATGTTTCACAATATTGGGAACAAATTACATTTTAGCTTCATAATTGCCATTTCATGGAAAAATAAGAACAAATAATAATGATGTGATCTTTTCACTCTACCAAATCAAATGTATCTTATTTTCAAAATGTTGTATAATACAGTTTGAAGGTTTGTAAGATATCTCTTGTACAGGACTATTTGAATTCAGGAAATAGTTTTAAACCACATTTCTGAGAATGTATTTAGCACATCAATGCCAAAAACAGTCCTTTCTTAAAGAACGTAATAGCTAGCAGTGGTATTCAATTACAATATATTACAAAGGATCCATTTATCTATCTTCTATCACATATAGCTCTCTATACTGTAGCTAGAGAGTATTGATCTTTGGATAACTAGTGTCCGTCTGCTAAATGTATTATATTCAGTGCATCAGCAATCAATACATGTGGTGTAGCTCTGCAGCCTCCTGCATGTTCAGCTGCAACAGTAAAACACCGTTTATGTCCTTCTCTTATCTCTGTTTGTGCAGGAGTAGCTGTGTGTCGTCATCAGTGAAACATACTGCCCCAACCTTACCATGCACCTCTGCCAGTCCCACCTGACCCCCCGACCCTCCACAGACACCCTTGAGAAGATTAGGTGGTCAGTTCCCTGTTTCATTTGCCTCCAGTCATGCAAGGCTGCGTCAGTGTCTCCGCCGTCTCCGAACACTAAATCAAAGACGGGGCCGTGCGCCCAGCCGTGGCGGTGACTCCTTTTATGATTTTCTATAGGAACCCCGTCACTGAGAGGAGTGAAATGTGTGGCCACTTAGATCCTGCATGGGGTCACATGACTCGCTCGCCTTGTGAGTCACCCTCACAAGTGCCAGTCCCTACTTTCCATCTCACTGAAATGTATCGTTGAAAACCTCATTAAGCAGCAACATTAGAGAGCGTAGTGTTTATTCTGCTCAACCTCCTCTAGGTTTGTTATCAAGCTGTGACAGTTTCCATTTGCAGGTGTTAGATACCGCTTCTGCCTCCTCTCATCTCTCCCGTCTCCCCTTTCTCTCTTCATCATTGCAAACATGACAGAGAGTGTCACCAGCCGCTGATTTGCAATTCCGTGCAACCCCAGCAATCGGCTGAAGTTAAAAAGAGCGAGTTAGCTCCATGGTGTGAACTGCATTGCAGCAAAAATCATTTTAGGAAGTGCCCTAAACCACAAAACAGACAGTCATGTGGGGGAGTTTCAACATTTGCATGAAAGCCATTCCACATTCTTCAAACCGACATCAGAAAGACTTTAATGCAAATCGGTGGCGCTGTCACGTTACTCAGAGTCACGCTCTGCCTATTGAGATATACATGACCACAAACACTTTCCATGGTAGAGACTAAATATTCTGTGCCGCTCAGAAGGCAGCAGAATAATTATTCAAACCCTGTGTTGACACCACAAGTTATACAATCAACAAGTTAGTGAAAGACCATTCATTTCTGAAGATAAACAAACTGAGGAATCCAGTTAAGGACTAGATAATCATCAAGCTTGTTATCACAGAAAAGTTTTTCGTTGTGGAACCTTTCACCTCATCCCACACCAAAGTGTTAAAATCCCAGAGTACTGATGACCAGAGTAGAAATTGTTACACTTTGGAGTAGAATGGACATAAAGTACACTTCTCAGAGTGCACCAGAACCTCTCTTTGGTGTTGATTCTTTGTGTGGTGTTGGTGTTGACTTGTGTAGTGTTTATTCTGGGATGATGGACTCCCTCAGAGTATTTCTTTGCATTGAGTCTGTCCGGTCCGCATCGATCTTAGGTTTCGATTCGTCATCAGATAGGCCGCGCCTTCTCATTGGTTTAACGCAGCCTCGTGACCCTCGTTTTTTTGAAAATATTCTCCAGGAAAAGCGCGACCGTGACCGTTACAGATTGATGCAAGAGTTATACATCCATGGATCGAACACGGCAACATTTCTCCGCAGGACTGTAACGTTAGGTAAGTAGACACCAAGTGTCTTCACCAAGTAATTCTGAATATTTGTCTTCTTGTTTTAATTTGTATAACTAAACAACTAAAAACGATAACGTTAGCAAGTAGAATATTTGTGACGTTATTGCAGCGGTAACGTTAGCCGTAGTCAATCAGATTAACGTTATTCTGACAACCAAATATGTATTTATTTGCTATTTTAGCTGCCGCTTCCGTGTTAATTGTTAGGCTTCATTCACACTGACTCAGGGGGAATACCGCTCCTCTTTCCAATCATTCGACAGGGGGTAACGTTACGAAAGTGCCGCAGCGGCCTTGAATAAATGTTTTTTTAATCGATAATCAACTCTAGTCTGCAGGCACCGTTTGAAATAATGAGACTGTTAGCTTAGCTACCGCCAATTTACGTTACTCATCATGAATGATTTCGAAGCTCTCGCCTCCCATAACCAATAACCCACAGCCAATAACAAATAAATGTAACATATTTATTTATTTTATCCTTATTATTAATATTGTAGTTATTAAATGAAAATCACTCATCAAACAAAATTAGCTTCTCTTAAAACTTTAAGAAAGTGCAAACGTGGACACAAATATAGCCGACGGAGCTCTTACAACTGAGGTTATTGCAAATTAATTAAGATAATGAACAACATTACACACACTATAAATCAAATGAAACAGGCAATCAGAACAACAAGTCTCTGTTATGTTATTGTGTCCTTTAATTAGTCCACATCCTTAAAGTCGCACACGTCTGGACTTCCTTGCTGCAAATTAATTTATTGTATCGTCAAATGATATTTGCCCCGAAACCTCGCGATTGATGCTTATTAAAGCGAATCCATTGAGGCGTTGTTGAGCCATTGACGACCTCAGGTATGTTTTAATGAGCTTCAATTTGGAGAAGCTCCTCTCCCCAGCAGCAACTGTCACTGGAATAGTGACAGCGATCCTGAGGGCCACCCACATATTTGGATACACTTCGTTCATTTTCTTCTCCTGTAGGAAAGTCAGAAGTTCCAGGGTGGTCATGTTGGCTTTTGGCAAAGCTGGGAAATTCTGCATCTCCAGTGCAAGTTCCCTCTTATCCAGGTCTGACTGTCCACCCCAGCTCAGGGTGTTGCTGAGTGTTTCACACTGCTTCGTCAGATCTTCCTTTGGCAGGTCAGGGAAGTTGAGTAGCACCCCAAACTTTTCCTCTACGTCACCTAAGGCCTTGAATCTCTCCTGCAGTGATGCAATGGAAACATCCACCACCATATTGAAAAAACAAACTTTGAGTTTCTTAATGCATCACTCACTTGCTCCTCCGGGGACTCATAGGAGAACTGTCTCTTGGTTGTTCTCAGCCTCTTCTGCTTGAGAACAGCTTCCACATTCATTTGGCCACAGATGTCTTTTGGCAGATGCTTGGGCAGAAGCAAATCCATTGCTTCTGTTGCTGACCAAAGAAACTTCTGTTTTTCTCAGGAGGTCAACAGCAATATCCAGCTGCATTGACATTGATTGCAACATTTTGCTGACATGTTTGATGTTGGTCAGGATGTCATACCATACCACAGTGCATATTGCAAAGCGGTATGATCCAACCTCTTCAGCCAAAGATTGTGCCTCAATTTTTACAACTCCATCTGTGGCTTTATCCCTCACCTCAAGAAGTGCATCTCTGACTTCTGCAGCCTGATACCTTACAGCCTCTATGCTGTTGATCCGACTCTCCCATCTGGTATCAGACCATGATTTCAATGTGATGTTCACATGGCTTTTCTCACTGTATCACTCAGTGCTGGCCAGTCAGCAGGATCTGAGGGGACTGCAATGTTGGACTCAGATGGGCCTGGGAAGTCAGCAGGATCTGAGGGGACTGCAATGGTGGACTCAGATGGGCCTGGGCAGTCAGCAGGATCTGAGGGGACTGCAATGGTGGACTCAGATGGGCCTGGGCAGTCAGCAGGATCTGAGGGGACTGCAATGTTGGACTCAGATGGGCCTGGGCAGTCAGCAGGATCTGAGGGGACTGCAATGGTGGACTCAGATGGGCCTGGGCAGTCAGCAGGATCTGAGGGGGCTGCAATGGTGGACTCATATACTGTGCTCATTATCCCTTCACCTGCAGGCAGGCAATCCAAACATGCAAAGAAGTTATTCATGCTTCAGTTTTCATTAATTATCATAATAATAACAATAATGACAAAAAGTAGTGTATTAACGATTACACAGAGACCATAAATGTGTGGCAAAACATACATTCTTCAGAGTGTGATGTACATGGGAGATCAGATGTTCCTTCTCCAGCAACTGGGGGCTTTTTGAGGTATTTCTCAAGTGCAGCTGGAAAATTATAGGGTAGATATTAGCACATTACAAGCAAAAACATGTATATACAGTCCATCCATCCATCTTCTCCCGCTTATCCGTGGTCGGGTCGCGGGGGTAGCAGTTCCAGCAGAGAGCCCCAAACTTTCTTTTCCCTGGCGACATCAACCAGCTCTGACTGGGGGATCCCAAGGCGCTCCCAGGCCAGCGAAGAGATATAATCCCTCCACCTGGTCCTAGGTCTACCCCTTGGTCTCTTCCCAGCTGGACGTGCCTGGAACACCTCCCTAGGGAGGCGCCCAGGTGGCATCCTAACTAGGTGCCCGAACCACCTCAACTGGCTTCTTTCGACGCGAAGGAGGAGCGGCTCAACTCCGAGTCCCTCCCTGATGACCGAACTTCTCACCTTATCCCTAAGGGAGACACCAGCCACCCTGCGGAGAAAACCCATCTCGGCCGCTTGTATCCGCGATCTCGTTCTTTCGGTCATGACCCATCCTTCATGACCATAGGTGAGGGTAGGAACGAAAATGGCCCGGTAGACAGAGAGCTTTGCCTTCTGGCTCAGCTCCCTTTTCGTCACAACGGTGCGGTAAAGCAACTGCAGTACCGCTCCCGCTGCTCCGATTCTCCGGCCCATCTCACGCTCCATTGTTCCCTCACTCGAGAACAAGACCCCGAGATACTTGAACTCCTTCACTTGGGGTAAGGACTCATTCCCTACTTGGAGTGGACAGTCCATCGGTTTCCTGCTGAGAACCATGGCCTCAGATTTGGAGATGCTGATCCTCATCCCCACTCGGTTGCGAACCGATCCAGTGAGTGCTGAAGGTCGCAGACTGATGAAGCCATTAGAACCACATCATCTGCAAAAAGCAGTGGTGCAATCCTTAGTCCACCGAACTGCAGACCCCCTCCCCCACGACTACGCCTCGAAATCCGATCCATGTATATTACAAACAGGATTGGTGACAAAGCGCAGCCCTGGCGGAGGCCAACCCTCACCGGAAATGGGTCCGACTTACTGCCGAGGACCCGGACACAGCTCTCGCTTTGGGAGTACAGAGATTGGATGGCCCTGAGTAGAGACCCCCTCACCCCATACTCCCGCAGCACCTCCCACAGTAACTCCCTGGGAACTCGGTCATACGCCTTCTCCAAGTCTACAAAACACATGTAGACCGGATAAGCGCACTCCCAGGCCCCCTCCAGGATTCTTGCGAGAGTAAAAAGCTGATCCGTCGTTCCACGACCAGGACGGAATCCGCATTGTTCCTCCTCAATCTGAGGTTCAATCGGCCTGACCCTCCTTTCGAGTACCTTAGAGTAAACTTTCCCGGGGAGGCTGAGTAGTGTGATGCCTCTGTAATTGGCACAAACCCTCTGATCCCCCTTTTTAAAAAGGGGAACCACCACCCCGGTCTGCCACTCCTTCGGTACTGTTTCCGACTTCCACGCAACGTTGATGAGACGTGTCAACCATGACAGTCCCTCAACACCCAGAGCCTTCAGCATTTCCGGGCGGATCTCATCCACCCCGGGGCTTTGCCACTGTGGAGTTGTTTGACGACCTCAGTGACCTCCCCCCGGGAGATTGGTGTTGATCCCCCGTCATACTCCAGCTCTGCCTCTAACATAGAGGGCGGAGTTGTCGGGTTGAGGAGTTCCTCAAAGTGTTCCTTCCAACGCCCTAACACTCCATCAGTTGAGGTCAACAACGTCCCATCCTTACTGTACACAGCTTGGATGGTTCCCTGCTTCCCCCTCCTGAGGTGTCGGACAGTTTTCCAGAACAACTTTGGTGCCGCCCGAAAGTCCTTCTCCATGTCTTCTCCGAACTTCTCCCACACCCGCTGCTTTGCCTCGGCCACGGATGAGGCTGCTGCCCTTCGGGCCTGTCGGTACCTTGCAACTGCCTCGGGAGTCCCCCGGGATAACAAATCCCTGTAGGCCTCCTTCTTCAGTCGGACGGCTTCCCTGACCACCGGTGTCCACCAGGATGTTCGAGGGTTACCGCCCCTTGAGGCACCTAGGACCTTGAGACCACAGCTCCCCGCCGCGGCTTCGGCAATAGAGGCTTTGAACACCGACCACTCTGGTTCAATGTCCCCAACCTCCACAGGAATGCCCGAAAAGCTCCGCCGGAGGTGTGAGTTGAAGGCCTCCTGAACTTGGGCCTCCTCCAGACGTTCCCAGTTCACCCGAACTACACGTTTGGGCTTACCAGGTCTATCCAGAGGCTTGTATATACTGTCAGGCAAAAATAACTGCTGCAATCTGCCTCAGCTGTATGCAAGTTCACAACTGGCCTATATAAAAGTTAGGTCTGGACTTTGAATCAGGGGGTAGCAAGTTCGAGTCCCACTGCAGTCAGCATGTCGTTGTGTCCCTGGGCAAGACACTTCACCCCAAATTGCTCCTGTGGGGATTGTCCACAGTACTGCATGTATGTAAGTCGCTTTGGATAAAAGCGTCTAACAAATGACATGTAATGTAAATAATAACACATGCCCATATTGGTTGGTCAGCCTCACTTTATACAAAGGAGCAGTTATCCAGATAGCTTTCTTCTGGCTAACATTCACATTATTTCGTTACAGAAGCATATAAAACAAAGCATTGCACAATAATTAGACATTAAAAAGAGCAGAAAATAAACAATTTCTAAAATATAATAGAAAATAAACAGAACAATAAATATATATATATATATATATATATATATATATATATATATAGGCCTACACTGTGGTTTTTGCTGTGCAAGTGCCAATCACGTTTCGGTGCATCACAAATATTCATAATTCACAATGTTGTAAGACTAATAATTACACACGGATGATGCCCCTGTGGCAATTCCATGTATTATGTAGCTTTCTCTTTGAGGCACGTGTTGTAAATAAGGAACCAAGTATTTCCTCTAGTAACTTAAGCTGAGTTTGTGTCAAGGCAAGCAGCCCCTTTTCTGCTTCTCAAATGTGAGGATTTTCATGTTTACTTTGTCTTATGTGATTGTAAACTGATTATTGTTGTGGTTTGAACAGATGGTCTCATAAAACAGGAAACCTTTAGACATCAGGTTGGATTCTGGGAAATGGTGATGGTGTTTTCTGACTGTTTTAAATAATTAATATCCAAGAAAATACATTTGAAATGAATAAGTAGCAGCTCTAAAGGTACAGTGCATGACATTAAGCTAATTTACAGATGGCCCTGAGCCCAATAGAGATTTCCCTGAAAAATGCGCGCGGACGAAATGACGCACGCATGGTTTGGGGGGCCTCCTAGAACATTTAGATGTGTGCAGGTCTTAGATGCTGTCTGGTGCATTCTCTAGACTGAATTATAAGATGAACCACCACAATATTATATTGCACAATTTCAATTTTATTCTTCATTTCACTTGTTTGTTCTTGTTTGTGTTTGCTCGCTTGCATGCCCTGCTATAAGAAATACTTAAGTTGTTGGTCAAGACACTTTCCATCTGATGAAGGCAAATGCCTTCCCAGATGTAAAAAAGTAGAAAACATTACATTCAGTTATAACTGCCAAAACAAACATTATTTACAGTATTATGGCCCCTGTTGTTTGTTTGTAGCCTTTATTTAACCAGGTGAAAGCTCCTTGAGATCAAAAGATCTCTTTTTCAAGGGTGACCTGCAGAATGACCTGTTAAAAATGTTTGTAATGTTATCTACTGTAAGTTGGTCGAATTAATGCCTCCTCATCCGGAAGCTGACCGAGAGGGGCCGAGCAGCAGTCGAGAAGCAGTCGAGAGGGGCCAAGCGCATCCGCGAAGCACACAACATAGCGATGTCAGAGTTCCCGTTAGCCGGCAAATCTAAATCTCTTCGGTCAATATGTCTGGTCAAAATAATTTCCGTTTAGCGCAATACCGCTTCAGTTGTGCCACTTATGTGACAGACAAGAAGAGTATGTGACAGACAAGAAGAGTATGTGACAGACAAGAATAGTCAATTATAATGTCTAACGGCACCTACACACGGCGGCGTGCGTTGCCGCTTGGCGGTGGGCGTGTCTTGAGCTTGGGGAGTCAACGCGAGCAGCCCGACCAACAACCAACCACATGAATGTCCCGCCCCAGACATACAAAGCAAAGCATTCATGCTACATCCATGCTGGCTAAATATACTGTCTATGCTTGCTAGCTGTCCATTCAAACGAAATACACTGGATATAAACTCCCCAAACAAGCTGACGCCTACGTCGAGGCGGCAAAAGTAGAACATTGCTCTACTTTTGCAGCGAGCACCTCGAGAGAAGCTACGCTTTGCTCCAACAATGCAGTTCGGCAAATCGTGACGTCACCCCATTCACGGCCCCTACACACGGCGGCGTGCGTTGCCGCTTCAACGCTTCTGCCCATTCACTTTGAATGGGGTGACGTCACGATTCGCCGAACTGCATTGTGGGAGCAAAGCATAGCTTCTCTCGAGGTGCTCGCTGCAAAAGTAGAGCAATGTTCTACTTTTGCCGCCTCGACGTAGGCGTCAGCCAATCAAATCCCTCGTATGTAAATCTGACAGTACAAGCAGTAGCCAATCAAACCGGGTGTCTGTTGGGAGAGCCAGACCACAGTTATTTCCCATATGTCAAAAAAAGGAGGAGAAAATGATCGTGACGGTAGGGAACATACAGGGATACAAACCGGAGGAGCCAGGCATGGGGGGAGGTGGCAAAGACAGTGGGGGAAACTGGTAGGTTTTCGCTTGTTTGGGGAGTTTATATCCAGTGTATTTCGTTTGAATGGACAGCTAGCAAGCATAGACAGTATATAGAGAGGCGAAGTCCCTCCCTTTCCGGGAGCCTCCATGGGACCCCGGAAGCGTAAAATTATACATTGAAGTCAATGGAGAGAGAAAGGTTATCTTTTGATCCCGTTTGAATTGTGCCACGAATGACACATATGATGTTTGTCAATTTAAAAGAATATTTTGCAAGTCAAAAAAATATAAATGTGTCGTAAAACTGTGAATTTACAATTTTTTTGTGTGAAACCGCTGAGTGAACTACAGGTCTCTGGTCTCGCACAATACGCGTCACCATCACAAAGACGGCCGTCACGTTAGCAAATTTCACCTGTTTCTTTCAGAATGAGAATAAAAGTATAAAACGAGGTGACTACAAGTCTGGACACGTTGAGAGCTGGACATACACGAAAGGGGAGTTAGTCGGTTCTGTAAGAGCAGCGGGACCGGCTTTACAAGATGTTGGTGAGTAATATGAGTGCAATGTGTAACGTTAATGTCAGCTAGCTAACATTAGCTAACAAGGTACACTAACGTGTTTTGTTTCAGTAACTAGTTTTCTCCTTAAGAACTTCGTGGTCTCTGTGTATGCTGTGGATAACATTAGTGTTCACAAGAACAAGGTACACTCCCGTGTTTTGTTTTAGTTGGTCTTCAGATTGAAGCGGCCAGTTTTATATCGACTATACTGTATGTGTGATCTCCTTTTACATCTCGTTGTGTCATTTGAGTTTATTTGCTGTGTGTAGATTCAAGGGTTTTGGTTATCTTGTCAATTTGTTTGGTTATCCAGGCACAGCTGTGTGTGACTCCCTCTGGTACACTGGTATGTGTTTTCCTAATGTAGAGAGCATTGATTAATTAATAAACTACACACTGAGTCTAGATCCTGACCAAATCCTTTTTTATTGTTGATCAAATGTTTTTCAGAAATGTATTCGTACACATTTAGAAAAATACAATGTACAATCACAACACACATTACAAAAAATACAGAAAAAACAAACAATAACAATCAGACAAAACTATGGAAAAATAACCCCTCCCACCCCCAGATCCGGACCATCCTTGTATTATTTCTCATTCAATCTATTATAGCATGCTAACAAACATGGTACTTACTTTGTTTGTACAGATCTGCATGGGAGACGATGGCGCGATGCAGAGCGCTGTCTGTGATTGTGCACGGGAGATGTAGAAATGCAGCCACGCTGCAGCATTGGCAATATGTGCCATGTGGCAGATCAGCTCCACAGATGTTGAGTGCCAGTGGAGGAAGCCTGGCACTTCCAAAGTAGTCCAGCCGGTGTCTCAACTTTACCAACAGTGAGAGGAGACATACAACCCACTGGCCAGAGACATCGCCACTCAGGATGTAGACTGGTTCAGGTCTGCACTGAGGGGCGCACAGTGTGGCATGGCATGGCTTTTGTCACCTGAGCCAGAGCCGCGGCCTCAACATCAGGCCATTGTCACCGTGCCGGAGCTGGTGAAGGGGCATGGGGGTCGGGGGCTTGAGGCAATTCTTGCCTCAATGCGACTGAGCAGAGACCAGCAAGCTGCCATCCATTCCAGACAGCCACCGGAGGACAGCGGACAAATCTTCTGGCAGTTACACAGGCGGGGCAGGTTGACAGCCAGCAAGTTTGGTGCTGTGCTGCGGTCGGGACTTTCATCCACTCCATGCGCGTCCCTCATGAAGAGGGTGCTCGGGGGGTACAACTTGGACGGAGTCATGGCTGTCAACTGGGGGGTTGTAAACGAGGCCGAAGGGGTGAAGGCTTTTGTGCAGGCCTATCAGGAGACAGTGTTCGAGTCTGGTCTCTTTGTGAGTGAGTCGGTGTTTTGGGAGCATCCCCCGATGGACTTGTGCAGCCATCTGCCCTGCTGGAGGTGAAGTGTCCACCATCATTATATAGGATATATATATATATATATATTTGTATACATATCTGTAAATTGTATAATTTGATTTGATTTAAAAGTCTTTTTGATCTCTCTGTCTATAAACACAAACTGAGTAAGATTGACAATAAAGTTGACTTTGAAAAATATATATATTCTTTATGAAAATAGTTGACTGTTGGAGAAATGAATCCAAATGAAACGTTGGACTGAACTACAACTACGCCTTTAAATCTCTACGGACTGTTCTTCAGTGGGATGGCAAGTTCCTATCTTTAATTTATTAAATATATTTATTAGTTTTTTCTCAGAACAGATTTGATTTTCTGAAGTTAATTTAATTTAACCATGTAAGGTCATTATTAAAAAGGTACAATCAATTTGTTTAGGGTTGAATAAAATAATGATAAACATTTCATTTGGATAATTTACTGACAGAATAAGAAACTCAATGATGCTCTACTCACCTGTTCCTTTTTATGAAGTGAAACAGTTGAAACGATAGATGTTAGTAAACTTAAAAACAACCTTCTCCAAAAGCTATCAAGGAATATACCGAATACTTGTTTTAGAACTTTATTACATATTTTTATATAAATAGTTTGAGTGATCCATAATTGACAGAAGCTTGTGTTTACACTGACCTGTCACTCATATATTAATGTCTTTGTAACTTATTTAAACCACTACCTCACTCATTTCTTTCATTCATCACGGTTCAGTAAACTAAGTGACACATGAACCAGTTTAATAATTATAATAACGTAGGATTGCAACTCTTTGAAACTGTAGGTGGCTCTTAAAAGAGCCGTTGTGTTTGGGTGTGCTGGTCTCAGGTCAGTTTAAGCCCTCTCTCGCGGATGCAGCGGGCCAGCTGGATGTCCTTAGGCATGATGGTGACCCTCTTTGCTTGGTTCATCTTACTGGGGGGCAGCTACATGGATGTCGGTGCAGTCCACAGTCATTGTGCAGTTGAAGGCAGAATTAATTTATTATTGACTCCGAATGAAGCACAACTTCATGTCATACAATACATTGACTTTATTTGTAATTGTGTAAAAAAATATGAGCATTGATTAGCAAGCAGGACCTGCAGGAACAGAGCATGGTGATGGATGGAGCTGGGAAGAGAGAAGAATAAAGAAAACAGATCAACTTTATTATCGGATATTAAAAATTCAATTTCAAAACAAGTTGCCGCTCCTACAGTTTTCTAGTATGTAAAGATGATTTCACTTGACCTAGGCAAATTATCACACTCAATACATGTGTGTCTCTGGGGGGTGCATTGTGCCTTTGATGTATATAAATAATATACCATAACCAAATACTATTACGTACAGTGGAAATCAGGTTGCCAGAGCAGGTCAGTCCAGTGTGCATGTTCCTCAGGGTCTCAGCAGTTACAGGTGAGGGAAAGGAAATAAAAGAGAAAAAGGTCAGTAACAACACTTTAAAGTAACAACACTTTGAATAATTATCTCTTTTTTTTTTTTCCAAGTTTATTTATAGAGCACTTTTCAACGCAAGGCAATTCAAAGTGCTTTACAAAAAAAAAATGAAAGACATTAAGCATTAAAAAAGAAAAGCTAATAAAATAAACATTAAGGAAAAATACATGGATAAAAGTTACAGTGCAGTCTAAAATATAAATAGTTCAATTAAACATTAAAAGAAAAAGTACATGGATAAAAGTTACAGTGCAGTTTAAGATATGAATAGTTCAATTAAAAGCAGCGACAAAAAGAAAAGTCTTCAGCCTGGATTTAAAAGTAGTAAGAGTTGCAGCGGACCTGCAGGTTTCTGGGAGTTTGTTCCAGATATTTGGAGCATAATGTTAATTTTAATAATGTTCTATCAGTAATCACTCAACTACTGTCTTTCCAACAAACAGATTGACTCACTATCATCACAATGAAACACGTCCATAAGAATGGACCACAGATGGAAATGAGCTATTAGCTATAATCTGGCATATTGCATCTTTTCTCTTTGCTGAGATTAATGTTTTTGTATGCATGGTCCTTCTATAAATAAATAAATGTCATGCAAAGCTGCCTGCCTGCCTTCCTTCGACTCTCCCTGAACTGCCTGATCTTTTAATGTTCAATGTTAACCATTTGTGCAGATAGCATTAAGTAGAAAAGATCGCAGATGCTAATGTGGCGTTAGCCTACCTCCCGCCCCCTTAGCACCTGGTGGAGAGGGCGATAGGCTCCTCTTCAAATGTTTCACAAAATACTTACCATCATCACTACTCTTACTGTTTAACATTTGGGGTTACTTCATGTTAAGGCCAATACAAATGACAAGGCTAAGTAATGTGATGCTAACTAACGTGCTCGCTACTAGCTATGTAGCTAACTTGACTACGTTCCATGCAAAACATGAGTATTACCTGATGTCTGATCCAACGACTGCTGGTCCTTTCATCAGATGGGAAGCGATAGAACGAGCAAAGTGGTATGATCACTTATGTGATTACAACCTGGTACAAAGCACACAGGCATCTTGTAAAAGTGAATTTATTTTTAGCAATCTCTTATTTATTGGAGGGAATAAATCAGTTATGAGATCTTCTTCTTCTTCGCTTTAATTACGAGTCGCAACCACTTGGAGCATTATCGCCTGTGACATCACTTACGCGAGCCAGAATGGGATTTGGGATTTGTAGTCTTTGTAGTCGCGTATTTTTAATAGTCAACAGTATATTTCAACAGTTTTATGACAAAATGTGACTTTTTTGACATGGAACTTATTGTTTAAGATTGACAAACATCATATGTGTAGTTCGTGGCACAATTCAAACGGGATCAAAAGATACGTTTTCTCTCTCCATTGAATTCAATGTAAATGTTTCGCTTCCGGGGTCCCATGGGCCGGAAGTAGATGGGCGTGACTTCACCTCTCTATTTAGCCAGCATGGATGTAGCATGAATGCTTTGCTTTGTATGTCCGGGGCGGGACATTCATGTGGTTGGTTGTTGGTCGGGCTGCTCGCGTTGACTCCCCAAGCTCAAGACACGCCCACCGCCAACGCACGCCGCCGTGTGTAGGGGCCGTTAAAGTGAATGGGCAGAAGCGTTGAAGCGGCAACGCACGCCGCCGTGTGTAGGGGCCGTGACACAAAATGCAGACCCGGCGGCAGACATACGTCTCTGGGCGGGAATTTGATGTACCAGGGCGGCTACCCCGAAACTTACATTTCCCGGGAAAACTGAATTGTGAAAGAGCTGACATGCTGAAAACCCAACGCCTGCAGGGGGGTCTGGGGAGATTCTCCCCCAGGAGATTTTTTGAAATACTAACATAAAATACACATTCTGGTCCTCTCTTGAGAAGAAAAATAAATAAATCTATTACTACACAACATATTTAAAAAAAATGAATGCCATTTCAGTTTTTTGTTACTTTGTTCTGAAAGCTGAACCTGCGAGGCTGTGAATGACTTTACATTGTGGATAAGGGTGGATTGCCCCCATTGTTCTGTGTGTCAAAATGAAAGACAGCCCACACATCAATCATCAAACCGTGGGGTCTTATTTAATTACGTGTTGATTTCTATCAACACGTAATGTTGTATCGATATATATAGAGATGTACTGTAACTACAGCAACTGGTTTGGCTGTAGCCTACCCAAGTATACCCTGGCGCCGCCACTGAACATAATAATAAAATAATTAAAATGTTGTATTCAGCCCTGATTAAAACAGCGGGCCCAAATCCTGGATGGCCGGGCCCAAATCATGGATGGGCGGGCCCGGCCATGGGGCCGGGTCTGACTTAATGTGGAGAAAGAGATGTCCTGTATGGGTTGATTGTGCGTTGATCTGTTGGTAATGCCTCGGGGTTCCGGTGGGCATGTAAACAAATGCATAATGCTGCGCTATACTTTGTGGCCTCACCCAGTTGCATAGGGACACTGTTTAGGTGTCTTTTAATAAGCAGGTAGTCATATCATTAACTAGAACTAGCTGGATCTGATCGATATGGACATAAACGCAAGTGAAGTCTAATCTGACGGGAGAGAGAGATCAGCTGCTGCCGACGAGTCGACACGCAGCTCTGCATAATCACATGCAGCGGTGAGCGGAACAAAACACACACTTCAGGTTAGAATATCACACGTAGCTATTTTAATTACCTCTCAAACTACCTAAACTAGTTATAGATATGTTTAGTTTGACTGTCGGGTCACTCATTACTGGATCCGCGAGCTGCATGATACTGGCATAATAGATTGCCCGATCGGGCAACCAGCAGGTGAGGCTTCATTGCCCGAGCTAAATACTAAATGGCCCCGGGCCATCGGGCAGTCCTTAATGGCGAGCCCTGCAACAAAAGTAGTGTGGGAAATGACCCAGGAGTATCAAATGTAAGAGCTAAGATAAGAGCTGTACAAATCATCTAAATGCTAAGGAAAGGTGCTTCACGGATTCCTTTCTGGTCTCCTTAAGCATAGTCTACACTCTACCAACCTTTACAAAAGAAAAGGAGACATTTTTTTGATCACAACAATAATTTCTGCCGTTGCATAATTATGAAGCATAGTGTCAGTGAAGTCAAACTATAAGCACTGTGATTATTGTTTCTACGATCTTATGAACTATTCTTCATATATTTTCCTTTGTGGTGACACGTTATTGGACATAATTCACCTCTCTTATTGTGTTGCCACACGGACCCTTTAGTGGGAACACCTGGAGAGTTAGCCCTCATTCCTGCTAGCTCGTTAAGCAGAGCAGACGATGTGTTGACCTCTCTATAATTAATGGATAATAAAGATTGGAACTCCGTTCTTAATACACCGCCTCCGACTCCCTTTTCCTGGCGCTACACTGGTGACCCTGACGTTTCCGAGAAAGTTTCCGGAAAATTAACGAGCATGGCTGAACGCGATGTGTTCGTAAAGCTGCCGGAATTCTGGGAGCACGCCGCGGAGGCATGGTTCGCACATGTAATAATAATAATAATATATTTAATTTATATAGCGCTTCTCATCTGCCAAGACAAATCTCGAAGTGCTTCACAACAAGGGATACTGATACGCTTTGAGATAATAAAAGACAAATAATTGTAATAATAATAAGAAATCAAAAAATAAAATATAAAATAGAGTACAAAAATAAAAGTCGGAGATAGCGATAAAAATGGCAGTACTCCAGGTGTACCGTGCTCAAAGTTTATTCGAAGGCCTGCCGAAAGAAGAGGGTCTTAAGGCCGGTTTTGAAGACCTCGGTGGAAGGGGCAGATCTCAGCTGATCTGGGAGGGAGTTCCAGAGGCGCGGGGCGAATGAGCAGAAGGCTCGGTCTCCCATTGTTCGGAGACGTGTGCGGGGGATGTAGAGAAGAGGAGCGTGGCTGGAGCGGAGAGAGCGGGTAGATGTCTGGGTATGAATGAGGTCACAGAGGTATTTTGGGCTTTGTCCATTCAGGGCTCTGTACGTGAGGAGCAGAATCTTGAACTGGATCCTGTAGTGGACTGGGAGCCAGTGTAGTTTTGCAAGTATGGGGGTTATGTTTGCTGACCTTTTTGTACCGGTGAGAACTCTGGCTGTGCTGTTCTGGACTAGTTGCAAGCGGTTGATGGATTTGGCTGAGAGACCGGAGAGGAGTGCATTGCAGTAATCTAGTCTCGAGAAGACGAGTGCATGAACCAGTTTTTTTATGTCATCAGTTGAGAGTGAGGGCTTCAGTCGGGAAATGTTTGGCGCACTTCGCCTGCCGACAGGTCCGTGACGGGGACCTGAAATACTACCATGTGGTAGCAGCGCTGGGCAGCTCTACGTCGTCCAGGTTGGTGGGATTCATCGCAGCCCCCCCACATCATGGCAAATATGAGGCGATTAAGGCCCTTCTCCTTAAGACATTTAGCTTATCTGCTAAGGAGAGGGCCCGCCAGTTAGATTAGATTTTAGATTAGATTACTTTATTGTCATTACAAAAATGCAAGCACAGTGTAACGAAATTTAAGGATGGTCTAACCAGATCGCAAAACAGTCAGTTACATACACATTTATCAGAAGTATATACCAAAAAAGAATGATACAAAAATAAAAGGTAAATAGATGGGATATGTATAAATAGGAATAAATACACAGATAATAATAAATAAATACAGTGAATACAGAATTGCGCTTCAGCACAGCACACGACAACAACTAGGCAGTATGGGACAGCGTGGGGTTCATTGTCAGCAGTCTGACTGCTGAAGGGAAAAAGCTGTGCGTAGTCCTGTTGGTTCTACCCGGGAGGCTGCGGTAGCGTGTCCCAGAGTGGGTGCCACGTAGGGGGACAAACAGTGTATGGTTGGGGTGGGAAGAGTCTCTGATGATGTTTCGTGCCCTTCGCAGGCACCGCTTTTCATAGACTGAGGCTATGGAGGGGAGTGGCATCTTGATGATGCGTTGTGCGATCTTCACCACCCTCTGCAGTGATTTCTTGTCCTTGACCGTGCAGTTACCGTACCATACAGATATGCAGGTAGAGAGGATGCTCTCGATGGTGCAACGGTAGAAGTTTATTAGCACCTGGGAGGATAGGCGGAGTTTTGCCAGTTTCCTCAGGAAGAAGATGCGCTTGTGAGCCTTCTTGACTAGGGCTGAGGTGTTGGTGGTCCAGGAGAGGTCCTCCGAGATGTGGACTCCCAGGAACTTGAAGCTGGTGACCCGCTCAACCTCTTCTCCACTAAGATGGACTGGGGAGTGCGTGCCGTCTTTGTTCCTTCTGAAGTCCACAATGACCTCTTTCGTCTTCTTGGTGTTGAGAGCCAGGTTGTTGTTAGCGCACCACTCTGCCAGATGCTCAACCTCTTCCCTGTATGCCGTCTCGTCATTGTTGCTGACAAGCCCGACCACTGTAGTGTCGTCTGCAAACTTAACGATGGTGTTTGAGCCATGTACAGGTTTGCAGTCATGTGTGAAGAGGGACCAGGTCACAGATCCCGGCGTCCAGGCTCTGAAGGTGGAGGGCGCGGGGCTGCGCTTGGAGGACGTAGTGTTCGGCGACGCGGGCATTACCCTCCTGTGTGACGTTTCCACGGGCCTGGCGCGGCCTGTCGTCCCTGCCAGCTGGAGGCGCTCTGTGTTCGAAGCGGTGCACGGCCTATCACACCCCGGCGTTAAACCTTCGGTGCGCTTGGTGGTCGCGAAGTTCGTCTGGCATGGGCTGAAAAAGGATGTGAGGACTTGGGCCAGGGTGTGCGTGGCTTGTCAACGCGCTAAGGTGCACCGCCACACGAAGGCCCCGTTGGAGCGTTTCCTGGTGCCTGAGAGGAGGTTTGATCATGTCAACATTGACCTGGTTGGTCCGTTGCCTTCCTCTCAGGGGTTTTCCTACCTCCTCACCATGGTGGACAGAACGACCCGTTGGCCGGAGGCAGTTCCGCTCGTTTCGACATCAGCCGCAGACGTTGCCCGGGCCTTCATTGCAACGTGGGTTTGTCGTTTTGGCACCCCGTCAGACATTTCCTCAGACAGGGGCTCTCAGTTCACGTCCGAGCTCTGGAACGCTGTGGCAGGCGGTTTGGGGGTCAAGCTGCACAGGACTACCGCTTACCACCCTCAGGCTAACGGCCTCTGCGAGCGCTTTCATCGCTCCATGAAGGCGTCCCTCAAGGCGTCCCTCAAGGCCGGCCTTACGGACGGTAACTGGGTCGACAAGCTGCCCTGGGTGATGCTGGGCCTGAGGACTGCACCTAAGGAAGATCTGCAGTGTTCTACAGCGGAGATGGTCTACGGTCAGCCGCTGAGAGTTCCGGGGGATTTCCTCCCAAATGCGTCAGCTCCCTGGTCTGTCCGGACTACTCAGCACGGTGCGCCAGGGTCTCAAGTTCCCGCGGAGCTACGCTCGGCTGGGCACGTCTTCATCCGTCACGACGCACACAGAGGCCCCCTGCAGCCCCCTTACGACGGACCTTTCCGGGTTTTGGAACACGGTGAAAAACACCTGGTGGTCGACATGGGCGGTAAGGCTGAGCACGTCTCGGTTGACCGGGTGAAGGCTGCTCACTTGGACGTGGACCGGCCGGTGGTGCTGGCTCGGCCGCCGAGACGGGGCCGACCCCCGGCTTTGATTCCTGTCAGGGAGTGTGGACCTGTTGTTCCGGTCCCTCCTCTGTCAGGGGCCGCACGGGCGGAGGTCGCTGTACCGACTCCGGTGCGCAGGTCTCGTGGGGGCAGGCGGATTGTTCCTCCCCGCCATACGGATTTTGTTTACACGTGAATTCTGGGGGGGCTTGTGTGGTGACACGTTATTGGACATAATTCACCTCTCTTATTGTGTTGCCACACGGACCCTTTAGTGGGAACACCTGGAGAGTTAGCCCCCATTCCTGCTAGCTCGTTAAGCAGAGCAGACGATGTGTTGACCTCTCTATAATTAATGGATAATAAAGATTGGAACTCCGTTCTGAATACACCGCCTCCGACTCCCTTTTCCTGGCGCTACACCTTAAACTCCCTTGTTTTGCATCAAGGTTAAGGAAAAGGGGTTAGGAAAAGACGTGAAGCAACTATTGTTTACTATTTTAAATCAGCCCTTGACTGTGAAGATGCTACTTAATTATCAGCTGTGACAAAGGTGATGTCGAGATGCTTATCATAGCAAGGATAAAAATACAATGCCTCAGAAAATACATGATTTCCCTGTCAAGAAAACACATGTACAGCTGTTCAGAGCAGCCAACTCCACCAGCGAATGGTGTCGCGCTGCCAGATGTAGCGGTTGTTTAACCACTGAAAAAATCTATAAACTCATGTTACAGTTAAGTGCTTTGGTTAAAAGTACGTTATGAGCATTTGATTATGTCGGTCAGTTCAACGTTGCATAACCACACACACCTGTGGCAAAATGGGAGGCGTGTGTTTGTCTACAGTACTCACCCTCGCTGTACAAGGTCATACATATTCATTCAGCGTTTATCAGCCTTAAGGGATCAATCTCAGTACGATGGAAATAAATGTACAGAATGCAAAAGCTGCACGACTGGCATGTTGAGTCCATTACATATCGTAAAGTAGCAGGTATTGCCCACAGGAGACTAATGGCTTTTTATCAAGGATCCCTGGAGGGCTGCAGACCTGCACCTCCAACAGCACAGCTACCTTTAATGCATGGCAGGTTCAGTTCAAGAGCACATTTTACAAAACGCACCTGCTTTGAAAGTAAAATGAGTGACATTAGTGAAACAAACATCCCACGCGTTTGCTCTTTTATTTTCACAGAGAGCTACCTTCAAGACTGCAGTTCTTGTTTTGATAGCAGGCTTTTCTCTGCTGTGGTTTTTAATTGACGTAGTTGACACGGGTGCTTTTTGTGACTTGACATTTATGCCGTTAATTGTCACAAAGCTGCGTGAGCTAGATTTTTTTTCCATCTGATATAATGTGTGGAAACACTCAAATCAAAAATGGTAGGTGCTGAAAGGGGGAATTACATAGAACAACATCCGGGCTAATGGTTCCAACATGCCGCCGCAATACAAGGGCGTTTAATTCTGCGCCCTTGATAAAGCAGCAATACAAACAAGCTCATCATTAAACAGCTGCTTTCAAGTGATGCACATTTACATTTCAATCTAGATCATTAAGCAGAGGCACTGTAATCCACATCATGTTTCCACAGAGAGAAATCGGCATTAGGGTTCCAGCACACGCTTCAAAATAACAGGTTTAGTGTTTACACTCTGCCACCAAACAAAACTCACAACAACGGCGCTGTAGTGAAGCCACAGCGGGAGGCACCTTTAACAATACTGTGGAGAAAAAGGTATTTTGACAGCAGATACAATAAAAGAGTAAATGTGGTTTGATGCAGTGGAAAAGACATTACAACTGAAAATGTCAGTTCCTGTTATTTGTTGTGGTGAATGATGCTTTCCTCCAACGAGCACCACCACCAGTGCCCAACAGGTGTACCAACCTATGAAATGTTAAAAAAGCTTTCCAGCTGCTGAGGTTAAGTGAGCAAATGAGGAAGTCAGGTGGTTGTAAAATAGAGAGAAACTTCAGAACAGACATCTACCCTTAACACAATGTGAGCCATTTGGACCAAATCTTAAGACGGGGTACATTTTATTTAATATCAAGGCAAGTCATTCTTGCATAAATGGTTTAGAATAATCATACAGTACTTTATCCCATTTTATTATTTTCTTCATAACAAATAACCATATTAAGATGGAAGCAACAAACATTAAAGGATTTAAGTTAAGGTGCAAATAAATAGCAGCCTTCATTCAGGGCGATATAAAAGCAATATATGTCAAATGTTTGTACACTAAAAGAAAAACTACTGCAGGGTGTGCTCATCTTCATTACTAAAAGCTTCAAACCAGAATACTGTGCAAGCGGCTGGTTGGTCATAAACCCAGAGTTCTTCCTGATTCTGATATAAACAACCTCCCCCTCTACTGTACCTCCATGTCGGCTGGAAAGGTGTCACCTTTTCAGGGCAGCAGGGTGTGTGAGATCACAACATAGCAACGTCACACTGAGTGATAAGATTGAAAGAAAAATCTAGTGGGGTGGAAAAGTTAGTGCAGAATCTCTCTTATCTAAGACCAAGTCAGACGTGTGCCAATGTGCGAACTGAACTAAAACTGAATTATTTTAAGCGTTTTAACTTGTAACTTGTTGGTTCTCTCTATTGTAGTTCTTTGTGTGTTTCCTTTTGTTAATTCTCTGTCTATTGCTTTGTCTGTTGTAGTATTGTTCTATCTTGTTGGTTTGTGTTAATGTTGTCCGGTGTGTTGTAGTATTCCTATGCGTGTTGTTGACTGCTTTGTTTCTTATCATAGTGTGTTTCAGTCTGTAGTATCGTTCGGTCTGCAGTAGATGCTTGTTTGTTGAACTGTTTTTCGCTGAACAATATTAAAGCAGCAGCAGCAACAGAGAAAGTCTGAACAGACCAACAATCCCTCCTCTCTTCACTAGCACCATTTTTCCGAAGCCACCGTTATTAAGAGGGACCTCTATTTTGTTCTCAGCGGTGTGAGGCCGGCCCCAGCAGTGTCCAATCTATCCTCCACTTTACCTCCCACCTCCATCTGCACCTCTCTCTGTCTTTATTGAGCTGGCTGCGGTCTGGCAATCACGACACAATTTAACAACCCAAAAAAATAAATGTTGTGGATTATCAAGAGAGCGACTGATTCCTCGAATGGAACTGCCATGTCGGAGGGGTCATGAGAGAGGTCACACGATTCTTACATTTACAAAACTAATACTGATGATAACATACTTATTTAAATGCTGTATAGCAGCTAATGAATTCAACAATATTCCACAATGTGAATTTAAGCTTTAAACCAGTAAGAACATTTTTCAAATCGTCCATATCTCATTTTGAAGAATGACTCATTCCAATTCCTTTTGACTGTCGTCTTTTCTGCCAGGTCTGCGTGAATCATAGTGGTCTTATTCATGTCAGCATCAACCAGCATCAGGCCTAAGCACGCTTCTGTTTCCCCAACAAAAGTTATATTTCTGAGTTCTTCCTAGTATTGACATGAGCACCAAGTCATTCAACAATCAAAAGGCAACCAAATAAGTTTATATATATATATATATATATATAGCACCTTTCAACACAAGGCAAAGTGCTTTACAAAAATGAAACGCATTAAGAGGATTAAGAAACCTTAAGAAATAATTTATGCTGAATTGCTCCTATCAGTCATTTTGTGGAAAAACATTTTATCATTTCCAAAAACAAGGCTAACACATTTGCTTGGAGGTCAGCTATTGAAATTCAAAGAATGTGAGAGTCCCATTCACAGACACTAGAAGGATGTATGAAGTTGTTTATGACTACCTGTTTCTCGCACGAACTACAGGAGGACGAGTTCATGGTCTTCCTTTGTAATGTGTGCACCGTGATTTAACCAAGTAGAAATGTGTCCCTCGGGAAGTCTCTTCTGAGTGTTAATGTTGTCTCTGAATAATTAACTAAGCATTAGAACCACAGTTCATGTAATAATGATGGTACCATAGGAGTAACCATTATGAATTAAAGCAGCCGTCTTTCATGAACATCAGACACTTAAATGTTCGCCTGTACATTCTTGTGCTAATTATGGTCTTTGGTTTGCGTCCTTTGCATGTCTTTCTTCTTCTTTTTTTTTTAAAACACTTCCAACATAGTTGTGGACACCTCACATGTAATGAAAACACAGTGAAAATGGTTTGGACTAAAATATGTTTTGTCACTACCCAGGGGTCTCTAAAAGATACATCTTTCCTAAAGAGAACAAACACGTTACTGTGAGAGTATTTATTGATTTTACATGATACATAATAATCATAATAATAATAATCATACCTGATTTTAAGTTTAGAGTACACTCAATACAATGTTGAACCACTCATTAATGTGTTGAATATGGCTTTTAAGATGCAGGACATCTTTTGATCAGTGTTATAATATCACGCTTCTTCTATGTAATCATACATCCTCGTTACGTACACAGCTACGTAGGGCCTTTGTTGTCATGTGCTACTCTGATATTAGACGAGTACGTTCAGTATTTTCCCAACAATCAGCAAAATCACAAGAACACGTTTACTTGGATGTTCACAAAAGTCATTGGGAGTAATCCTGAAGGACACATGAATATCTGCACCAAATGTCATGAAAATCACAGGTAGTTGTCCGGACATTTCTTTAATGTCACTATTCCTGAGGACTTGTTCAATAGACTGTCTGAATATTCATAACAAATGTCATGACCTAAAATGCAACGGTTACAAATGACATTAACAATAGACTGACCATGATCGCAATTAGGGGTGGGCGATATTAAAAAATATATTATCACGATATTTTTCATGCAGTATCACGATAGACGATATATATCCCGATATTTTTCATGTCGGTTATGATGGTTATTTTTCAAGTTACTTAACAGTTACAAGCACCCTACAATGGTAACAGAAACTAAACAAAAAGGAGTAACAGACCAACATAGCATTTCAAGCTGGTTTTATTTCTGAAATGAATCCCTGAATGAACAATGCAACATTTTGATATGGCTTCAGGCACAGTTTCTCAGTATAAGAATGAACTTTCTGAGGCAGCACTAGCAGTGAACATCAATAAGCCTGAAAAGGAGGGTAAAACATAACTAAGTAAAACATAAAACATCAATGAGGAAAAGTCAGTACCAAACAATTAAAATGTAAACTTTAGACTTGAAGTGCAATAAAGACTTTATTGGAAGGAAGGAAAAGTTCATTTTTTTTATATTTAAAAAAAAAAAATCTATTTTTTTTATCACGATAGATACGATATCTCTGAAAAAGCATATCGTGGAGACCTAATATCGTCACGACGATATATATCGTCATATCGCCCACCCCTAATCGCAATCTCTAAAGCTGTGCGGCTAGCAACAAATAACCAAACTTTAAAAACACCAGTTTTCCCAGGACACCAACCTATGTAAGACTCCTACTGAGTACAGTTACTTCCCTTCTTAAATCAGAATATGAATTATGAGAGTGGTGCATAGTATAATGAATAACCATTTTATTATATCTCCAAAAATGTAATAGGTATTGACAAAAAACATGGTTAGCTCGCTCTGTGCTCAGTCAACAATTACCGAACCAATTAGACTCTGTGTTTCCGAGCAGCACAGATGTTTGCTGGCCATTAAAAGCACAGATGAATGCTATTGGAAAAGCGTTGCAGATATTGAGGGAAAGCCTCATTATCAGGTTGGTTATTTGTTTTCAGCGAGCTCCCATTATGTGGAACAGCATTGTAGACGAGCCAAGGGCTGCGCCGTGGTTCTTCGGTCAGCACTGTTCCTTGGTATTGTCATGGGGAGCGGTTGCACTTTGGCCTTCACGCTCTATGAAACTCCACACCCCACCTGCATGAAGCTCTCCTCTCTAAATGCACTGAGTCAATCAGCTGTGAGGGCTCAACCAGGGGCTGTGCAGCATGCCAATCCAACAAGCTCACATCTTTGTGCAAACATCATTTTCTCTATGCCCGTTATTTAAGCCGAGGCAAACCACAGGTGATGGGCATGTCCGTCAAGTTGAGGTAATGGCGAGAGAATTCAAAGTGGAGCTTTCACTGCGGGGCACCGTGACAATAATTCATTTGAATCTTAGGAAAAATATGATTTTGAAGGTTAAATCACACAGCTTTTACATTTCATTGTGGGACTCGAACACAATGAGGAAGTGAGTTCTGACTTTGGAAACATAGTTCGAAATAATAATTTCTCTGCCTATCCCTCACGACAAAGCGATCTCATTCGCTGTTCCTCTCCCTGGCTGTATACATGCTCGGCTCTGAAGGGAGCAGTGGGCTTTATGGTGACTGTAATACGCCGCTGACACTCCCCTTCCAATGGTTCACTATTCCACCTATAAACTGAGCTCCATTAAGTCCAATAAACAAAATGCTTTACGATCCGTCATCACCCCTTTCTATTTTTGGCCTCTGCTGGCAAATATCTCCGAGCACCATTCCAATAAAACTGTGCGAGTGAATCAGCAAAGGAGAACAGCAGTAAATGTATCTGTTTTAATGTATGGGAGGGGTCGCAGAGGACTCGGAGATGTCGTGGTGTTGATAGTAGTGTGGGGAGGAGACAGGTGGAAAAGGTGCCAGTGCTTCATATCAGAGAAGAAATGATACGGGAGGGGAAAAATAACAATCTGCTCCTGTAGTGATTATTGTAGATATATATTCACCGGTGCCGCTTCCACTGAGCAGAGTAGTGCTTCACTCGAAACACATCACAGGGACGTAAGAAAACAGCGTTTGATTGATATTCTGGATGTGGTGAAAAATTGCAAGTCTAAACAACAATGAGGTCTATTGAAATTCAGGCTTGCACTACTTTTCCCTCATATACATTTATATTGTTTGGGGCGGGGCTTGGGAATAGGGACTCCTAGTACAAAGATATTATCTTATAAACAAGTGAGTGCGAGGCAAGCACTTTGCTCTGTGCTTTGGTGCTATGATATCTGTGGACGCTTCGAGAGAGACAATCTAGATAATTCTGCCCTGTAATCATCTTTTTGTTTGAGCTGCTGACAGGGGCAGTACTGCTGGAGAAGTTCCACGACGTGGCGAAGATAAGCTGATACATTTTCTGCAGGAACCTGCGAGCGGAGAATCTGTGTGACACTGTAGGTAATTCTCTGTGCTGGATTCACTTCACTGCTTTGACTGCATATATGCTCACATTTAATTTTAGTGATGTGATTTTGTTAAAGATGCCACTATTAATTGAAGAGCTCAGCAGGCGGGCGTTTCATAACAGACGTATGAGTTCACGTGCTGAGATTGAATGTGAAAAAACACTGGGGAAATGTTTCTTCATTTGCTTCTTGTATTACAAAATACCATTGTACCTGCAATGCTTTCAGATTCTGCCCATTCTAAGATCGCACAAGTGGGGAGATATGATGTGTTGATGAAGGTGAATGTGTCTCTCAGGCATTTAATGTCAACCAGTCAACAATTAGCACCACATTTATGCAAAAACCCTTCCTGCTCAGGCTGGTTTGGACACGCATTAAAAGAAAGTGAACAGCACTGCTCCCTCCTGCAGGCAGCAATATACTAGAAATGAAATTGGCCTTGCACAAAATTAAACTGCTGTTCTACGGGTTTCAAAGGCAGTGCTTCGAGCAAATATCTGTGTACTCACTGCGACTTGACGTCTGTTTGTTTAGGGACACTCCACGGCTCCGTGCCAGGTGGGGCTGCTTGCAAAGGGCAGCTCGAGAGAAGAGAGAGAGAAAGGCAAATAAGAGACGGACAGAGAAGGATATCAGGAAGTATTAGTTCAAACTGATTAAAAAAAAAAATCTAAGTTCAATATAAGGGATGAGATGATCAGTACCGGAAAATAAAACAACATATTAAATAAAACATGTGGTAAAATACACACCAACTTCACAGCTCATTCTTTTTGTTAATTGGCCCGACAAGACCAACCGTTTCTGGTTGGAATATAATTAGCTAAAACAACACAATTAAAAAGGAGGACAAAGAGGACAGACATCTATTGCTAATTCCGACATGTTACAATGTTGTCCTGCTGCATGTGATGTTTTCAGGGACAATGAACAAAGCTGTGTCCTTTTTACTGCCTTTAATTTTCTATTGATAGTTCTATTGTAGTGTGTTCTGGTGTGGACCATAAAACCATATTAAGTGTTTGCACTTCATTATGCCTGATTAATGTTATTATCGCACCATTGGTGCAGTAATATCAAAACCAATATGCTAGGATTCAAACCGCCCTTGTAAAGAAGACATGAAGCTATAAAAGTTATTATATAAAAATCTTTTGAGATGTTAAATATTCCCTCTTTGATGTTCATGCCTCATTGCTAATTCACTCTCCTGGTTGATTAATAAAGGAGCTCCTGGTGTTACGTATGCATCTCACTGCATGTGTTTTTAATAATCACTAATGTGCGTCATGTATTCATCTAGCCCCTGATGGAGTAACTGAGTAAATGGTGTCGATGAATAATCTTATCAGAGACTGGCTCACATGAGTGTGTGTGCTACAGGCAGTTAGTGTAAACAGAAAAGGACACACTGAGTCTGAAGCAGCAGGATTAAGGTCGTGAAAACAGCTCAGGCTTTGACGTTTATCCTTCCATTTTTATGAGTTTCTTTAAACTGAAAGAAAGGAGACAAACCCTGAACGGCAGCGTGATACAGGCGACGTGACGAAGGCACTGGTTTCTGTAAATGTTCCTCCAGCCTCAATTCCTTCCAACAGACTTCTCGGCTTTTTAGAAAATGCATTTTCACTTTGCAACAGCACTTACGGCCCGTCTACACTACAGCGTCGACAGCGTCGAAAGCTCCAATCTGCTCCAATATGCCCATTCACTTTCAATGGGGGGTGACGTCACGTAGCCGCGCTTTTTCGCGCCGAACTGAATTGTGGGTAGCAGAGCGGTCCGTCTCAGGCGTCTCAGGCGACAGAAGTTGAACAATGTTCAACTTCTGTCGCCTGAGACGCCGGAGTAGCCAGCGCCAGCCAATCAATCCCGTTTCCCAAAATCTGACAGCTGAAGCCGTAGCCAATCAAACCGCGTCTAAGCTGGGAGAGATATCCCGCCGTTCATTTCTATATTTCAAAAAAAGTCGGAGGAGAGAAACTAACTATCGCCGTAGCAAATCTCCCGGTTTTGTATGACCAGACCCTCTTCACCTACCGGGATACAAACCGGAGGAAACCAGCATGGAGGGGGGTGGCAGAGACAGTGGGGGAAACTGGTAGGTTTTCGCCGTTTGGGGAGTTTATATATATATATTGCTCGCATAAAATCCCCGGGGGTTTTTGCTTTGTATGTTCGGGGGCAGGAGATTCATGTGATTGGTTGTTGGTCGTGTTGCTTGAATAAAATCCCCAAGCTCCAGACACGCCCAGCTCCAAGCTATTTTTGGAGCTGTAGTGTGGGACGCTCTGTTAGAACGGCAACTTGCAGGTTAAGGACATTTTTGTTGAATCCTGATCTGTCCACGGATGAAATATTTGTATGTGTTTATTGTCAAAGCATTTCATGTATTCATTGCTATCGGGGATGTTAAGAGTATTTCCATGGAATATAACAAAAAGTGTTTCTGAAGTGAATTACCTACCCCCACCTTTAAATGAAAAACTAAGCATGCTACAGTAAGCTTGCTACCTATAGTCGACATCACGGTTTACTTCCAACGATAAAGACCACATCATTCAGTTTATTATCAAGTTCAGTGGACCAGCTATTCTCATTTTAGTGGACAATAGTTTGATTACAATTATTTTTGCAACAAAGGAAAGCATTAAATACAGGCTGCTAAATGGAGCTACATTTGACCAATGTCTTCTCGGGTGCAGCCGTCACACCTGCAGCCGGCTGAGAGGCCGAGAGAGCGATCAGCTGAAGCGAAGCAGCATGCGGGTGTGGAGATCATTTGAAAACAATTCTCTTCCGTACAGAGACTAAACAAACATCCCCGTCTGCCTCAACCATTAAGTTGTCGGATACGTTTAGCGCTGAAGGTCAGCCCGAGGAGTGCCAGGGCGCTCCGTCTTGACCCAATAATGCAGGTAGATTCAATTGATACGCAGCAAAATGAAACTGTTTGTGTCTCTTCCCATTCCTCATCCTGATCCACCGCCCACTGAATGTATCAGAAATTGACTAAATTCTAGTTGCCAAGCAAAAAACCCACATCTACAAAGAGTATGCTTTTCAAAGAATGCTCATTTCTCCATTGGCGCTTGCTGTATGAGCAATTTTTCAGAACTCCCAACAGTTTTTTAGCGGGCCCCTGAGCCAAACAACTCACTCAACACTTGATTTACTGTGTAAAAACTGCTGCTACGTGGTTACTTTTATGACGGCAGACAAATTGTATGCTCAACAACAACAAAAAAGGCCTGCCTTCTCACTCAACACCTTAGTCTATAGAAATCAGACGGGGCTACAGCAGTGAAAACATGTATGGTCAACACAAAAATCAATGTATCTTTCCGTAGCTTCAGATCTCATCAACACCTCGGCTGAGTACAGATCACCTGGGGATATAACCTTGATGTTCCAGGGATGCAGGTGAGAAGGGAATTCAAACATACACTTGTGGCTTTGCTTTGGAAATAGCAGACTTCGCGTCAATGAACATATGCATAAGGAAATATGAAAGGCATTACTAGGATAAGTGAAATACACGAGATTGTAATGAGGACTTTAAAGTCAATCCATGTGTCCGTTCGCCCAGCTCACTGCCTGCACGCTGCTTGTTAGCCACATCTCTCTGTGACTGACCAAAGGCCACTTTCAGATGGATGATTGCTCGTTGTGGCATCACTGGTTCTGCAGTGATTGACAGGAAAACTAGCAACACCGCTACATGGCTGCTGGCGGATGTAGCTGGCAGCAGACCGCTGATACAGGTATGAATTTGACAGATAGAACTCTGGAACAAGATATAGGTCTAAAGATCAGGAAGCCTTTTGTTCATAAAGCACTTTTGTCTGGTTTCCCCCAATGAATTGATGATGTTCGACACTATGTGACCATAATACTAATTATAGGTTACAAAAGGGGTATTAAAGGGGTGGGTGAAAAACTTCCTCTGGGGGAATTTGGAGATTTTAGCCTTTGCAGACTATTTACATGCACAAACAAAACTATATAAACACACAACAGGAAAGGGAAAACCCTAAAACACATAATAGTGCCTCTTTATTTTCAAACAGTCTGCTGCTGTCTGCAGTTTATCCAACATGACCTAAACACACTTTAATCATCTACCAAAAGGCTATAAATCGTAGCATGACACAAAAGTAGCAGTTTGTGTTGAGCATGTTGACGTTTATGAAACAATAGTTAGCCAGTTGAATACTTGTTTACTGCGCCTGCTTATCTTTTAGGTAACATAGGTCGCCTAGCAACTTTGAGGTTAGCATTTTAATTTGTTATATTTCATATAAAGGTTAATCCACAACAAAGTGGGGTGGATTATCCTGCCTCTACATAAACAACCTGGCAGCAATAAGAAAATAAATGCTACATACAAAACATTTCTAAGAACATCTCCGTTACCTGGGAAACCTGGTTGTAAAACAATTAGTGGAGGCCAAAGCCTTCCGGCTACAAATTCGAATTAACCATGCTGATGAGTGGAGTACATCGGAGACAACCGCACAATCTGACAGAGTATTCTCCATGGCCAAAGTAAAGTGGATTCACCCAGACCCTTATACAACAGAGGATGAATTATTTAGTGGAGTCTGAGCTGGCAGCAGGCCGGCTGTGTTGGACAGCTGCCAGTGCAGAGCAGAGTTTTGCAAAACTTCACTGCCTTTTAAAGAATATCTGACCTCAAGTTCTCTCAAAGTGCTAGATCTGTGATGTGCAGTGCCTTCTGGGAGGCAGTGATTTGGTGATGAAGTGTTGTAGTCGAGTCTTGCGGTGTACCCGATGTCCTTCAACCTGCCTCCCCTGCTTTAGTCTGACAGCCTCCAGAGGACGGGTGCAAACTTGATTTGCTTGGCTGTGGGTTGCGTGTGGAGGCGGCGAAAGCTGTAGCAAAAAGAGAAACTTTGAAAGCGAAACATTTTCTCACTTTTATTGTGGGATCACGGGAGGTGAAACTGGTGCCTGTGCTGCTGTAGAATAAATAAATATCACTAAAATAGTGGTTATTGAAAGAAGCACTTGATTTGAATTTTTTAAAAGGTCACACATTACGCATCTTCATTTACACATATTCATTTTTGGTTCATACTAGAACATGTTGCAAGTTATAATGTAAAACATTTTTTTTATTCTTTTACACTGCCCACCTGAATATAGCTACATTCACCGCTTTGTCTTAAAAGCTTTGGTTTAGCTTCTTTCTCTCTAAGCCCAGTGTCAGTCAGCATTTGACTGAGTCTGAGCTGTCAGTCAATCCCTGTTTCCACAGCAGCTAGAGAGACTCCCTGTGTCGACTACTCTGAGCTTGGCACTTGAACAAGAACAAGAACAAGAATCCCCGTAAATATTTCTAAAACGAAATTTCACAAGTGCTAGCAGAAACGTGTTTAGAGATTGGGAAGAAATTAAAAAGGATCCCTTGAAGTTTTGGTCTGTAACGTGCTAGTTTCTCACCCTTGTTATTTTGGGCATTATAAGGGCCAAAAGCGAACATAGTCTGTTTAAAAAAAGTATTTGGACCATCAATACTCGTCTCACAACTGAGAAAAAACTAAGTTGCGTAATTCTGTTTTTTACCTTGATATTTTGAGCATGTACATCCACTCTGAGGAGTTTGTACATCGTGTACTACTGTATATGGAAGTCTGCTAACGGAAGTATTTTTAAACACAAGTTTATACTTAGTCACAGGAAGTAAAAATACATATGGATAATGAGCAACGACAATGTCAGCTTCCTCTCTGGCAAGACCATTATTTGGCAGAAAGATTTTTAAAAAGTACATTTTTAAATTGTCTCTACCCCCACCTACTGATCGCAGAACTCCCGATGAAATACATCGGTCGGACACAAATTGTTGACAGGGCTGCCAAATTGATGGTGGGAATTCACAATAAGTCATTGTGTGGATGACTTAAACCAAACGGACAATTTTGGCATGACATGCTGTAACAAACGTTGTCAAGAGGACTAAAATAAAAACACAGGGGATATCTTTCATACCCATTTATCCTGTGTTGTCCCTGAACACAATCTTGTGAATCACAAATGCCATAAAAATTGTCTTAAAAACAAAAAGAGCAGCATTCCCTGGGACTCTTGGTGGGTTGAGTGAAACGTCACCCAAATGAAGAATGGCAGCGATATCCAGCCAGAGGACAGCTTCCTCACTCTCCCCGTTTTTCTGAGCTCAATAAATCAGCTCAAGGTTCCTCAGTGATCCTGTGTGTGGCAGAGGAGGGGGATTTATCATTCTCAGATAAAGGCTCGCTCCTCGTCAATGTTCGCTTTCACCCTCGGCTGGGAATTTACGAGTACTGGTGGCACCGTGTGTGCAGCCCACCTAGTTACACAACAGAGTGCAAAGGGCTGCGCAACAAGACAATCCATTGTGTTCGTGCTATCAATTTCCACCCGCAGGATGCCGTTCAGACAAAACACAAATGGTGTTGCACACAGGTATTTGCAAAAGTGTAAAATCAAAGAGACAACTAGCGTCACTGCGGCGTGGCAACTCAATTCTTCAATGCAATTCATGACGTTTTCATTTTTCAAGAGCAGCAGAGTCTTAATCAATTTGCCAGGAGAAATCGTCGCCTTGTATTACGAATTAGCATTATGAAATGACTGTGCAGAAACAATAAGTCACATGTTTTATGAAGTCACAATTACTCACAGAATGTTCGGCAAAACAGATTTACTGTTAAAGGTGGGTTAGGTAAGTTTAAGAAACCGGCTCGAGATCGCTAGAATTTGAAAATACACAACCGGAGAAAATCTGCCACTTACAGAGCCCCTCCTCCAACACACATCCTGGATGGCCGGGCCCAAATCATGGATGGGCATGGGGCCCGACTTAATGTGGAGAAAGAGATGTCCTGTATGGGTTGATTGTGCGTTGATCTGTTGGTAATGCCTCGGGGTTCCGGTGGGCATGTAAACAAATGCATAATGCTGCGCTATACTTTGTGGCCTCACCCAGTTGCATAGGGACACTGTTTAGGTGTCTTTTAATAAGCAGGTAGTCATATCATTAACTAGAACTAGCTGGATCTGATCGATATGGACATAAACGCAAGTGAAGTCTAATCTGACGGGAGAGAGAGATCAGCTGCTGCCGACGAGTCGACACGCAGCTCTGCATAATCACATGCAGCGGTGAGCGGAACAAAACACACACTTCAGGTTAGAATATCACACGTAGCTATTTTAATTACCTCTCAAACTACCTAAACTAGTTATAGATATGTTTAGTTTGACTGTCGGGTCACTCATTACTGGATCCGCGAGCTGCATGATACTGGCATAATAGATTGCCCGATCGGGCAACCAGCAGGTGAGGCTTCATTGCCCGAGCTAAATACTAAATGGCCCCGGGCCATCGGGCAGTCCTTAATGGCGAGCCCTGCAACAAAAGTAGTGTGGGAAATGACCCAGGAGTATCAAATGTAAGAGCTAAGATAAGAGCTGTACAAATCATCTAAATGCTAAGGAAAGGTGCTTCACGGATTCCTTTCTGGTCTCCTTAAGCATAGTCTACACTCTACCAACCTTTACAAAAGAAAAGGAGACATTTTTTTGATCACAACAATAATTTCTGCCGTTGCATAATTATGAAGCATAGTGTCAGTGAAGTCAAACTATAAGCACTGTGATTATTGTTTCTACGATCTTATGAACTATTCTTCATATATTTTCCTTTGTGGTGACACGTTATTGGACATAATTCACCTCTCTTATTGTGTTGCCACACGGACCCTTTAGTGGGAACACCTGGAGAGTTAGCCCTCATTCCTGCTAGCTCGTTAAGCAGAGCAGACGATGTGTTGACCTCTCTATAATTAATGGATAATAAAGATTGGAACTCCGTTCTTAATACACCGCCTCCGACTCCCTTTTCCTGGCGCTACACTGGTGACCCTGACGTTTCCGAGAAAGTTTCCGGAAAATTAACGAGCATGGCTGAACGCGATGTGTTCGTAAAGCTGCCGGAATTCTGGGAGCACGCCGCGGAGGCATGGTTCGCACATGTAATAATAATAATAATATATTTAATTTATATAGCGCTTCTCATCTGCCAAGACAAATCTCGAAGTGCTTCACAACAAGGGATACTGATACGCTTTGAGATAATAAAAGACAAATAATTGTAATAATAATAAGAAATCAAAAAATAAAATATAAAATAGAGTACAAAAATAAAAGTCGGAGATAGCGATAAAAATGGCAGTACTCCAGGTGTACCGTGCTCAAAGTTTATTCGAAGGCCTGCCGAAAGAAGAGGGTCTTAAGGCCGGTTTTGAAGACCTCGGTGGAAGGGGCAGATCTCAGCTGATCTGGGAGGGAGTTCCAGAGGCGCGGGGCGAATGAGCAGAAGGCTCGGTCTCCCATTGTTCGGAGACGTGTGCGGGGGATGTAGAGAAGAGGAGCGTGGCTGGAGCGGAGAGAGCGGGTATGTCTGGGTATGAATGAGGTCACAGAGGTATTTTGGGCTTTGTCCATTCAGGGCTCTGTACGTGAGGAGCAGAACCTTGAACTGGATCCTGTAGTGGACTGGGAGCCAGTGTAGTTTTGCAAGTATGGGGGTTATGTTTGCTGACCTTTTTGTACCGGTGAGAACTCTGGCTGTGCTGTTCTGGACTAGTTGCAAGCGGTTGATGGATTTGGCTGAGAGACCGGAGAGGAGTGCATTGCAGTAATCTAGTCTCGAGAAGACGAGTGCATGAACCAGTTTTTTTATGTCATCAGTTGAGAGTGAGGGCTTCAGTCGGGAAATGTTTGGCGCACTTCGCCTGCCGACAGGTCCGTGACGGGGACCTGAAATACTACCATGTGGTAGCAGCGCTGGGCAGCTCTACGTCGTCCAGGTTGGTGGGATTCATCGCAGCCCCCCCACATCATGGCAAATATGAGGCGATTAAGGCCCTTCTCCTTAAGACATTTAGCTTATCTGCTAAGGAGAGGGCCCGCCAGTTAGATTAGATTTTAGATTAGATTAGATTACTTTATTGTCATTACAAAAATGCAAGCACAGTGTAACGAAATTTAAGGATGGTCTAACCAGATCGCAAAACAGTCAGTTACATACACATTTATCAGAAGTATATACCAAAAAAGAATGATACAAAAATAAAAGGTAAATAGATGGGATATGTATAAATAGGAATAAATACACAGATAATAATAAATAAATACAGTGAATACAGAATTGCGCTTCAGCACAGCACACACAACAACTAGGCAGTATGGGACAGCGTGGGTTCATTGTCAGCAGTCTGACTGCTGAAGGGAAAAAGCTTGTGCGTAGTCCTGTTGGTTCTACCCGGGAGGCTGCGGTAGCGTGTCCCAGAGCGGGCTGCCACGTAGGGGGACAAACAGTGTATGGTTGGGGTGGGAAAGAGTCTCTGATGATGTTTCGTGCCCTTCGCAGGCACCGCTTCATAGACTGAGGCTATGGAGGGGAGTGCATCTTGATGATGCGTTGTGGCGATCTTCACCACCCTCTGCAGTGATTTCTTGTCCTTGACCGTGCAGTTACCGTACCATACAGATATGCAGGTAGAGAGGATGCTCTCGATGGTGCAACGGTAGAAGTTTATTAGTAACCTGGGCGGATAGGCGGAGTTTTGCCAGTTTCCTCAGGAAGGAATATGCGCTTGTGAGCCTTCTTGGACTAGGGCTGAGGTGTTGGTGGTCCAGGAGAGGTCCTCCGAGATGTGGAACTCCCAGGAAACTTGAAGCTGGTGACCCGCTCAACCTCTTCTCCACTAAGATGGGACTGGGGAGTGCGTGCCGTCTTTGTTCCTTCTGAAGTCACAATGACCTCTTTCGTCTTCTTGGTGTGAGAGCCAGGTTGTTGTTAGCGCACCACTCTGCCAGATGCTCAACCTCTTCCCCTGTATGCCGTCTCGTCATTGTTGCTGACAAGCCCGACCACTGTAGTGTCGTCTGCAAACTTAACGATGGTGTTTGAGCCATGTACAGGTTTGCAGTCATGTGTGAAGAGGGACCAGGTCCACGATCCCGGCGTCCAGGCTCTGAAGGTGGAGGGCGCGGGGCTGCGCTTGGAGGACGTAGTGTTCGGCGACGCGGGCATTACCCTCCTGTGTGACGTTTCCACGGGCCTGGCGCGGCCCCTGGCGGTCCCTGCCAGCTGGAGGCGCTCTGTGTTCGAAGCGGTTGCACGGCCTATCACACCCCGGCGTTAAACCTTCGGTGCGCTTGGTGGTCGCGAAGTTCGTCTGGCATGGGCTGAAAAAGGATGTGAGGACTTGGGCCAGGGTGTGCGTGGCTTGTCAACGCGCTAAGGTGCACCGCCCACACGAAGGCCCCGTTGGAGCGTTTCCTGGTGCCTGAGAGGAGGTTTGATCATGTCAACATTGACCTGGTTGGTCCGTTGCCTTCCTCTCAGGGGTTTTCCTACCTCCTCACCATGGTGGACAGAACGACCCGTTGGCCGGAGGCAGTTCCGCTCGTTTCGACATCAGCCGCAGACGTTGCCCGGGCCTTCATTGCAACGTGGGTTTGTCGTTTTGGCCACCCCGTCAGACATTTCCTCAGACAGGGGCTCTCAGTTCACGTCCGAGCTCTGGAACGCTGTGTGCAGGAGGCGGTTTTGGGGGTCAAGCTGCACAGGACTACCGCTTACCACCCTCAGGCTAACGGCCTCTGCGAGCGCTTTCATCGCTCCATGAAGGCGTCCCTCAAGGCGTCCCTCAAGGCCGGCCTTACGGACGGTAACTGGGTCGACAAGCTGCCCTGGGTGATGCTGGGCCTGAGGACTGCACCTAAGGAAGATCTGCAGTGTTCTACAGCGGAGATGGTCTACGGTCAGCCGCTGAGAGTTCCGGGGGATTTCCTCCCAAATGCGTCAGCTCCCTGGTCTGTCCGGACTACTCAGCACGGTGCGCCAGGGTCTCAAGTTCCCGCGGAGCTACGCTCGGCTGGGCACGTCTTCATCCGTCACGACGCACACAGAGGCCCCCTGCAGCCCCCTTACGACGGACCTTTCCGGGTTTTGGAACACGGTGAAAAACACCTGGTGGTCGACATGGGCGGTAAGGCTGAGCACGTCTCGGTTGACCGGGTGAAGGCTGCTCACTTGGACGTGGACCGGCCGGTGGTGCTGGCTCGGCCGCCGAGACGGGGCCGACCCCCGGCTTTGATTCCTGTCAGGGAGTGTGGACCTGTTGTTCCGGTCCCTCCTCTGTCAGGGGCCGCACGGGCGGAGGTTCGCTGTACCGACTCCGGTGCGCAGGTCTCGTGGGGGCAGGCGGATTGTTCCTCCCCGCCATACGGATTTTGTTTACACGTGAATTCTGGGGGGGCTTGTGTGGTGACACGTTATTGGACATAATTCACCTCTCTTATTGTGTTGCCACACGGACCCTTTAGTGGGAACACCTGGAGAGTTAGCCCCCATTCCTGCTAGCTCGTTAAGCAGAGCAGACGATGTGTTGACCTCTCTATAATTAATGGATAATAAAGATTGGAACTCCGTTCTGAATACACCGCCTCCGACTCCCTTTTCCTGGCGCTACACCTTAAACTCCCTTGTTTTGCATCAAGGTTAAGGAAAAGGGGTTAGGGAAAAGACGTGAAGCAACTATTGTTTTACTATTTTAAATCAGCCCTTGACTGTGAAGATGCTACTTAATTATCAGCTGTGACAAAGGTGATGTCGAGATGCTTATCATAGCAAGGATAAAAATACAATGCCTCAGAAAATACATGATTTCCCTGTCAAGAAAACACATGTACAGCTGTTCAGAGCAGCCAACTCCACCAGCGAATGGTGTCGCGCTGCCAGATGTAGCGGTTGTTTAACCACTGAAAAAATCTATAAACTCATGTTACAGTTAAGTGCTTTGGTTAAAAGTACGTTATGAGCATTTGATTATGTCGGTCAGTTCAACGTTGCATAACCACACACACCTGTGGCCAAATGGGAGGCGTGTGTTTGTCTACAGTACTCACCCTCGCTGTACAAGGTCATACATATTCATTCAGCGTTTATCAGCCTTAAGGGATCAATCTCAGTACGATGGAAATAAATGTACAGAATGCAAAAGCTGCACGACTGGCATGTTGAGTCCATTACATATCGTAAAGTAGCAGGTATTGCCCACAGGAGACTAATGGCTTTTTATCAAGGATCCCTGGAGGGCTGCAGACCTGCACCTCCAAACAGCACAGCTACCTTAATGCATGGCAGGTTCAGTTCAAGAGCACATTTTACAAAACGCACCTGCTTTGAAAGTAAAATGAGTGACATTAGTGAAACAAACATCCCACGCGTTTGCTCTTTTATTTTCACAGAGAGCTACCTTCAAGACTGCAGTTCTTGTTTTGATAGCAGGCTTTTCTCTGCTGTGGTTTTTAATTGACGTAGTTGACACGGGTGCTTTTTGTGACTTGACATTTATGCCGTTAATTGTCACAAAGCTGCGTGAGCTAGATTTTTTTTTCCATCTGATATAATGTGTGGAAACACTCAAATCAAAAATGGTAGGTGCTGAAAGGGGGAATTACATAGAACAACATCCGGGCTAATGGTTCCAACATGCCGCCGCAATACAAGGGCGTTTAATTCTGCGCCCTTGATAAAGCAGCAATACAAACAAGCTCATCATTAAACAGCTGCTTTCAAGTGATGCACATTTACATTTCAATCTAGATCATTAAGCAGAGGCACTGTAATCCACATCATGTTTCCACAGAGAGAAATCGGCATTAGGGTTCCAGCACACGCTTCAAAATAACAGGTTTAGTGTTTACACTCTGCCACCAAACAAAACTCACAACAACGGCGCTGTAGTGAAGCCACAGCGGGAGGCACCTTTAACAATACTGTGGAGAAAAAGGTATTTTGACAGCAGATACAATAAAAGAGTAAATGTGGTTTGATGCAGTGGAAAAGACATTACAACTGAAAATGTCAGTTCCTGTTATTTGTTGTGGTGAATGATGCTTTCCTCCAACGAGCACCACCACCAGTGCCCAACAGGTGTACCAACCTATGAAATGTTAAAAAAGCTTTCCAGCTGCTGAGGTTAAGTGAGCAAATGAGGAAGTCAGGTGGTTGTAAAATAGAGAGAAACTTCAGAACAGACATCTACCCTTAACACAATGTGAGCCATTTGGACCAAATCTTAAGACGGGGTACATTTTATTTAATATCAAGGCAAGTCATTCTTGCATAAATGGTTTAGAATAATCATACAGTACTTTATCCCATTTTATTATTTTCTTCATAACAAATAACCATATTAAGATGGAAAGCAACAAACATTAAAGGATTTAAGTTAAGGTGCAAATAAATAGCAGCCTTCATTCAGGGCGATATAAAAGCAATATATGTCAAATGTTTGTACACTAAAAGAAAAACTACTGCAGGGTGTGCTCATCTTTCATTACTAAAAGCTTCAAACCAGAATACTGTGCAAGCGGCTGGTTGTCATAAACCCAGAGTTCTTCCTGATTCTGATATAAACAACCTCCCCCTCTACTGTACCTCCATGTCGGCTGGAAAGGTGTCACCTTTTCAGGGCAGCAGGGTGTGTGAGATCACAACATAGCAACGTCACACTGAGTGATAAGATTGAAAGAAAAAATCTAGTGGGGTGGAAAAGTTAGTGCAGAATCTCTCTTATCTAAGACCAAAGTCAGACGTGTGCCGAAACTGAACTAAAACTGAATTATTTTTAAGCGTTTTAACTTGTAACTTGTTGGTTCTCTCTATTGTAGTTTCTTTGTGTGTTTCCTTTTGTTAATTCTCTGTCTATTGCTTTGTCTGTTGTAGTATTGTTCTATCTTGTTGGTTGTGTTAATGTTGTCCGGTGTGTTGTAGTATTCCTATGCGTGTTGTTGACTGCTTTGTTTCTTATCATAGTGTGTTTCAGTCTGTAGTATCGTTCGGTCTGCAGTAGATTGCTTGTTTGTTGAACTGTTTTTCGCTGAACAATATTAAAGCAGCAGCAGCAACAGAGAAAGTCTGAACAGACCAACAATCCCTCCTCTCTTCACTAGCACCATTTTTCCGAAGCCACCGTTATTAAGAGGGACCTCTATTTTGTTCTCAGCGGTGTGAGGCCGGCCCCAGCAGTGTCCAATCTATCCTCCACTTTACCTCCCACCTCCATCTGCACCTCTCTCTGTCTTTATTGAGCTGGCTGCGGTCTGGCAATCACGACACAATTTAACAACCCAAAAAAATAAATGTTGTGGATTATCAAGAGAGCGACTGATTCCTCGAATGGAACTGCCATGTCGGAGGGGTCATGAGAGAGGTCACACGATTCTTACATTTACAAAACTAAATACTGATGATAACATACTTTATTTAAATGCTGTATAGCAGCTAATGAATTCAACAATATTCCACAATGTGAATTTAAGCTTTAAACCAGTAAGAACATTTTTCAAATCGTCCATATCTCATTTTGAAGAATGACTCATTCCAATTCCTTTTTGACTGTCGTCTTTTCTGCCAGGTCTGCGTGAATCATAGTGGTCTTTATTCATGTCAGCATCAACCAGCATCAGGCCTAAGCACGCTTTCTGTTTCCCCAACAAAAGTTATATTTCTGAGTTCTTCCTAGTATTGACATGAAGCACCAAGTCATTCAACAATCAAAAGGCAACCAAATAAGTTTATATATATATATATATATATATAGCACCTTTCAACACAAGGCAAAGTGCTTTACAAAAATGAAACGCATTAAGAGGATTAAGAAACCTTAAGAAACTAATTTATGCTGAATTGCTCCTATCAGTCATTTTGTGGAAAAACATTTTATCATTTCCAAAAACAAGGCTAACACATTTGCTTGGAGGTCAGCTATTGAAATTCAAAGAATGTGAGAGTCCCATTTCACAGACACTAGAAGGATGTATGACAGTTTGTTTATGACTACCTGTTTCTCGCCACGAACTCACAGGAGACGATGTTCATGGTCTTCCTTTTGTAATGTGTGCACCTGTGATTTAACCAAGTAGAAATGTGTCCCTCGGGAAGTCTCTTCTGAGTGTTAATGTTGTCTCTGAATAATTAACTAAGCATTAGAACCACAGTTCATGTAATAATGATGGTACCATAGAGTAACCATTATGAATTAAAGCAGCCGTCTTTCATGAACATCAGACACTTAAATGTTCGCCTGTACATTCTTGTGCTAATTATGGTCTTTGGTTTGCGTCCTTTGCATGTCTTTCTTCTTCTTTTTTTTTAAAACACTTCCAACATAGTTGTGGACACCTCACATGTAATGAAAACACAGTGAAAATGGTTTGGACTAAAATATGTTTTTGTCACTACCCAGGGGTCTCTAAAAGATACATCTTTCCTAAAGAGAACAAACACGTTACTGTGAGAGTATTTATTGATTTTACATGATACATAATAATCATAATAATAATAATCATACATGATTTTAAGTTTAGAGTACACTCAATACATGTTGAACAATCATTAATGTGTTGAATATGGCTTTTAAAGATGCCAGGACATCTTTTGATCAGTGTTATAATATCACGCTTCTTCTATGTAATCATACATCCTGTTACGTACACAGCTACGTAGGGCCTTTGTTGTCATGTGCTACTCTGATATTAGACGAGTACGTTCAGTATTTTCCCAACAATCAGCAAATCACAAGAACACGTTTACTTGGATGTTCACAAAAGTCATTGGGAGTAATCCTGAAGGACACATGAATATCTGCACCAAATGTCATGAAAATCACAGGTAGTTGTCCGGACATTTCTTTAATGTCACTATTCCTGAGGACTTGTTCAATAGACTGTCTGAATATTCATAACAAATGTCATGACCTAAAATGCAACGGTTACAAATGACATTAACCAATAGACTGACCATGATCGCAATTAGGGGTGGGCGATATTAAAAAATATATTATCACGATATTTTTCATGCAGTATCACGATAGACGATATATATCACGATATTTTTTCATGTCGGTTATGATGGTTATTTTTCAAGTTACTTAACAGTACAAGCACCTACAAGGTAACAGAAACTAAAACAAAAAGGAGTAACAGACCAACATAGCATTTCAAGCTGGTTTTATTTCTGAAATGAATCCCTGAATGAACAATTCAACATTTTGATATGGCTTCAGGCACAGTTTCTCAGTATAAGAATGAACTTTCTGAGGCAGCACTAGCATTGAACATCAATAAGCCTGAAAAGGAGGGTAAAACATAACTAAGTAAAACATAAAACATCAATGAGGAAAAGTCAGTACCAAACAATTAAAATGTAAACTTTAGACTTGAAGTGCAATAAAAGACTTTATTGCATAGCATAACGGAAGGGAAAAGTTCATTTTTTTTATATTTAAAAAAAAAAAAATCTATTTTTTTTATCACGATAGATACGATATCTCTGAAAAAGCATATCGTGGAGACCTAATATCGTCACGACGATATATATCGTCATATCGCCCACCCCTAATCGCAATCTCTAAAGCTGTGCGGCTAGCAACAAATAACCAAACTTTAAAAACACCAGTTTTCCCAGGACACCAACCTATGTAAGACTCCTACTGAGTACAGTTACTTCCCTTCTTAAATCAGAATATGAATTATGAGAGTGGTGCATAGTATAATGAATAACCATTTTATTATATCTCCAAAAATGTAATAGGTATTGACAAAAAACATGGTTAGCTCGCTCTGTGCTCAGTCAACAATTACCGAACCAATTAGACTCTGTGTTTCCGAGCAGCACAGATGTTTGCTGGCCATTAAAAGCACAGATGAATGCTATTGGAAAAGCGTTGCAGATATTGAGGGAAAGCCTCATTATCAGGTTGGTTTATTTGTTTTCAGCGAGCTCCCATTATGTGGAACAGCATTGTAGACGAGCCAAGGGCTGCGCCGTGGTTCTTCGGTCAGCACTGTCCTTGGTATTGTCATGGGGAGCGGTGCACTTGGCCTTCACGCTCTATGAAACTCCACACCCCACCTGCATGAAGCTCTCCTCTCTAAATGCACTGAGTCAATCAGCTGTGAGGGCTCAACCAGGGGCTGTGCAGCATGCCAATCCAACAAGCTCACATCTTTGTGCAAACATCATTTTCTCTATGCCCGTTATTTAAGCCGAGGCAACCACAGGTGATGGGCATGTCCGTCAAGTTGAGGTAATGGCGAGAGAATTCAAAGTGGAGCTTTCACTGCGGGGGCACCGTGACAATAATTCATTTGAATCTTAGGAAAAAATATGATTTTGAAGGTTAAATCACACAGCTTTTACATTTCATTGTGGGACTCGAACACAATGAGGAAGTGAGTTCTGACTTTGGAAACATAGTTCGAAATAATAATTTCTCTGCCTATCCCTCACGACAAAGCGATCTCATTCGCTGTTCCTCTCCCTGGTTGTATACATGCTCGGCTCTGAAGGGAGCAGTGGGCTTTATAGTGACTGTAATACGCCGCTGACACTCCCCTTCCAATGGTTCACTATTCCACCTATAAACTGAGCTCCATTAAGTCCAATAAACAAAATGCTTTACGATCCGTCATCACCCTCTTTCTATTTTTGGCCTCTGCTGGCAAATATCTCCGAGCACCATTCCAATAAAACTGTGCGAGTGAATCAGCAAAGGAGAACAGCAGTAAATGTATCTGTTTTAATGTATGGGAGGGGTCGCAGAGGACTCGGAGATGTCGTGGTGTTGATAGTAGTGTGGGGGAGACAGGTGGAAAAGGTGCCAGTGCTTCATATCAGAGGAAGAAATGATACGGGAGGGGAAAAATAACAATCTGCTCCTGGTAGTGATTATTGTAGATATATATTCACCGGTGCCGCTTCCACTGAGCAGAGTAGTGCTTCACTCGAAACACATCACAGGGACGTAAGAAAACAGCGTTTGATTGATATTCTGGATGTGGTGAAAAATTGCAAGTCTAAACAACAATGAGGTCTATTGAAATTCAGGCTTGCACTACTTTTCCCTCATATACATTTATATTGTTTGGGGCGGGGCTTGGGAATAGGGACTCCTAGTACAAAGATATTATCTTATAAACAAGTGAGTGCGAGGCAAGCACTTTGCTCTGTGCTTTGGTGCTATGATATCTGTGGACGCTTCGAGAGAGACAATCTAGATAATTCTGCCCTGTAATCATCTTTTTGTTTGAGCTGCTGACAGGGGCAGTACTGCTGGAGAAGTTCCACGACGTGGCGAAGATAAGCTGATACATTTTCTGCAGGAACCTGCGAGCGGAGAATCTGTGTGACACTGTAGGTAATTCTCTGTGCTGGATTCACTTCACTGCTTTGACTGCATATATGCTCACATTTAATTTTAGTGATGTGATTTTGTTAAAGATGCCACTATTAATTGAAGAGCTCAGCAGGCGGGCGTTTCATAACAGACGTATGAGTTCACGTGCTGAGATTGAATGTGAAAAACACTGGGGAAATGTTTCTTCATTTGCTTCTTGTATTACAAAATACCATTGTACCTGCAATGCTTTCAGATTCTGCCCATTCTAAGATCGCACAAGTGGGAGATATGATGTGTTGATGAAGGTGAATGTGTCTCTCAGGCATTTAATGTCAACCAGTCAACAATTAGCACCACATTTATGCAAAAACCCTTCCTGCTCAGGCTGGTTTGGACACGCATTAAAAGAAAGTGAACAGCACTGCTCCCTCCTGCAGGCAGCAATATACTAGAAATGAAATTGGCCTTGCACAAAATTAAACTGCTGTTCTACGGGTTTCAAAGGCAGTGCTTCGAGCAAATATCTGTGTACTCACTGCGACTTGACGTCTGTTTGTTTAGGGACACTCCACGGCTCCGTGCCAGGTGGGGCTGCTTGCAAAGGGCAGCTCGAGAGAAGAGAGAGAGAAAGGCAAATAAGAGACGGACAGAGAAGGATATCAGGAAGTATTAGTTCAAACTGATTAAAAAAAAAAATCTAAGTTCAATATAAGGGATGAGATGATCAGTACCGGAAAATAAAACAACATATTAAATAAAACATGTGGTAAAATACACACCAACTTCACAGCTCATTCTTTTTGTTAATTGGCCCGACAAGACCAACCGTTTCTGGTTGGAATATAATTAGCTAAAACAACACAATTAAAAAGGAGGACAAAGAGGACAGACATCTATTGCTAATTCCGACATGTTACAATGTTGTCCTGCTGCATGTGATGTTTTCAGGGACAATGAACAAAGCTGTGTCCTTTTTACTGCCTTTAATTTTCTATTGATAGTTCTTTGTAGTGTGTTCTGGTGTGGACCATAATACCATATTAAGTGTTTGCACTTCATTATGCCTGATTAATGTTATTATCGCACCATTGGTGCAGTAATATCAAAACCAATATGCTAGGATTCAAACCGCCCTTGTAAAAGAAGACATGAAGCTATAAAAGTTATTATATAAAAATCTTTTGAGATGTTAAATATTCCCTCTTTGATGTTCATGCCTCATTGCTAATTCACTCTCCTGGTTGATTAATAAAGGAGCTCCTGGTGTTACGTATGCATCTCACTGCATGTGTTTTTAATAATCACTAATGTGCGTCATGTATTCATCTAGCCCCTGATGGAGTACTGAGTAAATGGTGTCGATGAATAATCTTATCAGAGACTGGCTCACATTGAGTGTGTGTGCTACAGGCAGTTAGTGAAACAGAAAAGGACACACTGAGTCTGAAGCAGCAGGCATTAAGGTCGTGAAAACAGCTCAGGCTTTGGACGTTTATCCTTCCATTTTTATGAGTTTCTTTAAACTGAAAGAAAGGAGACAAACCCTGAACGGCAGCGTGATACAGGCGACGTGACGAAGGCACTGGTTTCTGTAAATGTTCCCTCCAGCCTCAATTCCTTCCAAACAGACTTCTCGGCTTTTTAGAAAATGCATTTTCACTTTGCAACAGCACTTACGGCCCGTCTACACTACAGCGTCGACAGCGTCGAAAGCTCCAATCTGCTCCAATATGCCCATTCACTTTCAATGGGGTGACGTCACGTAGCCGCGCTTTTTCGCCGAACTGAATTGTGGGTAGCAGAGCGGTCCGTCTCAGGCGTCTCAGGCGACAGAAGTTGAACAATGTTCAACTTCTGTCGCCTGAGACGCCGGAGTAGCCAGCGCCAGCCAATCAAATCCCGTTTCCCAAAATCTGACAGCTGAAGCCGTAGCCAATCAAACCGCGTCTAAGCTGGGAGAGATATCCCGCCGTTCATTTCTATATTTCAAAAAAAGTCGGAGGAGAAACTAACTATCGCCGTAGCAAATCTCCCGGTTTTGTATGACCAGACCCTCTTCACCTACCGGGATACAAACCGGAGGAACCAGGCATGGAGGGAGGTGGCAGAGACAGTGGGGGAAACTGGTAGGTTTTCGCCTGTTTGGGGAGTTTATATATATATATTGCTCGCATAAAATCCCCGGGGGTTTTTGCTTTGTATGTCGGGGGCAGGAGATTCATGTGATTGGTTGTTGGTCGTGTTGCTTGAATAAAATCCCCAAGCTCCAGACACGCCCAGCTCCAAGCTATTTTTGGAGCTGTAGTGTGGACGCTCTGTTAGAACGGCAACTTGCAGGTTAAGGACATTTTTTGTTGAATCCTGATCTGTCCACGGATGAAATATTTGTATGTGTTTATTGTCAAAGCATTTCATGTATTCATTGCTATCGGGATGTTAAGAGTATTCCATGGAATATAACAAAAAGTGTTTCTGAAGTGAATTACCTACCCCACCTTTAAATGAAAAACTAAGCATGCTACAGTAAGCTTGCTACCTATAGTCGACATCACGGTTTACTTCCAACGATAAAGACCACATCATTCAGTTATTATCAAGTTCAGGTGGACCAGCTATTCTCATTTTAGTGACAATAGTTTGATTACAATTATTTTTGCAACAAAGGAAAGCATTAAATACAGGCTGCTAAATGGAGCTACATTTGACCAATGTCTTCTCGGGTGCAGCCGTCACACCTGCAGCCGGCTGAGAGGCCGAGAGAGCGATCAGCTGAAGCGAAGCAGCATGCGGGTGTGGAGATCATTTGAAAACAATTCTCTTCCGTACAGAGACTAAACAAACATCCCCGTCTGCCTCAACCATTAAGTTGTCGGATACGTTTAGCGCTGAAGGTCAGCCCGAGGAGTGCCAGGGCGCTCCGTCTTGACCCAATAATGCAGGTAGATTCAATTGATACGCAGCAAAATGAAACTGTTTGTGTCTCTTCCCATTCCTCATCCTGATCCACCGCCCACTGAATGTATCAGAAATTGACTAAATTCTAGTTGCCAAGCAAAAAACCCACATCTACAAAGAGTATGCTTTTCAAAGAATGCTCATTTCTCCATTGGCGCTTGCTGTATGAGCAATTTTTCAGAACTCCCAACAGTTTTTTAGCGGGCCCCTGAGCCAAACAACTCACTCAACACTTGATTTACTGTGTAAAAACTGCTGCTACGTGGTTACTTTTATGACGGCAGACAAATTGTATGCTCAACAACAACAAAAAAGGCCTGCCTTCTCACTCAACACCTTAGTCTATAGAAATCAGACGGGGCTACAGCAGTGAAAACATGTATGGTCAACACAAAAATCAATGTATCTTTCCGTAGCTTCAGATCTCATCAACACCTCGGCTGAGTACAGATCACCTGGGGATATAACCTTGATGTTCCAGGGATGCAGGTGAGAAGGGAATTCAAACATACACTTGTGGCTTTGCTTTGGAAATAGCAGACTTCGCGTCAATGAACATATGCATAAGGAAATATGAAAGGCATTACTAGGATAAGTGAAATACACGAGATTGTAATGAGGACTTTAAAGTCAATCCATGTGTCCGTTCGCCCAGCTCACTGCCTGCACGCTGCTTGTTAGCCACATCTCTCTGTGACTGACCAAAGGCCACTTTCAGATGGATGATTGCTCGTTGTGGCATCACTGGTTCTGCAGTGATTGACAGGAAAACTAGCAACACCGCTACATGGCTGCTGGCGGATGTAGCTGGCAGCAGACCGCTGATACAGGTATGAATTTGACAGATAGAACTCTGGAACAAGATATAGGTCTAAAGATCAGGAAGCCTTTTGTTCATAAAGCACTTTTGTCTGGTTTCCCCCAATGAATTGATGATGTTCGACACTATGTGACCATAATACTAATTATAGGTTACAAAAGGGGTATTAAAGGGGTGGGTGAAAAACTTCCTCTGGGGGGAATTTGGAGATTTTAGCCTTTGCAGACTATTTACATGCACAAACAAAACTATATAAACACACAACAGGAAAGGGAAAACCCTAAAACACATAATAGTGCCTCTTTATTTTCAAACAGTCTGCTGCTGTCTGCAGTTTATCCAACATGACCTAAACACACTTTAATCATCTACCAAAAGGCTATAAATCGTAGCATGACACAAAAGTAGCAGTTTGTGTTGAGCATGTTGACGTTTATGAAACAATAGTTAGCCAGTTGAATACTTGTTTACTGCGCCTGCTTATCTTTTAGGTAACATAGGTCGCCTAGCAACTTTGAGGTTAGCATTTTAATTTGTTATATTTCATATAAAGGTTAATCCACAACAAAGTGGGGCGTGGATTATCCTGCCTCTACATAAACAACCTGGCAGCAATAAGAAAATAAATGCTACATACAAAACATTTCTAAGAACATCTCCGTTACCTGGGAAACCTGGTTGTAAAACAATTAGTGGAGGCCAAAGCCTTCCGGCTACAAATTCGAATTAACCATGCTGATGAGTGGAGTACATCGGAGACAACCGCACAATCTGACAGAGTATTCTCCATGGCCAAAGTAAAGTGGATTCACCCAGACCCTTATACAACAGAGGATGAATTATTTAGTGGAGTCTGAGCTGGCAGCAGGCCGGCTGTGTTGGACAGCTGCCAGTGCAGAGCAGAGTTTTGCAAAACTTCACTGCCTTTTAAAGAATATCTGACCTCAAGTTCTCTCAAAGTGCTAGATCTGTGATGTGCAGTGCCTTCTGGGAGGCAGTGATTTGGTGATGAAGTGTTGTAGTCGAGTCTTGCGGTGTACCCGATGTCCTTCAACCTGCCTCCCCTGCTTTAGTCTGACAGCCTCCAGAGGACGGGTGCAAACTTGATTTGCTTGGCTGTGGGTTGCGTGTGGAGGCGGCGAAAGCTGTAGCAAAAAGAGAAACTTTGAAAGCGAAACATTTTCTCACTTTTATTGTGGGATCACGGGAGGTGAAACTGGTGCCTGTGCTGCTGTAGAATAAATAAATATCACTAAAATAGTGGTTATTGAAAGAAGCACTTGATTTGAATTTTTTAAAAGGTCACACATTACGCATCTTCATTTACACATATTCATTTTTGGTTCATACTAGAACATGTTGCAAGTTATAATGTAAAACATTTTTTTTATTCTTTTACACTGCCCACCTGAATATAGCTACATTCACCGCTTTGTCTTAAAAGCTTTGGTTTAGCTTCTTTCTCTCTAAGCCCAGTGTCAGTCAGCATTTGACTGAGTCTGAGCTGTCAGTCAATCCCTGTTTCCACAGCAGCTAGAGAGACTCCCTGTGTCGACTACTCTGAGCTTGGCACTTGAACAAGAACAAGAACAAGAATCCCCGTAAATATTTCTAAAACGAAATTTCACAAGTGCTAGCAGAAACGTGTTTAGAGATTGGGAAGAAATTAAAAAGGATCCCTTGAAGTTTTGGTCTGTAACGTGCTAGTTTCTCACCCTTGTTATTTTGGGCATTATAAGGGCCAAAAGCGAACATAGTCTGTTTAAAAAAAGTATTTGGACCATCAATACTCGTCTCACAACTGAGAAAAAACTAAGTTGCGTAATTCTGTTTTTTACCTTGATATTTTGAGCATGTACATCCACTCTGAGGAGTTTGTACATCGTGTACTACTGTATATGGAAGTCTGCTAACGGAAGTATTTTTAAACACAAGTTTATACTTAGTCACAGGAAGTAAAAATACATATGGATAATGAGCAACGACAATGTCAGCTTCCTCTCTGGCAAGACCATTATTTGGCAGAAAGATTTTTAAAAAGTACATTTTTAAATTGTCTCTACCCCCACCTACTGATCGCAGAACTCCCGATGAAATACATCGGTCGGACACAAATTGTTGACAGGGCTGCCAAATTGATGGTGGGAATTCACAATAAGTCATTGTGTGGATGACTTAAACCAAACGGACAATTTTGGCATGACATGCTGTAACAAACGTTGTCAAGAGGACTAAAATAAAAACACAGGGGATATCTTTCATACCCATTTATCCTGTGTTGTCCCTGAACACAATCTTGTGAATCACAAATGCCATAAAAATTGTCTTAAAAACAAAAAGAGCAGCATTCCCTGGGACTCTTGGTGGGTTGAGTGAAACGTCACCCAAATGAAGAATGGCAGCGATATCCAGCCAGAGGACAGCTTCCTCACTCTCCCCGTTTTTCTGAGCTCAATAAATCAGCTCAAGGTTCCTCAGTGATCCTGTGTGTGGCAGAGGAGGGGGATTTATCATTCTCAGATAAAGGCTCGCTCCTCGTCAATGTTCGCTTTCACCCTCGGCTGGGAATTTACGAGTACTGGTGGCACCGTGTGTGCAGCCCACCTAGTTACACAACAGAGTGCAAAGGGCTGCGCAACAAGACAATCCATTGTGTTCGTGCTATCAATTTCCACCCGCAGGATGCCGTTCAGACAAAACACAAATGGTGTTGCACACAGGTATTTGCAAAAGTGTAAAATCAAAGAGACAACTAGCGTCACTGCGGCGTGGCAACTCAATTCTTCAATGCAATTCATGACGTTTTCATTTTTCAAGAGCAGCAGAGTCTTAATCAATTTGCCAGGAGAAATCGTCGCCTTGTATTACGAATTAGCATTATGAAATGACTGTGCAGAAACAATAAGTCACATGTTTTATGAAGTCACAATTACTCACAGAATGTTCGGCAAAACAGATTTACTGTTAAAGGTGGGTTAGGTAAGTTTAAGAAACCGGCTCGAGATCGCTAGAATTTGAAAATACACAACCGGAGAAAATCTGCCACTTCCTTACAGAGCCCCTCCTCCAACACACACGAACGCGCACACGACCAATGAGGGCACGAGATAAGTTTGGGCCCCGATGGAAGGCTGACAGGCTGGTAGGCCAGGTTGTACTTTTTACAGTATTACGGCTTCTACAGATGACATTTATTTATGGATTTTCTGTCAAAGCACTTCAGATATTCATTGCTATCGGGATGTTAAGAGCATTCCATGGAATATAACAAAAAGTGTATCTCGAGCCGGTTTCTGAAACTTACCTACCCCACCTTTAACTTCTACTGATTACGTGAAGATATACTGTATGTGTATTAAAAACAATAAAGCTATCAGTTGTTTTGCATGCAGATGTATATAACACTGAACACATAACGTGTTATACAATTTTAAGTACTATCTGCCAGTTACATGTCATTTTTAGCTTACATTATGCCAACATAATTTGCCAGTCAAATCGATGAAGATCAAAATCCATTTTCAATATTGCAAACACATTCCAATTTGTTATTAAAGAAATACCTTTCCATTTTACGCTAATAAACTTTATCTAGAAATTATTATTAGGGTTAGTATGAAAATAATTGTTGTGGTTGTTTTTTAGGTTGATTAATGATTCTGAATGTATTAATTGTTGTCCATGTTAAGAAGACAGAACAAGTTTAGTAATATGCACTTTTCGAGATAAAATTGTAAGGTTCTTACTGCAGGTAATGACGACGGCAACTTGAACAATTACTTAACAGCTCTTGTGTTTGGAATTGACAAATCTATATGCTATATTTGTCTCATTCACTAGAAAACCAAAAACTCTGGAATGTATCTTCTAACAAGTGTTGTCTTTGTATCCAAAGCATGATAGTTCTTCATATGTTCAACGACTAATTAAAATCAATCATTAAGTCACACTGTTGCGCTAGATAATGTGTTCTTTTATGTATTTAAGAGCATAATTTGCCGCTGCTTTTAATTGATGTATTGATATCTCACACCGCTCTGTAACTTGTATTCATGTGCCTGTGTTATTCATATTTTTATCTTTGCTTTTAAATTAGTGCTTTAAAATGAAATGGTTTGATTCTTAATGCTCTAAATGTATTTCATTTGTGTAACGCACTTTGAATTGCCTTGTGTTGAAAGGTGCTATATAAATAAACTTGCCTTGTGTATTTTGACTTTAACAAAAAAATTGTCTCCAAAACAGCACACCGTGAAAATAAAAAAATAGTAAAATAGTAATACCGTACTTTTCAAACTATAAAGCGCACCTGCATATAAGCCGCAGCAGCTAAATTGTCCGTCTGTCTTGCTCTCGTTCTGTCTCTCGGTTCCACTTTTACTTTGGCGCGCTACCTGTCTCACTCTTTTCCGGCCTCCAGCTTTTCCTGCTGGAGCCCGCCGCTTAAAGCTGGCGGGCGCGGACCGGTCATAGAGCCCATAGAGGTAAAGGTGGTTAATTTTACCTGTACAATCCATAGATTTAGGAGGTTCCCTAGTGGCCGTTAGCTGTACACAAAAAATGGGGGAAAAAGTCGCGACTTATAGTCCGAAAAGTACGGTATGTAAAAAGTTAAAAGTATAAAGAGATATAACACCATTTTTAACCTAAGGCATGGAGTTAAGTTGTGACAAAAAACATCCAAATGAAATAGTTAAACTGTTTCTTATGCTGATGTCAAAGTAGTGACAGAAAGAGTATGTGCTATTACAACCTTGTCTAATTCCAACACGATGAGAAAACCACCCCTTGCATATCACCAACATAATGACTGGAAAGCACATTAGACATTACTCAAACTTTGAAACAGCTTCCCACCCGTCTCTTGTGCTTCTAAAAAAGGTAATGATTCATTAGTTTTTGGAAACTAAAGATTTCCAAATTACATCCACACTGTCAGCATGAAACCTCTCATTAGAGATATCCATTTTATTTTTTGTTGTGTTTTTTGTTATCCTTATAATGAAGGATCATTTGCCACAGACTATAAAGCGTACGCTGCAACCTCCTGATCGCCGTCATATCATGTTCGGTGTGATTCTTGAAAAAGAAAGCTCATTAGCTGATGTCCTGAGGCACAGCCGTCTCTATTTTTGCTGGTGAAGCTTTTGTTGTTGACCTCCGGGTGTGCTATAGCCACCTCTTTCTTTTAACTATCTCCGACTCACATACTCTGCTCATCCCTCGATTTGCTCCGATCGCCTCTGGGCAGACAGTGGATCTTTTTGTATCGCCCAAAAAAGGTCTGTTTATGGCATGGCATTTTGAACGTTATAAGCTGTATCCTTATTAGGTCATGCATGGTAATGATGAGTGGAGAAAAGAGCTGCTTTACCCATGTAGGTGTTATGTTAGCCTCATTAGTTTCCTATGTTAACCCATAGGTTTGGTTTATTTTGCTAAAATGTGACAAACGATTATGTTCCTATACGAGGCCACGGAGCATTTCACCCGAGATGCGTGATCATTGCCGTCATCACTCGAGTTTGGTCAGCTAAAACAGTCAATTTCCCATCCAGCTCTTATTGTTATGACAGTGGGCTCTTTGTTTTCAGCTGACTCGGGTTACTCTCCGCCTCATTGGGTGATATCTGCTGAGTCACTGTAGAGCCTCAGGACCTCGCTCCGTGTATCACGATCAAAGGGCCTCAACCATCAGCAAAACAGCAACTTCGGCCAACTCCAGCAGGCTGACATAAAGAGGCGAGATGTTTAACTTGTACTGACACTCCTGTGAGCCAGGGTACAGCAGGTGAGAAGAAAACATCTCACTTGCTCATTTGATTTCAGCTTCGAGCATCATGTGAATTCTCTTGGGTTAAATCAAATGTGCAAAGTCAACAGGTGGATGTGTAAAGAGAACTGGATACAGAGGGGGAGGCTGGGCCGCGTTCATTCTTATGAAATTGCTTCAAGATTAAAAATACTCAGATCTTCGGGCGAACTTCCGACAATCTTGTGCATCCATTAGGCCGTAAATAGTGCTGCGTACCGGTACGCCGAACCGGTACTGGACTTGTAAAAAGTTTCGGTTCAAGTCCGGTTAAAACCGGAACGTCAGGAACCGGTACTTGGACTCGCAAAAAAACTAGCACTTACGTATATTCTGGTGTCTGTGGTTATTTAAACATTCCCTGATAAACGTTATTCAGCGTCAATAAATGAGTGCTAATCCCAGTGTGCTCAGTGTACAACATCACATGTCATTTCACCTTCGATTTACGGTTTGAAAACGTAGAATTTCGCCACATGCTAATGCTAACCGGAAGTGAAGAATTTTCAGAATAAAAGTTTTAAGTTAATAGTGTGAACTTTCGTTTTTTTCAGAATAAAAGTGATTTAAATTAGTGTTTTTAATTCAAAATTACGCCATATCAACATTGATTTTAATTTCTAACAGTATGTATGTACATCACTATGTATGTAGTATGTACTGTATAATGTACACATGTAGAGTTGTAGAAAATACATGGTGCACAGACAGTACAGTACACTCTGACTGTACAGTCACTAGAGTGTAGCCTATACTGTATATTAGGTGTGTAACAGTGTGATGCGTATAGTCTACTCTACACTCTACCTTTCAGCAACGTTTTAGGGATTTAGGCTCAGTCAGCTCAGGGACTGTTTGGTTACTTTAGTTTGGTAAATGAAATAAATGTTTGAACTTTGTAGTAGTTCACTGTAGTTGCTGTCATAAGTCATTTGTAGACTAAGTGGCACATTTGTACTTTGTAGAGAAATGTAGACACAAGTTGCAAGGGAGCACAATAAACCTGATGAGTTTGAATTTGAGTTGATTATGAGTTAATTTTCAATTGATAATTAGCTCACAATAAGTTCACTTTAGTTACTCACACAACTTGACACAAGCCATGGGTCCAGGTCCGGACTTATAAGTCCGGACCTGAACCTGAACCTCTGGACTTGAGTCCGGACCTGAACCTGAATGTGAGTCCAGGTACGCAGCACTAGCCGTAAAGAGAATGGTCTTGGCTCAGTCAAATGAATAGAGAGGGAAATGAATAGAGATGCAGCGATACATCGGTGAGACATCGCCCTATTTACCACCATCAGCCCATCGGTAAATAAGGCGACATGTTTATGTGTTGCTTGGTGTTAACGAGAATTTGCGTTACTGTCGTTGTTTTTAAATCTGATGGACAACATCTGAAGTCCGGGGTTCATTTTGAAGGATTAGAACTGTGACTGTAGGTCTGTCGTAACTTTAAAGTCCTCTCCTCCTGCAGGATGGGTCAATGAAATCCAACATTCAATGTTCTTGGGAGGCCGTATATTTGTGACTTGGTTTCACTGCTGCTTCTCCCGTTAACTTCCAGAAACTACGCTCGCTCAACTTCTCTTTCGCTCGCTCTACACATGCACACACGTATCCCCTATCTCTCTCTTAAAGGGAGAGGCTGCCCTGGTCTGCATTATGCTACATTACAGTACATACTGTACAGTGAAATATTGGCATCTGCAAAATTGTTACTCTAAACATCGGCAGTTTTTTTCCGGTGCATCCCTAGAAAAATAACTATTCTAGTGTTCCTGATGGGAAGTTGATTTACCTACAAAAATGTAACGCATATTTTCCCAATGTAAATCAAAGTGGAAAAGTATTTTCTGATTCGCATGTAAATTGTCATTCTATCTGGCCACCACGGAACCGTTCCTTCAGTGACTGATTGGGGAGAGCAGTCAACTTGAAAAAAGTGAAACATCCATATTAGGATCGGACAGACGGCTCTTGTTCACATGCCGTATGGTATTAACTCCTCAAACATAACATTAACCCCAAGGCATGAAACATAACCGAAGCCTGAGGTGCTATATTTGTTGTCTTACATTTGATCTGTTATACATCTATGATAAAAGCCTTTTTTTCAAACATACAGTAGGAACTGTGGTGATGAACACTTTCATTGATATCAAAAGCCTGACAGTACAAGTACATCGCAGCAGTGGAGCAGATAGAGCTAAAGGTGTCTGTAGTTCATCTGCTGCGAGACGTGTTGCTCATTTTGAGACTTTTGCTCGATCAGTGAATGTCTTTGCTCCTCACACTCAGAGAAATAAGGTGAAAGAACACTTACAGCTTTAACCATCCGCCACAGTTGGCCAGGAGCAGTTTGTTATTTAAAGAAAACTGTAATATCAGGGATTTAACGCACAATGAAGACAAGAATAACCAATTATTCAGAGTGCATTGGGCTTCACAATACGAACTATCGAGAGATGGAGCATGAGATAAAGTCAGAAGGCTATTCTTTATTCAAAGGGTCTTGTAAAGTGGGATATTTAACCAACATCTATTTAAATTTGCTCTTAGGGTTCTCACGTTACTCTAGTTTAGCCATGTGTGCATTTCAACTCACATATTCCAGCCAATCAGACACAAGAAATGAACCTGGTGAAAAGAGGCATGTTTCAATTTAGTAATTAGATTTGGATGGATGGAAATCCCTAGACTTTGTCCTAAATTACACGGCGCAAGTATAAATGTCATGTACAATACGTCACAGCCACATACCGAGTGTTTTCTGGTACTGTTCATATTACGCAATTCTGTAGGTGATAAGATTAATTTCCACTTCTACACATCCTTACCGTTTTGGAGGACTGGCTGACATTCAATATGTTTTCTTTCCCGATGGTGATAACACTAAGCCCATACCGGATGCATCATATAAATTCAGACATGCAGTATCATTATACCATCATAAGTGAATGTAATAAATCATGTTGTAGGCTTTAAAACACAGACATGCATAAATGAACATGACAAAAGTGATGTTTCAGTATCTATAATCTTTATTTAATAAATTATATATCTGTTTTTTGGAGGGAAACAAGCAATCTAAATATTTGTAATGCACCAATTGGACACCTTTCATTTTATCTTGAGAAAAATAGAATTTGAGAGATGTGGAAGTGTGCTTTCTCTACCTTACACTCTCTGAGATTTGAACCAGCAACCTTGAAGATAAAACCCCCTGCTCTCACCTTCATGTAACGTCTGCCCTCATTGAATGACTCAGCGCTATCTGTAGCTCTGTTTATACCCTCCGTCAGCCACAGTAAATAAGAATATATTGGCCTGGGGATGATGAGGGCATATAAAGGGGATAGTGAGGGGGTGGGGGTGGGGGTGTAAGACCTGACTTAGCTGAATAGGTAGTCATGACTCAGACTCCAGGAAGTGGGTCAAAAGCACACACCTCCGCCGAACAATACAGACAGTCAGAGCATATTAATTCAGAGCCAAAGATGAGCCGTATGCCACGCAAATTATCATAATATGTAAATTAAATTCACATAATTATGGTAGGCCATAGAGGTAAAGCATTTTATACCAGTTATTTCTTAAGTATCGACATTAGCTCAGTATGATGTGCCCCGGAGCACATAATAATAATGATGATAAAACATTCTTCCCCCGGTAGAGCCAAAAATACTCCTCCTCCGGCAATTCTAAAACAGGTAACAGACTCCACTGTTAATCCTTTAAATGTGAGGGAGAGACGCTTATACATATTCATGCATATTAATGCTCTGCTGCAACGCAACCTGACAGGGGAGCTTATTAAATTCTGCTTCTTTAAAACCACTGTGACATTCAGGAGACTAAATCCTGTCCTAACCTTGTTAGCTTGTGTAAATAACAATGATGTGGAGGAATCGCAACACTGTGCCCCTCGACACAAGCCGCCAAATGAAGATGTGTGTTGGCATTTTCACTCGGGAAAATCAGTCAAAACACAACGGGGAGTGGGGGGTACTGGGGGGGGGGGGGGGGTTACTCATCTGCATGAAAATCAGCAAGCACATACTGATATTAAAATAACCGCAGGAAAGTCTCAGCGCAGTAGTTAACAGCAAAATGGTGAAGTTACTGTAATATTGTGAAAATTATACAAAGACAAAAATCACAAAGAGGAAAGAAAAACTCATTTAAACTGCAGATAAAAGCTGGACTTTTACACTTAAATAAAGAAATCCTGTCTGTGCTGACTTTTCTTGGCAATTTAACTTTCCTGCCAGAGTCACAGCTGCTCAAACTCAATGTAAAACATTAAAAGGAAGATGGGTGTCGTATCAGTTTATAGCATGTAAACTATCTTATCAGGCAGCGTACACAAAGGCACAGATTCTGGACCTATTAAAAGCATAATAACATGCCTTGTAATGACTGAAGCACTTCCTGAGGGCACTTCATAAATTATGCAAATCTGCAGGGGAATAAAGTGGCAAAGCTTAATTGAGATAGTGGGAGGTCGAGAAAGACTAGGGAACATCACAGCCCCATTTCACTTTCATCCCACAGTGGAGCTTCTTCACACGACTCTAAAGCAAATAATGAAAGAAGAAAGAAACACCAGACTAAACCTCATTACTCACATGGTTGTTTGCCTTTGACAAGTTGTTGGTGTTTGTTTATTAGTTTACTTATGATTAAAGGTTGGTCAACGGGTTGGAAAAAGTGCAATGATGGCACACGCTGAGGTGAGTCAGAAGAACAGCCAAATAAATCTGTGCCTGCGAGGCCGGAGCGAGAGCTGAGAGCAAAGTAACAAACCGCTTCACTCCGCCGCTCCACAAGGTCAAAAGGCTTTGCCGAGCCTGTAGGGGATCTTCAGATGGCAATGGACTGGTGCAGGGATGACGTATTTGTGTAGGCCGACCCGGAGGTAAGCTGCGCATGGGTTCCCTCGACAAAAAAGCAATGGGATTTCTCCATAGGATTTTGGAATATTGTAAAAAATAAGATCTGTGGAAAACGAACGCACGTTTTGTTCAGTCGGATAATCTCCACGTCTACCCTACTTTTATTAATTTCGAAAAACATAAATCTAATCGCCAGAAGCAAAATGCTAACGTTATGCTATAAACAAACTACAGCAGGGTCGCACGACTTCAACGTCACGCCAAGTTAAGATCAATATTCAAAAATACAGATTCAAAATTGTACAAGTTGAAGCGTTTGTTTTAACAGTTAGCAGGAGGCAGGGACTTGCTTTCAAGCAGAACTGGGGCTAACGAACTTAGCGGGAGAGTTTACGTGTTTGGTGTAATGACGTACAACGTCCTTGACAACTTCTGTAGTCCTATTCAGCCACTTGTTAAAAAACATCGTTTTTCCGATGCGTAAACTCTTCAAAAATCACCAGTGGGCTCACTGCTGATGTATTTAATGTCGTAGAACAAAACGTGATCGGTCTCTTACATTTGTGTCAACCACAGGCCTTATTTCCAGCTATTTTCCAAAAACCCTATGGAGAGATCCCATTGGCTCTGAGACGAGGGAACCGGAAGTGGTCAAATGCTAACTCACTTCCGGGTTTTAGGACTCGTCGCTACACCGCTCTATTGTACACTTTTAAATCTCAGTGTTCCCTCATCACTGGCTCTGAAATCCAAACATCAAAGAGCACTTGAGCGTCTCTTAGAAACAGAAAATGCCAGCAACCATTTATAGTTCATCACACAGCAAAATGATTTCATGGCACTTTTAAATAGCAAAGCTATATATTTTAAGAGCAAAATGTGTCACTAAATGCCACAAAAGAAACACAAAAACTAAAAGGGGTATATAATGTATTAGAAATAACAGATTAAAGGTCTTTGTGGACGATAACAAATACAAAAGTAACATCACTATAGCTCTACAAAGTCAACTAACAGTAAAACTGCCCATTACAAGAACTCTTATTTAATTGATTTATTTAATTGTATCTAATTAGATGAATTTAAGTCAGACTTTTTATCCAAATGGACATTTTAACCAACTTTAGATAAGATCATCAAGAGACAATGCGATTTTCTGTTTGTTTTTATTCAATAAAACGTTTTTGTTTTTTAAAAGGAGTGGTTTATGGAGATAACCTGGAGGACGGAAACGTACCAAGTGTCTCCTTCCCTAGACTGAGGCGTCAGATTATAAAGGTTTAGAGAGCATTTATCTATCCATCAAATTAAAAACACTCGAGTGTTCCTTGTAACCAAATCGCTTCTGCTGAATCATTAATCGTCTCAACTAGCCTGAGGCATCACTTCATAGAAAGAAATGAAAGCACAGTCCGGCTCAGTTTCAAAAAATAATTACAATAAAACCATCAATTACAAAACTCCACACTAGAGCAAAAAAAGTTATTAGATATTTGAAAAATGTTCACTCAGACAAACACAAACAATAATACACATTGTGTGGAGAAGAGAGTATACTGGTGAGTGGGTTCATTTCATTTTTCACTTTGGTCTTAGGACTTGTTGACAAAATAAATGTAGGCGTGTGGTGCAGTGGGTTAGGTCGTTGGTGTTCGGATCAGGGGAGCACAGGTTCAAACCCTACTGCAGTCAGCATGCTGTTGTGTCCCTGGGCAAGACACTTCACCCCAAATAGCTCCTGTGGGGATTGCCCACAGTATTGAGTATGTAAGTCGCTTTCGATAAAAGCGCCTAACAAGTGACGTGTAATGTATAATATATCAGATGTAACATTGAAAATCAGATTTGGAGGGTAAAAGTCACAGCTGTTGCTATTGTATTCCCCGGGCGAGGACACATGTCCCTCCAGATTTTGTAAAGGATTCATGAACTCTTACTGAACTTCCAAACTCGACTTTCATACAAAGGTTTATCACGTCACCTTTTATTTTTTCCTGCGAGGCATCTTCAGGCCTTTGCTTGCTCTCTTTTGGATTCATAAAAAAACTCCTGATGAACCTTTGAAAATGTCAAACCAAGACGTATCTGTAATGATGGCATCTACGAATGCTACCCAATAATTGTCCCACTGGCTTGAGAATCATTACGGGGGTTTAACCGTTCATAATTCACTCCTTATAATTGCATTTTGCAGGGGGGGCTTTACCTCCATTACTCCTGTTAAAGCCACATTCGATATGCTGTGGAACACAAAGGGATTTGTACAACTTCCCAATGAAAGGATATTAACTATTCAGTGGATTTGATGGCTGTTACGCTGTAATGAGCCCAATTCTAGTGGGCAAATTGACAGCAGAAGCATTACGTCCGTCCTAAGCTTGTGTAAATTAATACTGAGGTTCTCAGGACATTATATGGTTGTATTATATGACACCTTGTTGAGCAGAGAATTAGCTACTCACCAAGAAACTCTGAGCAAGCACCACCGATTCCCTTAAGACATTAAGCTGAAAAGACTTTTGGCATGAGAAATAATCAGTTGTTTTCTAAACAAATAAATAAAAGCATATCTACCTTCAGGACCTCCTAATTCGGTTTAATAGTGGTTTATGTTTATGAAACAGCTTTTCTCTGACAGCTAACCACAGCAATGACCTCTCAGCAAAAACCTACTGAAAACGCTTACAGTACATTTAACTGTTATTTAGCACAGCAAGTTGACTAAGAACACAGTCTAATGTACTGCATTGTGGCCTGGGGGGAAACACACACACACACACACACACACACACACACACACACACACACACACACACACACACACACACACACACACACACACACACACACACACACACACACACACACACACACACACACACACGCACACACACACACACACAGCTTTGAGCTGCGTAGTGGTATACTAACATTGTGCTGTTAGCCACCAACCATTTTTGGGAGAAGGTAGGATGCTTTTGCTTTTCTTGTAGCAGACTTTGTTTAATTAATAAGTTGAATGCCTTAATCTGTTAAAGCTACGGGAACTTTATTTTGTGTGTAAGGCCACATTAGACCAAATTTAAATGGCTTTCCAAAATGTTAAACATATTTTCACTGAATTGTCATTCCTTATAAATCACGCACCATAAACTGCTTTTAAAGTTTGATTTTTTGAAACAATGGCTTTATAGGGATTGGAAGTAGCTACACAGCTCATGAAGCTAACACGAAAAAACCTCCGAACAGCTGACAACATTTTGTTGGTAGCTCCCTCGGCTATGCGACGAGGTGTTGCAGATGAATTACGACCTATTACACTTAAGACGAAAGTGAAGAATCAATTTGAATAGATCAGCCCCATTGTCAAGGGTAACCAATCCTGCTATTTGAGTCATTATTGGCCTGATATCCCATATACGTTTCAAAATTAACTCAAATAACTAATTGAATCCCTTTCTAAACATTTGCTGTATTTTGAGCGTTGTTACTAATCAGTAGAATTTTAAACAAGGTTTTGCAGAGACATGAAAGGTTTCACATTGACTCTTCATTCCCAATGTGTATCATCCAAGTTCATTGCTCACATTCACTATTTAGTACTCAAGTAAAATGAAAGCTGATGGGATGCCATTAGTTTTGAACAATTGTACTTTTTTCCCAGGTGTCGACATCAGTAAGACTCATCTTTGATCCCTAAATCAACACTAATTTTCATGCAAATACATTGAACGGATATATTTAAGTATGGTTCAATATTCTATGATGATTTTTGGATATGTTCTTGCATTTTAATGTGAGCTTTTTTATACCTCGGGACTGTGGGAAACAGTATTTCGATCTTTCTGTGTGTACAAACATATTTTGAGATTAACAATAAAGTTGACTTTGACTTTTTGACCTTCCTTTAAATCTGACATATGTATGTATTGTATGTTGTTTTACTGATGGTGTGGTTGTTTAAAAAATAAATGTATCTTAAAAGGTGGACATTTATGTGCTGTATTGTAGAAGACAAGTGATCCCTACAGTGCAACGCAGACAAGGCCCTGAGATGAAATAAGAGCTTGTTCTGGGAGCTGAGGCACTTTTCATCCATATATTTCCTTCCTTTGTGCTTCCTTGTATAAATTGTGGAGCAAAGTGGAAGCTTGAGTCTTTGAAAATATACTCCTGGGGGTATTAATCTGAGAGTAAAATAAAACTGTCATATATTCTAAAAGAGGACGTTCTAATAGTTTTTCTTTCACTTTTTGTCATATCGATTTATAAACAACTAAAGGACTACTTTCTGGTTCTATAGACAGTATAAAACAGGGTTTGACTTCCAATAGGACTTTACCCACAGTAGCCATGCAAGGTTACTGGAACTTTGAAGTAGAATCAGTGAATTAGGAGAAAGATTGCTGATATTTTAACTCATTTCCCTTACAAATATCCCGGTTTAACGGCCGTACACACCTATGGCCTTCCCTCGGTCCTGTGTAAAAGCATGAACCTGAAAATGCAAGTGTGTCCCGGTCCAAGACACTTTATTTGTTTGCCATTTACAGAGCCACGGCTGTTTATCAACACAGGTTATTTTTCATAGCACACACAGTAGACCGTGAAGACATATTTTCTGAATTTGGCAGAAAGTGTATTGGATTAAAATCGCTGACCTTTAACCGGTTTGTTGTTATTACCATGCTTAGTCAAATGGCCCATGTTTATGTCAGAAAGTTATTTGATCATCATTTTTATTTGGGATATATGCCTCGACGGGTTCTCCAACACCTTCAGAGGATTAATGTGGTAACTTCAGTACTTTCTGCCCTTCATGAAAAAGATTCATGGAAAGATTGTTCTGTGAAACTACAAAGGCTGACCCTTCTCAGATACATTAGACACTTCATTAGGCACAAACCGCTGTGGGTCGCTTCAGCTTCTCCATGCTGCTGAGGCACACTCATACATCTATAACACTAAACAAGGAGCTTTGTATACAACTTTTGTTCTCGAAAAATAGCATAGTGTTTTTCATCACAGCGGGAGCCAGGCAAGCAAAGCTCAATCAACAGGTTGTTATCAACACTTAGAGTACAGCTTCACACGTAAATTATAGTACAGAAATACTACTTCTCTGGCTTGGATTGTACCCACATTTGTACGTAGCTTTAGTCAAAAGCATCTTCCAAATAAACTAACTGGACACGCTAGCATTCAATGTTTAGATGTACAACCTCATAGAGCAGTCATGATGCTAAACTAAAATGTGCTGTGAGTGTGTATTTATTGATTCAACCTCAAAATGATTGAAAATATAGGTTTACATCTTAATAAATACGCCCTTGAAAAGTGTCCCAAAATGACAAACGTACATCAAATCAAAGTTCATTTATAAAGCACATTTAAAAGCGATTTTTGGTCGGGCCAAAGTGCTGTACATGTAATAAATACTGCAATCACAATAAAATACAATAAATTACAACAGATATATAAAAAACACAGGGAAAAGTCCGGAGTCGTGCTCCGCTCTGACTAAAAGGCCAGGGAGAAGAAGTGTGTTTTAAGAGTAGATTTAAAACCCCCCAGGGTTAGCTGGGAAATGGGCCTAAAATTTGCGAGAATGGAGGGGTCGAGATTTTTCTTTTTAAGTAGTGGCTTGACCACGGCATGTTTGAAGGCAGCTGGGACACATCCTGAGCTAAGAGAGGTATTTGTAATAAAAGACTTGCTCCAACTGATTCGAAAACATCTCTGAGAAGGCGAGAGGGAATGCTGTCTGAGGTGCAGTTTGTCGGCCGCAGGTGCTTGACTACATCCGAGAGAGAAGAGAGGGATACAGGCTCAAAGTGGTCGAGGACGGCAGGGCACAGAAAAGGAGCAGGATCTGGGGTAGCACTAGTGTGGGCTAGCCCAGAGCTATTTAATAGAAGAGTTACGACACCGGAAGTCCAAAAACGGTTATCGTCACGTGGTTCATGTAGACGAGGATCGTTCCCCGGAAGTTCATGGCGGGCAATGTGAATGCATTGATAACAGGAGATAGAACTACGATTTTTGGTAATTATTAGTGAATAAAGGTTTTGATTTGCAATATTTATACAACAAATCGATATGTGTATGTATTTACATCAATATGTTTTCAAAAATAAAATCGAATTTGCTAATATTAAGTGATATTAGGATTAGTGTGAACAACTAGTTTACATGTTACTAACAGTGCCTTGGTTAAAGAGCCTGTTGCTGTTTATTTATAGCTTTGAATTCTTTCAAACCAATATTATCTTCTTAAACTTGTATGGTAGTCAGGAGCATCACTTTCTAATGTTTATTGATACATTTAGAGGGAGGGGATCTAAAGTAATGCTTTAAAATTCAGATTGGATTCATTTCTACCATTTTCTTAAATGCATGGTAGTTTCAGTAATCCCATGGTAACTGAGGACACAAGTTATCTAAATGACTAATGTCGTCTTTATGGCTTTCAGAAAGGACAGGAGACCGACAGGATATGATGATGATGATGATGATGATGATGATGATGATGATGATGATGATGATGATGATGATGATGATGATGATGATGATGATGATGATGATGTTAAATGTGTTGCTTTAGGAACATCCATTGCAAATACATGGAATTCAATAAACATTGAATAGCATATCATGCAGTTTGTCGGTGCCTTTTCCTCCGTGTTGTCCTGGTTTGCTGTGCTGCCTCCTAGTCGCCACCATGGTTTGCTGTGCTGCCTCCTAGTCGCCACCATGGTTTGCTGTGCTGCCTGGGGATGCTCAAATCGCTCAGAGAAAGGAGTACGAATGTACGGCTTCCCCACTGACACAGAGCGGAGGAAAAAATGGCTGGCTCAAGTCAGCAGGAGCAATTTCACGACCAACAGCAACAAAATATGTGATTTATATACAAACACTGCATTTGCACTTTTTCACAAAACGAAAACCACACCATTGGGAAAGCTTAATGTTTTGTTTAATACAAAAAAACAGGGAAAGGCTTGAAAAACACAGAGTTGAGACTCAGGGTGCAGGGTGAGGGTCTCAGTGCAGGTATTCAGGCTCCATTGAATCCCCCTCTGGTTCTTGTGCTGAGAGAGGGAGTAACAGACAGGAGAAAGGGTTATACACACCTATATAGCACACCTATTGGATGGGAAATGCCTTGGGGAGATAACGTGTTTACTTATATAAAACAGTAGTATTAAACTTACCTTGTGTTTTCACTCTCACTTAAGTGCCTCTCCCTTTGCCATCAATCCAGAATCAGCTGAGCTGCAACATTATACAGACAGGTAATAATCAACAGAATCACAAGGACACAATATGGCTCTGCTAAAAACACTCACTCTTACACGCACCACAGTTATATGTATCTAATATTTAACTCCCTCCACCCCCGCATACAATCCCGTTTAGAAGCCCCTTTTCTCTAATTCAACATGTTGGACGAAAGACAGAGAGAACGGAATTTACAATTAAAAGGCTGTTCAACGTGTGTTGCTAACTTGCTTCGGTATGCTAGCTTAATCTGTTATCTGTAAACGTTCCCTAAATCTACTAATTTAGGGATAATCCACTGACATCCTTTAATACACATGTTCATTTGAATCAGATGTACTGATAATATCCGCAATATACATCTTTAAACTTCTTCTTACCTTTAAAAGTCCGTCACGAACGGTGTATTATGCTGCAACTCCACAGCTCTGCCAGCCTTGGCGCTAACTTCCGGGGAACGATTGAGAGGCTCCACGATCCGCCATTGCTGTAAAAAAGTGGTCCATTGGAGTGAACGGAGATGTCGTAACTCTTTAAATTAATTAAATGGCTCTGGGCTAGCCTAAGAGCAGAGCTTTTTCAATAAAAAATGTAAGAAACTTATCACAGAGAGTAGTTGATGGCACAATTGGAGAAACATCACAGGGATTAATGATCGAGTTGAGGACATTAAAAAGAAACTGAGGTTTATGGCTGTTTTTGGAGATTAACAGAGAAATGTGCTCCGTTCTGGCTGCTTTGACTGCCGTCTGGTAGTCGGAAAGGCAAGCACGAAGGATTTCTAAGGAGACATGGAGTTTATCCTTTCTCCATTTTCTCTCTGCACGCCTGCAAGCGCGTCTGAGAGCACGAATACAGTCATTGAGCCACGTCTCTGAGAGAACTTTGGTGCGTCTAAGCATAAAAGGAGCAACAGAATCCAGTATTAGGGTACATGTCGAGTCAAACATGGAGATAAGCTCATCAGCACTAAAAACACAATTCACCTCTAATTTACAGATCGGAGAAGCATTAAAAACATCAGAGAACTGTGACGCAGTCAAGGGGTTAATTGAACGCAGAGGACGCGCAGGGGCACGAGATTCCACTCCTGCGGAAGGGATCGAGGTTGTAAACAGAACCGGTAAATGTTCTGAGATACGCGTTGCTGCACAGATTTCATCCACAGATACAGACAGTCCAAACGATAATACTAAGTCCAAAGTGTGTCCTTTTTCGTGTGTTGGGCCAGCCACAGACTGAACGAGACCAAAAGAATCAAGGAGATTTAAAAAGTCCCTAACCAGAGGTTTGGACTCGCAGCACACATGGACATTAAAGTCTCCGCAAATCAAAACACGATCATACTTCACCATGATCCCGGACAGAAAGTCAGAAAAGTCATTTATGAAATCCTTATTGCACTTTGGCGGACGATAGGCTACACGACTGCGCAGAGCACAGGCGAGGCCGGGTTCAGTTCAAAAAGCTGCAACTCAAAGCTAGCATAGCTAGTTACAGGGTGAAGCAATCGGCATTGGAGGCTAGCTCTAAACACTGATGCTATGCCCCCACCATGGCCGGAGATATGGGGGGGGAGCTGAAGAATGTACAGTCAGGAGGAAGAAGTTCAGAGAACGGTGTATACTCTCCAGGGTGGACCCAGTTCTCCGTCAGAAACATAAAACCCAGTTCACGAGAGGTGAATAAGTCATTTAGCAGGAATGTTTTGTTTGCTATCGACCTAGCATTTAGCAAAGCCATGCAAAGTTTTCGCTCCGGGCTTGCCGAAGGTGTAGTGCGTCTCAGCTGACGAAGATGTGCGTGTTGAACGTTGCGCGGGCCGGAAGCAGTCAGTCGGGCAGGAGGAGCTGTCAGCGGGCCCAGAAGAGGCCGCAGCTCCAGAGAGACAGGGCGAATCCACCGATCCCTCACATGGCGTGCAGCGGGAGGGCCATGGCATCCGAGGCGTGGATAAGTCACGAAAGAAGCCGTCAGGTATGCCTTAAGATGGACCAGTGCACCACCACGCTTTCCCCGTCGTCTAAAGCGCTTTCGGCGAGGCAGGATGCAGGACAACCGGCGTGGGTGGGAATATCCGACAGTAGAGGGACGATTTACGGTTGCCAGATGTAGGTTTGGGCAGCAATATCAACTCCAGTGAGAGTCTGAGGTGGAGGAGAGCTTGACGATCGTAGACGAGCAGAGCAGAGACATTCTGACAAACATAAAACAAAAACAGGATAGCTAAAGGTAGAGAGCTGAGGGAGCGGCGAGCCGACACAGGCGCCATCTTCCCACACACTGGCCACAGCTGTACGGTCTCTCCGTTTCCGGCTGTACATGTTCATGTTGAAGGGAAAGTCAGGTGACGATATTGTAGAGACAAAATGGAGGCTGGGTTTAGAAAAAAATATATATATACACAGGAGACCTTTTTTTTACTGTTCCCAACAAACAGTCAATCATTCCCGTGTCTTAATCTCAGTGGCGAGCCGTCAGGGCCCTCTAGGCCCTCTGTGAGGGCCTAAAATATTCTAAAAAATAATATTTGAAAACATAAAAAAAACCATTTTTTAAAATATTTTTCTGTTGTTACATTTTTCATTAGTTTTACCAAAATAACTTGATTTAATTGTATTTAAAATAATATTTCCAAAGAAATAAATCCTTCGAATCTGCCTGTTCAGTTTATGTTGGAATGTGAAGGGTTAAATGTCGTCTCTGCGAGTTACTGTGAAGACGGGAGGGCTTGTTGGTCCCTCTCTACATTCACAGAGGGCCAGCTATAGTAACACAACAAGAGAGTAATGTCAAATGACAGTACAATTGACCAATCATATCTTCCCTCTAAATGGGCGGGCTTTATTTTCGCGGACTTTATGACAAGTTCCGCCCGCTGTGAAGGCTATGGAGTAGCATGAAGCTGCAGCGTCGGAGACAGCAGTTACAGGACTGCACTTGTAGAACCGCACACACAGGTCCGACGGAGCATGTTCAAGGTGAAATGACATGTGATGTTGTACACTAAACACACTGGGATTAACACTCATTTATTGACGCTGGAATAACATTTTAGCAGAATTATTTATATATATATTAATAATATAAGATATAATATGTTACTTTATATATACAGCCTATGGTAAGTACACAACACAATACGCAAAACAACTAGGGTCGTGGGAGTGCGGTCGTGGGAGTGCGGTCCTGAGAGTGCGGTCCTGACGGCCCGTCCACACAGCGGCGTGCGTTGACGCTTCCCCATTCACTTTGAATGGGGTGACGTCACTTTTAGCCGAAATGCATCGTGGGAAGCGACGTGGAGCGTAGCTGGCGTGGCTCGCTGCAAAAGTTGAGCAATGTTCAACTTTGTTCAACTTCAGCCAATCGAATCATATGCCAGTACAAGCTCTAGCCAATCAAACCGCTGCTTGTGTGTCAAGGGCTGCAGCCTCATACTATTGAGTCTATGCAAGTGGTGCAGTGACGCGTCCTAAAACCTGGAAGTAAGCTGCGCTCGGATTCCCTCGACAGAAAGCAGTGGGATTTCTCCATAGGATTTTGGAAGATAGCTCTACTCATTTATTTATGAGCGACTAAAAGGCCTTAGGCCTATTACAGCCGTATCCTATTGATTGATATTGATTGATTGAAATAAGGTCTGTGGAAAACGAACCTGTTAGATAAATGCACGTTTCGTTCAGCCGAATAATATCCACATGTCTACCCTACTTTTATTATTTTGGAATCATAAATCTAATCGATAGATTTATGATCGATAGATTTATAATTAGCATAAGTTCGTTCATGATGGCTCACTTCAGTGATAGTGATGACATCGTTGCGAAATTATTAACCGAGTCATTTTCAAGATTGAGTTACAATGATAAACTGGAGTGGCAAAGGATCAGCTGAATGACCCGCAAGTGCTGCATCCAAAAGGACAGGAGGATGGACTTTGTGTTTAAGTGATTTATCATCAAAGGTAGGCCTAAGTCATTTTCAATGTGGGCCGCCGTGATGTCATGATAGGTGTTTATATAAATGATGTCGTTTTGTGTGGTAGAGGGTCGCTGTCATTGATGCGTTTTGCACCCCGGACCGCTGTTTTGATATTCCGCTGAAGTATACGCTGTGACGTAATAACTCTTCTTTTGTTTCCGAGGGAAGGGGGGGTCAGAGGGCCTAGGTATAAAAGTCACGTCTCGCCACTGCTTAATCTAGAATGAAGTTTTCAGACACATTTGTTTGTCTGTTTGATTTCCACAAGATTACTGAAAAACTACTGCCCTGATTTTCATGAAATATGTAGAAAGGTTTAGCAGGAGCCAAGGAAGAACTCATCACATTTTAGGGCGAATCAGAAACGCATTTGACAGAAATGGGGCGAAGCCTGCGAGCTAGTTCAGGCAGTCAACTCGAGCACCAATGATACATTAACACGTGACGCACCTCGTCCCTCTTACAACCAACCAAACACATCCTCCTAAGCATGCTGCTCTATTGAAGCTGCCAGGTCTTCCTGCCTCTGCCCCCTCGCTCATGCTGCCGCTGCCGTGTTCACTTGCTATTGCTGCGTTCATGTTCCTGCTGCTGTGTTTCATGTTGCTGCTGCTCGCCTGCCCCCCCGCCCCCCCCCCAGCTCCACCTGTAGGCTCGGGGATAGTTATCTAATCATCACTCAATGTTCTTTGTTATCTTTGGAGTGATGAGGCCCGAGCCTAGACGCCAAACTCAAACTATATGCTGCTTCTAATAAACATATTAAGAAACACGTGAATTGTCTGACTGAAATACAAACAATGCAACACTTCTTCACTTCTTTTTAGCATCTGTTGCTCCCACATTAAAACTTATGAAAACACATCCTATCAAGGAACCTGATAATCACATGAGTGGCACTCCTTCAGGTTGTACCTTTAACATTTAAAAAAGGTACAACCTGAAAAAGTAGACTTTAAAGTTTAAATAGTCTACTTTTTAGGAACTTCTGCAGAAGAGTCTTTCAGATTAACATTTGTTTTACATGTATAAAACAGGTCATGACACATTATATTATAAATAACTCAAATATAGCTTAAATTGTTCTGCATAACATGAACATTTCCAGGACTGAGGTTTCCCCTTCAGCAGCAGGGTCTCCTCTAAAAGCCGTTTCGTCACGATGTGAGGATGCCACATAAAGGCAGCAGTGTTTGTCGTTGGTGGGCAAGAGAGAGCGAATGAAGATGAATAAATCAATCAGGTGTCACACACACACACACACACACACACACACACACACACACACACACACACACACACACACACACACACACACACACACACACACACACATCAGAGATACGCCCACGTATGCAAACAGCAGCAGGCAGCTCCATTTCTACACAGAACGTCAGCTTCGGAAATTGTGTTCAAATAAGAGAGGCGCATTAGGTCGTACATTTTGCAGTTTTACAATCGAAAACAGTGAATTATATTAATAATTCAATTGCAGATTTCATGACCTGAGGTATCCTTCTAGAGGTTTGAAATAACTTATGACCACGATATATATTTAACAGAGAAAACTAGATATTATTAGAGCATCCTGTTCACACATACAGACTGAAAGTGTCTGGCTTATATTTTCTTCTCGTGCCTGAGGCGTGTGGCAGTATAAGAACAACATTTAGCAAATGAACAACATTAACAACAGTATGGGTTGTGCGATATTTTATAATTTCCCGGCGACTGTCAGTTTAATGTATTGCCCATGCATTTGCGCAGTTGTGTGGGTGTATGTATGTTGTATTATCTAGTCACACATTGTTATTTTGTCTGTAGAAGCAGCTGCTGTCCTTACAAGTCCCTCTGTTAACTTCTGTTGCTTTGTGCTCCTTTGAGAAACGTCCCTCTGTGCTGTGAGGGCTGAATGCAACCTCTTTTTTTACACATTTCGTCATGAAAGCACTTTTCAGGATGTGTGCCCACACCTTCAATTCAAATGATTCTGTCTCTTGTTGTGCAGCTGTAAGCAGAAAAACACTGCAACATGACGATCAGGCCACATGTGCTTGTGCTTGTTCTGCTTCCTCTAAGAAATTCAAAAACAAATTATCACCTACAGCATTGTGAGAGGAGTGAGAGCAGCTACTGATCTGGTTCCCAACACTCCTTTAGAAGCAGCCATCATTTGGTAGCTTTGACCTGGAGCCGCTTTTGTGGGTTATTTGCAGGCTGTAACTCCACATAATGATGTGTTCTGCTCCTAACAAAGAACTGCTCTGTTTACATAGCACACATCGAGCGTCTTTAATATTTTAGTACTGTTTTGTTTGGGCAACTGGGAAAGAATACAAGAAATGTGCACAGAAGTCACTTTCCTTCTGTGCTTAACATATTTTCATTGATTACTTTTGCAGGAGCAATTTGTAAGAATACTAAATCGCAATTTTCCTTTTTCCTCCAGCAGAAAAAGTGTATCGCACTATTCAGCGGCTACTTTGCAACAATTTATGAATAGAACTTTAAACTGTATATTGTTCTTGAAAGCTGGAGCTTCACAGCACTACTGCAGTGATGCCAAGTCTAAACATGAGAGTGGTTGATCATAAAGTCAAAGTGTACACCGCAACATGCTGATGTCCAGGAATTGATATGAATGTGTGCATTAACACGGCAGATGCTTTGTCCAGAAGTGGACATGTTTTCAGAATCACCGTCACGCAGAGCGGAGGGCAAGAGGTCACTGAAAACATTAGGCTTCATCCTCAAGGGACCAATGCAATCAAAAGCAATTGTAGAAATCTGACCATTACGTCGAAGTGTAAAGAGGAACATTTGAGCTGGCAGTGATGCTCCAGATCCCCCCCCCCCCCCCCCCCCCAGGCCTGAACACTAGAACCAGGCCACAGCACGTGTGCACCGTCCGGATGTTATATTAAAAACCAGAAAGCTCAACAGTTTTTATTGTTATGTTATAAGCTATTCTTGTTCAGACTAAATTCAGTTACATGTTAATCAATCAATTAACAAGTCAATATCAAGGTCTATAAGATCAACATGTTCTTAACTGTAACCCTAACCAACCACCGGTGCCTTAAATCAATCACAAATAAACCAAGGTTTAGCAAGTATGTTGTATAGAAATAAAAAATGTGGTGACATGGAAGTTACATTTAACAAAAGTGTTATGTTGATATTAAATTCAAGAAGGAAGAATTATCTGAATTACAAATGTCTTTAAAAACTCCTAAAACGTACAAGTAGTATTTACATGTATGCGTGACAGGGTGTGCACTCTTTTACAGTAGCTACAGCTTCTGTACGCTCAACATATTTGTAATAACTTTACTTGACAACACCAGCAACTTCAGCAGCTTGTTATACAGTTGTCAGCTATACATATGGGTTAACTGATAACATCCTGATGGTTACTGTATATACCTGATTCTATTTGGCAGGGAAGTCAGAGCATACATTTGAAATGTGTAAAATATAAGTTGTAGTCTTCTTCGAGTCTGAGATCCTACTTCACCTGCTGGACTTTTGCAGGAAAGTAAAGAATCACGTGGTCTACTTCCCAGTGTCTTACAGCTTGACTGATGCTATCTGACAGGTCTTGATTTAGTAAACAGCACCATCCTGACACCAAAGGATTGTATGAAATGTTCAAAATAATCAATCACAACCCCGGCTTCATGCTTATAAAAGGTACCTTTCTGACGTGTTTCTGAATGGACTCAGTCAGGGAAACTGCTGGGTCACCGTTGCTAATAAATTAGGATAAGATATCCATAAGGACACAGCTACTACACCATCAACAACATCCTAAAAATAGCATTGATTTCCCCCAAAACATTTACTCTCCATATGTGTGAATAATCCGTGGAAGTGCTCCGGGTGATAGTTGGAGATATAGAGGCAATTACACAGTAATAGATTCAATCCCTGGCCAAGAAAAACATAATTGGAGAGGGAGCTCTCGCCTACGGGCCAGAATATTGTATATTGTCACTGATTATAGACACTTGGCAAAGCGTGATGCTGTTAGCAATTTAAAATCAGCCCATGAATGGCTGACATTAAATATAATGCTTTAGATCACAGCTTTGATTGCACTGTAACATTATTTTCCGATTTCAAAACACACTATTTGTTTCTCTTCCTGGCCAGTTGACTGTGATAAAAGGGAAATAGCAATGCACACTATGGTGATGTGTTTGAATACCGAATGTAAATGAGTTATTCAAAAGGAAGCAGTAAAGGCTTTTACATTTACAAAAGGAAGGGAAGAATAAGAGTGAGTGCTGAGATAACAAAAGGTCTTTGTTCTCGTCCCCGCAGAGATTTCATACAAGACGGCAGCAAGATAAAGAGCTGGTAAAGCAGGCATGTCACGTGGAAGTGAGGAGGACGGGATACATGGGGACTTAAACCAGAGAGCAGGAGGAGGTCAGGAGGTCATGGATACGCTGGAGGTGGGGGTCAGGGAGGGGGGGGGGGGGAGGAGGTTGTGGCCCGGCGGAGTAATGAGCATGGATCCTGAGGGAAGGAGGATGAAAGCTGCTGCTGTACGACACGCACATGCTTGTTATTTTCTCTATTCTGAGAGTTCTGACACGAGCAGTGATGGGCTTTAAAGCAGGGATTTGTTCCTCTGCAATGTATTTCTTCTTGGTGTACATGTAGTAAACAGCAGTGGTGAAAGAAATACTCTACGACTACTGTCACGATCACAGGTACAGATCAGAACCCAATAGCACGACTCAGATACAACCAGTGTATAGCAATGTTCAGTTTATTCAGGTCAGGGACAGGCCGGGTCAAAACCAGGAGATCCGTCAGACAGGCAACCAAAACCAGACAGGGAGCAGGCAGGAACTCGAGATCCGTATACAGGCAGGCAGGGATCAAAAACCGGGCAGGACAAAAATCGAGGCTAGAGAACAACACTCACTGGAGAGCTTGGCGGAAACGACAAGACAATCTGGCGAAGGACCAATGATAGTGAGGTGGTATAAATACTGGGGAGTGATGAGGGAACGAGTAACAGGTGAGGGGAAGGGCTGGGAAGACCAGATGAGGGGAGTGAGCTGATTACAAGGGCCTGGAGGAAGGCGGGATCTGAAATGACAGTAGAGTTTAGATGAGCCACCAAATAAACGATAATAGAAGTGTCTAACTTGTGACAACTACAGTAAAAGTATTGGCACAAAAATATACCAAAAGTTAAAAACGTTTAAAAAAGTACCTATTAGTGTAATTGTCCCGATCTGTCCGTGTTGTGTTTTGTCTTTTTCTGTCTTTGGTTTCCTGTTTTATTTTGTAAAGTGTTCACCCCCGTTCCTGCCTGTTGCTTTGTGTCTGGTTTCCCTGCCTGATTACCCGATTGTGTTCACCTGCTGCCCCTGTGGTTTCTCCTCCCTCCTCACCTGTCTCTTGTTTGCTTGATTAGTCCCGTGTGTATTTAGGTTCTGTGTTGTCTGTTAGTCTTTGTGAGTTCCTTGTTGTATTTGGACTGTGTTCACGGGAAGAGTGGTCAGCTCTGTTTCTAGCCTTCAAATAAAGGTATTGTTTCTGTTTATCTGCATTTGGGTCCTGCTTGCCTCACTCCACCCTGACAGTAATAGCTTATTTCAGGGTCATAAATTAAATGACTGGAATATGACAATGAATGAATAATTTTGCTTATTGCAGCTGGTAAATGTCGAGCTTATTTTAATGACTTATATACTGCCGGTGAATATCTTAACCTCAAATTATGTATCAGAATGTATTCATTAGTTAATTTATATTTTGAATAAGCTACATTATACATTAAATTATTGACCTTCAAGATTTACTGGAGTAAAAGTATAAAGTATTATAAATCAAATTACGAGTACCTCAAAGTTGTACAGTTCTTAAGTAAACCGTATCCTCTGTATCTGCACCAAAAGTCCTGCTTTGCATTCAGCAGCATTTTGACGGAGCTCACAGCCCCGTGTGCCACTTATATAGTTAAGCAATTAAGTGGAGAAAAAAAAGACTTGAGGCCTAAAAACCACCTCGAGGTGCATTCATGCATACTAAACTGTACTTTCGATTTGGGGTAAGCACACTGGAACAGATGGGAGTGGTTCCAGATGGGCTCCACATTTCACACGAGGGCGGGGTCTCCTGCCTCTCTGATATAAAAAGGTTGATGCCCCGCAGACTCTGAGCTCACAACTTCCTGTGGAGGTATTTCAGGCTGGATGTTGGATCCAGATTGGTTTATAATTGCGACAGGATTAGGAAATGTTTGAATAATAAGTTTCGATGTGAAATGGTTTGACGGCATCACCAAGTTCAGCACCTATGTAGAGAGTTGAGAAAATTGATACGTCTCCTGTGTTAAATCAAATGTAATAAGACATAGCAGGGTTATTAGATTTGTTTTGCCATGGCTTAATCGAGAATTTAACTTCCTGTATTTCACTACAAGACAACAGTACAGGTAAGACAGGGAAGTATTACAGAAGTACATGAGGAGGAGATGAAAAAGGTCTCGAAGCATTTTATAAAATGCAATTCAGCACGAACAACGTGTCGAAAGCCCTTCTCATGTCAGTGCTGAATATCCTCAAGCAGCGCAAATTGAAAGTCATGCACGTCAGCACCGATGCTTGGAAAAATCCTTTACAGTGTTACAAATGAATGTGTGCTTGTATTCGATAGTCCAGCAACAATATTTTTAAAGAGTCTGAAGAAAAGTTGATGTGAATGTGCTCTACGGTACAAAAAGGGAAAGCTCCATATCTCATTGTCAATGACTGAATGAGTGTGGGAAAGCTTTGGCGGTCCACTGCTCTGCTTCTGCAAAAAGAAAAACAAGGATCTCATCCTTTTATAAACTCAGACAGAGATAACAATGTGCACCTCAACACAACGTGACACTGAATCTATTGTTAAAAAAAAAAATTGAAGTAAATAAAATACTTTCATGCTCTAATTTTCCTTCGATGGAAAGAGCCGACGGGCGCACAGCATCACATATTGTGAGGAAGCAGCAGTGTGACAATCGCTGAGCAGTGTGCAGGCAACAATGCCACAGGGCCGGTACAAACACAGCTGCAGGACACTTGTTTCCCAGAGTTCACGGCGGCAGAGTGGACATACATGACTGACTGCAGAGGGGGGAAAGAGAACAGATGGATGTGTGTTGTCCTTGTGTTTGAGGTTGTCTTTCCTCATGGCTATACAGTATATTACAGTATGGACACACACACACACACACACACACACACACACACACACACACACACACACACACACACACACACACACACACACACACACACACACACACACACACACACACACACACACACACACACACGCGGGCATCATTAACCTAAATTACAATGTTTCGTGATTGGCCAGCTGCAGGACATCTGGTCAACATCAGAATGACCCGCTGTGAATCTCAATGTAAAACTAATACTAAACATGTGTTCGGATACAGACTGTGACATTAAGTAAGGGCTTTGCTTTTCTAGTCAATCAATCTTTCTTTGTTGATTTTCCAGGATTGCTCAAAAAAGTGTGTGTGTGTTTATGCAATTCACTTGATTGGCTGTTGCAAAGCACCAGGATACTGTGGTGTGAAAGAATATTATTCCCTTGCTATTTTCCCCGCTGACGTAAATACATGTTTTATACTACCAACACAGTTTAAATACCAAAGCAATGCTCAGCCTTGAAAACTAATGTTCCTTTTGTCTGCTGTCGGCACCACATCGGACAATCTAGAATAACAAATGTTGGTGTTAATTGCGTTTAATGGTTAGGGGTGTATATGTAAGTGAGCGGTTGTATATAATCATTTACAATGTGTTTACCTTTCTACAAGATTAGAAGGAAAAGAAAAAGTGTTTCATCTTAGAAATTAATTCAGTGTTTCAGCTTTGGAGTTTGGTTTCTTATAGCAACAACAAAGCATTTAACCTAAAATAAATGATAATTCCCAGGCAACTCCAAAACCCAAAGATTGTTCAGGTTACTATGAGTACTATGTTAGATTGTTTTTCTTAGTTGCCATTAGTTAAGTATGTACACGACAAAGAGAAAGTGGAAAATCATTCAGAAGCTACAACCAGTATAAACCAGTCTGTTTGGCATTAACTAAAACAATGATTTTATTATTAAAGTATTTGCAAATCAATTCTCTGCCGATACATGTTTTAACTAATTGTTTACATATATTAATTGTATCACGTCTTAATAATCTTATATTCACCACTCTGATTTGTAACAATAGTATTGTAAATGTTGATAGGTTGTTACAAATGTTTACACTGTTAAAATGGGCATTTCATTTACGGTATGAATATACTTTGTCTGGTATAGCTGACTATCACAAAGCAGCTATTTTGTAATACTGAGATGTCCTTGGTATCACACTTGCATTACTTATATCACCAGATATTTTTGGAGAGTATACTTTTACAAGGAAATGTCTAAGTCTGAGGACATTCCTTGAAAATATACTCGCCGTGGGAACAAGTGAAATGCTCCTGACTCATTAGCAAGGTTTACAGATTCCACATTTAAACAAAATGACACAATACCAAGTTAAACAGCTTTTTAAGATGAGGAGAGAAATGGCCGCTGTGGCCCAGAGAGAATGGTGGGCTGCTGACTGATCGAGGCTGTGTTTGGGATGAAGCTCGGCTGTAAGTGTTTACTTAAATTGTCCTGTAATCACCGGCTTTCTGGGAAGGAGAGGTTCCCCCACTGCGCTGCACCTGGACCCTGTTCTGGATCCATTTTAGCAGAGGTGGAGGAGTATCCGTTCCCCAAAAAAAGTCAGAACACACCAGTAATCAGAGGAGGAAACAGGACAGCCAAAGAGTAAACAGTGTGTTAAGAGGCTGACAGATTAAATGTGAAGAGAGTATATTGACTGCATGATGTGTTTATGAGAGGAAGAACTGGAGATATTGAAAGAAAACATTGTGAATACTTAAATGAAGGAAAATGTATAATTGTGTTTCCATATGTGACGGTTAATAAGCAGAGAAAGGAAGACATTGACAGCATAATTGGAGGTGCTACATGTTGCAATTTAGCATCAATAAATTATTACAAGAATCATTCGAGGTGTCAGTATAATGACAGTAAACAAACGGGTCCATCATGACTTAAATTAACAGACTATAACAGCCTCAGATTAACATTGTCTGTGTCACTCAGTTTGAAAGGAAATGTGAGTGTTTGTAGGGTGTTGTTGACATTAGAGCCACTTTTACTTTTGCAATTTTTCTTTTACTATTATTTATTTTTCAAGGCCGATTAACAAGTTGTTTTGTCATTCTCGCCTCTTCCTGGATTGATTGATTAATTATGTTGGTTCAGACTGAAAAGCTCAACGATGATTGTATAGATTTCCGATTCAATGCTGTGCAAACATTCATGTTGCCTGTTCAAATGTTCCATTATCCAGTGAAATATTTCAACATCTAAAAAGGACAGGTTTGCAAAATGTCCTCCTAAAAATGTGGGCCAAAATGTTCTTTAACAACCATGCATTAAACCGGACTTAAAGTCTGCAGCCATGTTAGTATGTGACAAATATTAGTTTAGCATTTTAGCTTCCTTACACTTGAGACAAAGTACAGCCAGGGGTGGTTTGGATGGCTTAAACCAAAGTATTAGGGACATTAAAATAATAAGCCATATATTGGTTCCGGAGAAAATAGTCAGAGCGTCAACAAAGTCTGTGGGCTTTGTAATCTGGATACCAATAATGTTTTAACAACATTTCATCTTAATCCATCTGGGAGTTGTTGAGATACTTTAGACTGAATCAAAGTGCTAGAATAACAGGCAAGGGTGACTGTGTGGGAAATGATGAATTTGGTATATAGCCTCAATCAGCACTCTGTTAAATTAAGTTTCCCATAGAAAGAAAAATGGACATTTCTGTGAAAATGTCACAGATTATTAGTTGAACACATTCATTGAGAGCCAGTATAATCTAGAAACAATGAGATGTTCAGACGGAGAGGGAAGGCAATGGGTGAGAGATCATGAGACAGCGCTATATTACACAGTGCATAATAAAAGAAAGGCAAGGGGACTGAGAAATTGGAAAATCAAAAGAGAGCAGGTGTTTAGAGACCATGAATGGAGTGTGAATTAGAAGACATGGGCACAAGAAATTGACTGAGTGTATGAGTCTACAGAATGCATGTGGAAAGATAAGAAGTGCACAGAAGGGAAGAGGGGGAATTAAGTGGACACGTAGAAAATGAAGCTGGGAGGATATGATTAAACTATTTCCATTTGGTATGGGGGGGGGGGGGGGGGGGGGGGGGGGGGGGGAGTGTGTGGGAGAGGAACTCCCTCTAGAGGGAACTTTTGGATTGTAGCCTTTGCAGACCATTTACATGCACACAAACCTGTTTAACACACTACAGGACAGAGAGAGAGAAAAAAAAGCCTATGGTTGGTAATGTCAGTCAATGGGTTGATTCATCACTATTCATAATTGTAGCATTTACAGGCCAGGTATGACACTTGTGCTTTTAAATTTGGGTTTGCATCTTACTAGTAGACAAACCCCTCTTTGCACATTTTAGGATCTGCAGTATTTAGACAGAGTTGTCACCACAAAGATGGCAATGGCCGATTCGTCCTTCAATGAGCTTCACCACTGCTTTTTAGAAACCTTTAGATGACTTAATGGAGGCTACATCCATATTGTATACAGTCAATGTGAAACATGGGCAATGAATAGATAAGAAAGCAGGCTTGATCCAATCAGTTGTGCATCGCAAATCAGAATTACGATCAGACAACAATCCTACAATGTCCCTGCCATGTCAGGTTAAATGATGGAGAGAAAAAGAACAGGGTAGTTGAATGTATAAAAGACTACAGTAAAACATTTAATAATACAAAAAGTGCGAGGGTTCTCTTAGAATTGCATCTGATGTGATGGATGAGGTTGTCAAAACCAAAATGTATGGCTGGAAATATAAGTGTCTGGGAAGCGTGTGTGAGGTGTGGGAGTGGCTGTTTAACCGCAACAGTTCATCTCTGACAGGTTTCATTTTTCCCTCAGTCCTCTGTTTCATCAGCACGTTCAGGGAGTCTGTTGAACGACGCCCTTCTGTTACAACACAGCGTCAAAGCAACAACAGGACATTTGAAGCTAATTACCTCTGATGACCTCACTCTGGCAGCACCTGTCCTTCTTAAAGTAAAAAAGCAGCGTGATCAGAGACATCTGCTATGTCTGTGGAAAGTTCATGTAAATTATGCTCATATCAGTAGAAGCCTACACTCAAGAGACTCACTCCTTAGGGTCCTTAGAAGAATAACAAAAGGTAGTACATGAGGAGCAAAGACGGCAATTTATGATGAGAGGAAATGGCTTCGGATAATAGCTGGAAAACAAGGTAATTCAGGGGTAAGACAGAAAGAAAAAAAGACGAGAACAGTGAAAAAACACATTATAGTGGTGCTGTAAATAGAGTACTGAAGACTAATATTTGAACAGTGATTTCAATCTGATATTTTGAGAGATGTAGACATTTCTTAGGATCTGTAGACAGTGGCCGTTTCTCAATCGCGAGGATGCTGGCTTGGTAGTCGCGTACTTCCAAGTCACTTCCTTCAGAAACAAAGCAAGTATGCTTCCAAGCCACGGCTTCGGAAAACGAAGAAGAATGGAACAGGCTAACAAGTGTGCCACTCTCTAACGGTTTCAACATGAACTGTACCGAAAATAAATACCTCACGATGTCTATCTAATTATGAACTTGCTTTACTTTCACGGAACACATTTTTGATGATAACAAATGTAACAAAGTAACATATTTACCAACACATGTTCTACCCACTACTTACATTTAAATGTGTGCTGCGTCGGTTCAGCCATTCTCTGCAAGGGTTTTTGAAATTGGTCCGTGCGTAAAGCATTGTGGGGATTTTAAGGACGCGAAGTCTACCCATGTGCAGCCTCGAAATTTCCCCCAAACCAAGGACGCAGCCTCCGTGGAATTCCAAGTATGCTGGAGATTGGAACAGTCCTTCGGCGGCACTCGATGATGTAGCATCCTTCAAATTTTGGCATTGGAAGCCAGTATCCTCGAGATTGAGAAACGGCCCGAATGTGGGCTCCTACTGCAATTGTTAATGTCACACGGTTCAACTAATTAGGGTTTCCCGCTCATATCTTTCGAGCGTGAACCAGAGACATAGACTCTGTTAGGTCTGGTGAGCGGAGCATAAGGTACAGAGAGATGGAGAAATGATGCTACAAGAAAGAAACAAAGTGAGGAAGAAGAAACGTTTTCAGGGCTCCTTTTCTTATGAAGTATGCTTTTGTTTACCAGTATGTTAAATTCAACGGGCTAATTTTAAAATACTGAATACAAATGTATCTTAAAACACTTTTTATGATCGGCAGTAGTGGTTTGTCCACTTGATTGCTGATTCTATCATTTTTGGATGGGTTTCTCTTTCAGAAAACAACTGTTTGTTACGCCCAGATCTGGGGAACCTAGGCACAGCATAAAATTGCCCTCTCCCAACTCTTCCCACTCCCAAGAAATGGTAACCGACACAAATCAGCTTTTTGAGATTTAATAACTCCAAAAGAGGAGAGACAACCGCAACGTACCAAACAAACAACGTCTTCACAGAGTTTCCTTAAACTTGCCAACAAAACGAATAAAATAAAATACCGTCTTCTTACCTACTCTTACCAGTAAACAGGAGAAAAAGGTTCAAACAAAAAGAGGGTTTCTTACTCCTAAACAAATCAAAGCGTGTCTACAAATAGTGATGTTACGTATTGCGCCGAGGCTACGGAGCGTGTGTCGAGTAATCCCCGAAGCTTTTTGTGAAGCATGTATCGAGGCTTGTATCGTTTTGGGCCAGTGACGTCATCGATGACAAACGAAGCCTGGCTGCCTGTCGACACCACGTGACTGCTTCAGGAAGCGATTCAGATCGGTTGAACCGTTGAACCACAACGCTCATAATACGAATACATACACGATGGAATCAAGAGAGCTCAGACCCTCACTTATAGAGGTCAGAACATGTCATAAGTATAAATAGATACAAGCATACATAAATGTAGGAATAAAAACATGAATAAATAAATGAATAAATACAGGAATACATATGTTGCAGTGTTTTCAGGGAGCTTTAGTGTGTGTGCTGTGGCTCAGATGGAAAGCAGTTGACTCATGACCGCAGGGTCCCTGGTTCAACGACTGAACAATACGTCTTTGTTGTTGTTTATAAAAGCAGCTAAATGAGATAATGTAGTTAATACATGTATTCTTTGATATGGTTTAGCCTTTCTCAGGCTACAACATGGTTAAGTTTATGAATATTATTAAGGAATACAAATCCCTCTTTGCAATGTGTACCAGCCTCCTTAGGCTTTTCAATCACAATCATTCAACTGGAATAAAAACAATATTGTTAACATGAAAATATGATTTAATGTTCGTTGTTTAGAGTTATTCTAAGGCTTTACTTAATGGGAACTCGCGAACCAATTGGCTGGAAAGCTTCAAAGCTTCATAAGGCTTCATCTCGCCATCACTATCTACAAAGACAGGTAAAGGTAGTTTCTCTTTCTAAGGTTTCACAGCATGCAAAAGGGCCGGGATAAGTATACACACACAGCACACCAGGACAGATATCTCAATACGCAAGTGTGTTGGGAGTAGGAGAAGTCGAGTCAGAGAGAGCTCCAAGGAACTGCACGGCTGCAGCTTAAAAATGCTCCCGCCACCTCAGGTGGACCAATCAGCCTGACGAGGGTAGCTAATCAGCTAACGGGCACCACCTGCTTGCTCACACACACACACACACACACACTCAGGTGGAGGGCGGACCCCCAGCAGCGCCAACCGGCAAACCAAGAGGGGCCATCGAAGGATACTTAAGGAGCTGATGTGCGTGTTTCTCGCTCTCTCCTTGGCTCTCGAGACCCCGAGAACACAGCTGTTTTCTCTCTGAACCATATTCTGCTTGTAACATTACCGCGCCATTTTAAGTACCCATTTGAACCTTATGCAAGAGACTCCATTGGTCTCATTTATCCTAAGCTTCTCTCCTGGACGCGAGAATAACGAACAAAGCTAATACAACCCAAATAAATATTGAAATAGATCAGAATCAGAGCAACTCGTAAACAGTATAAACAAGCAATATACTACGATAAGATGTTCCTTTAGCATCCACAAAATCTCCATGATAAGAATTTGTTTCATAAACACAACAAAGTCGTAAGAAAAGACTTCCCAACTTGGCAAATGGATCGTCAAAGAAGCATGTGAATGCAGCATTGGTGGAGGACTTTGCACTCTTATCCAAGATAGATAATTATGCCAATTTCTCTTCTGCAAACTCAACCTCACTCAAGTGTAAGATAAGGAAATTAAGAATAATGAAGGTGACAAAAAAAAGGACCGGGAAAGGACACAAAAAATTCAGATCAACGATAAAAAGCACCAATATGATTTTCCTCCAAAGAAAATGCTCATAAAAGAATCGATGCTCTTTGACATTGAAAAGACCTTGTGGATTTGTTCCGGCCACATATCAGGACACCTAACGGGGAGGTGAACAGATCCAAAACCCTAAAGAGGGATTATATATTCAATCTGGCCTGGGAAAGTCTCAGGATCCCTAAGGAAGATCTGAAAGAAAAGGCTAGGGAGAATTGCACGTGGACTACCTTGCTGACTCTGCTGAAATGGCGATCCAGAGGAAGTGAAGCAGAGAGGCGAGGTGTGATGGATGGAGGGATGGGATAATGAATTTCAGTGACATTTCAATCAAAGGTTTTAGAGAGTATCTTTGCTTTTTATGAGATTAAACTGAATTATTCTTTGTCAACAGAATCATCTAATAAGGTTCCACTCAATATCTAGCAAGCATGACCTGAAAACAAGGACTCTTGTGTATTTTGAAGGGGACACAAAGGTATAAAGAATGAGTGCTGAAGGTCTCAAGCAGGAGAGCAAGCAAAGATAATGAAGTACAGGAAGAAAGAAAGATAAATCATATTGTATGATATGATTCTGCCATGAATGATAACTAAATATCCACATCTTCCTTTCATGCTGAATGTTGGCAAAATACTGAATGTACTCTTCTAATATCAGAGTAGCACATGATAACAAAGGCCCTACGTAGCTGTGTACGTAACAGGATGTATGATTACCTAGAAGAGCGTCAGGACTGTTTTAGGCATATATATAATAATATATCAATATTGAGAGGGATGAAACCCTCTTTAATGGTCGCACATGTGTTCTCTGCTTTTAACCCATCCTAGTACCTGGAGTCTAGTACTAGGAGCAGTGGGCAGCTATTGTACAGCGCCCGGGGAGCAATGGGAGTGAGGGGGGAAGGGGGGTGTCCGGTGCCTTGCTCAAGGGTACTATGGCAGGGCCCAGGAGGTGAACTGGGACCTCTCCAAGTAGGAGTGCACACTCGACTCTACGGCTCACGGGCTCACAGTCCAAGCCCCTACTGACTGAGCCACTGCCGGACCTATGTGACAACGATTAGCATGATGATTCAGCCTCTATAGAGATAGACATATGACTGTCATGTGTATTGCTTACGCAGGCCTTAGCTAATCTGAACTAAGGCCAGAATACTGCTATGAACCGGTTTTCTGCGTCGTGTGAAGGACACTGTTCAGGAACTAGTTGTCCCAAATGCTCTGTATGTGATGACTACTTCCATTCTGGCAAGGATAATAAATACATGTATCCTGATATTGAAGACCAAGCCGGTGACGGGTGATATTTTACTAACACTGAACGATTCTCCTGCACTCTCCGCTGGACTGCATGTGAGTTCACACTGCATTTGTTTACAGTGCTACTGCCTCCTAATTGTGCATGGCTCTCTACATGGGTGCACACAGGAGGCCCACTCCTCGGGGCCGTCCAGAGAGAAGCAGCCGGTTTTGAGCGAGGCAGAAAGTGGAACTGCTTTGGAGGCATATAATTGCCTCGCTCAGATAGAAGGATGAAGAGGGAATGGAGAGAAAGTGGGAAATATGGTTGTTTTGCCTGTGAATTTGTAGAATGATAAGTTATTTATAAATGCTTTTAGTCCCTTTGCCCTGCATGTGAAGCCCCTCTGCCTTTGTTGGTGTCCCGAGTTTTGTTTAATTAAGTTCCACTCGATAAATCCTGCAAGTGACGGATTCCACTGGGTCGTTTGGAGGAGGCCGAGAGGGAAAACAGGAGGTAGAGGGCTCTTGCTTCCGAAAAGGAACGGCCTTGAAAAGCATATAATTGCCTTAGACAGACAGGAAAAAGGAGAGAGAGACAGAAAAGGGAGAGGAAAGGGTGGGAAGACTCAAAGAGAGGGTGTACAAAAATAAATTAAAGAATGAGAGATCTTGTGTATTTAATAAACTTTGGGGAAGTGATAGGATTGTTAGAGAGGAGGGATATACAGAGGGTCAGATGAAAATAGAAGAGCAGTTCAAGGGGAGCAGGGGGGGGGCTGGAACAAATGGACTGTAATTGGACACAATCTGTCTTCAGAGCTCAATCACTTTGCCCTGCGGGGTCTATTGGTGAAACACTCCTCTCACACTAATCTAATGACCTTGTTCCTCACCTTCGTTACCTTTCACCTTCAACACGGACCTTACCCCAGCGGTGGAGTGAGACGTTAGTGCGTTATGAACTTGTATATATTTGCATGCAGTTAGCATCACTAGAAATGGAATTCACCCTTTCTAATTTTCGCAAAAGGCTTTTTTTTTAATAAAGTAGTATTTCTACTTTTTTGTTTTGTTACATAATTAAACTCTGAATAATGTACACTGCATACATTCACAAACAATTCATTAATCCAAACCTGTTCTAACGTTGTTTTTCAAAGACTGGGAATTGCCTTGTTCAGTATAACGTTCAGATCCTGCTTGATTGTTTTTCTATTTATTGCTTTTTTCGTACTTTACTTGTTAATACTTTATTGTCTGCGAGCAACATTATGATTTCTTAAAAGTCAGTTTCTATAAAGTTGTCTGGCTGTAGATAAACACTTCTTGAGAATAGGATAACACCTTGTTGTTTGTTGTTTGTGAATAATGAGACTCCAACAGTATTTTCTTGAAGTGAAAATAAACTTATAATGTATTTCAAAACATTTCCTCCACAAGTCAAGACATTTTTGAGGGTAGCAATTAAATCCTGGTATATAGGTTCATGAGTTTTAAGCAAGTAATTTGAAGTTGTGAGAATCGATTTTAAATTACTATAAAATAGCAACCTGAATGTCATTGGTTTCTTCGTTGATTTACTAGAAGTGTTATGTGGTTGTGTTAGGATCTATGTACCTAATGAATTCACTGCATCTCATTTTGGAATTAGTTCTTCATATATTCAAGAGTTCATTTTGCTGTGCTCTGCAAAAAAAAATGTTGACATAGCATTTCGCCTTTTACTGAATCCTAAAGACATCTCATTAAAACCTGTGTTTTGCAGTTTGACAAATGTAAAAACATAGCTAAACGTATTGCCAAAATTGCAACTTTCCTCATGACAGAATCACCAAAACTGATTAAAAAAAATGTCAAGCGCCAAAACGTAGATAGCTCTGGTACAATCAGATCTGCTACAATACGATTTTAAGATTTCTTTCTTGTGATTACACCCCATCATCACATTTTTTACCTCAACCTTAGGGTTGTTCTGTCGAAAATGCGTTGCACTGGGTTAGCCCAGTGCAACGCATTTTTGACAGAACAATACCTCCGATTAAAACATTCCATCATGGCAAAAATAGATTCCTCTGGTTCACCTGGAATAACCAATACTATTGGACAGTCACGGTATCGTGGTATCAATTCAATCAAACAGAGCACTCTTGAACTCAAACATAGGCATGTCATATTCATGTGTGTGAGGGAGTGTGGACATGTATGTAAAAATTGAAAAATAATAGTAAACCAACCCCATTCTGCAAAGCTGGCTTAACATTCATCCAAATCCAAAGAGCCTTTTGTGTTATTTTCTTTCTCCCTTTTCTTTTTAATTAAAAAAAATATATATTTTGTTTTTATTTTCACATGCAGTCTTCTACAAATGAAGCTTAACGCAAGTTCAAGCAGGAAGACCAAGCTCTTCATTCATATTACACGTCACTTCTTTACCCTCTCCTCCCTCATTAAGTGATTGGGGGCGTCACTCCCCAGCTAACCAATCACTCCTCTCTCCTTTCTCACAAGCCTATCGTTGCACCCGCTAATCCCTTTATATCTGCTCTTCCCTCTTGTCAGCTGTCATTCCAGGGACAATACACAACCCTCCTCCACCCCTCTCGCCTCTCGCCTCCCGTCTCCTACAGGACCAAGCTAATCCTTCTCCCTTCAGACCGGTCCCGCCTACTTATCACCACCACCAGTCTAGACCCCGGGGGGTTTCTTCAGAGCGGTTCTTCCCCTCCTGAATGATAATCCTGCAAACCGGGGCCTAATCGCCAAACACCATTCCATTCTCCTGTCCCAATTCTGGCAATCATTATTTCATTCATATGACGTGGTGTCCCAGTAATAAATATGTATTTCATAAATCAACGTCTCTCCTGATTGAACACGAGTCATCTGTGACTAGTGCTGCGTACCGGCAAGCCGAACCGGTACTGGACTTGTAAAAAGTTTTGGTTCAAGTCCGGTTAAAACCGGAACGTCGGGAACCGGTACTTGGACTCGCAAAAAAACTAGCACTTACGTATATTCTGGTGTCTGTTGTTATTTAAACATTCCCTGATAAACGTTATTCAGCGTCAATAAATGAGTGCTAATCCCAGTGTGCTCAGTGTACAACATCACATGTCATTTCACCTTCGATTCACGGTTTGAAAACGTAGCCTTTCGCCACATGCTAATGCTAACCGGAAGTGAAGAATTTTCAGAATAAAAGTATTAGTTAAGTTAATAGTGTGAACTTCCGTTTTATTCAGAATAAAACTGATTTAAATTAAATAGTGTATTTAATTCAAAATTACGCCATATCAACATTGATTTTAATTTCTAACAGTATGTATGTACATCACTATGTATGTAGTATGTACTGTATAATGTACACATGTAGAGTTGTAGAAAATGTACAGACAGTACACTCTGACTGTACAGTCACTACAGTTTAGCCTATACTGTATAGTAGGTGTGTAACAGTGTAATGCGTATAGTCTACTCTACACTCTACCTTTCAGCAACGTTTTAGGGATTTAGGCTCAGTCAGCTCAGGGACTGTTTGGTTACTTTAGTTTGGTAAATGAAATACATGTTTGAACTTTGTAGTAGTTCACTGTAGTTGCTGTCATAAGTCATTTGTAGACTAAGTGGCAAAAAGTGTTTTTTCTACATTTGTACTTTGTAGAGAAATGTGGACACAAGTTAGATGGGAGCACAATACACCTGATGAGTTTGAATTTGAGTTGATTATTGTTAATTAAATTGATAATTAGCTCACAATAAGTTCACTTTAGTTACTCACACAACTTGACACAAGACATGGGTTCAGTTCCGGACTTATAAGTCCGGACCTGAACCTGAACCTCTGGACTTGAGTCTGGACCTGAACCTGAATGTGAGTCCAGGTACGCAGCACTATCTGTGACCTTTGTACATTTTGTAAATCTAAAGCATCTTTTGTTGCCTTAGTATTTTTAGTATGTCCAAAAAAGTTATTGGTGAATAATAGGAAAAAAAATACATATTACCAAAATAAGAAGAGACTTATGTTGCCTTTCACAGCTGTTATCTGCTACATCATGGTGTAAATGTTATTTTCCGATCCGTTTTAATCTGTTTATAAAGTGTAAAATCATCAGAAGTTTGTGGCAATTTTTGTTTTCGTTAAACTTGACCGCCTGCTGTGCTTCACAGTCCGTCAAGTGCTCGCTGGGTGAGCGCTGATATGCGAGTGCTGATGTGCATGTTTATGTGTGTGCCTGTGTGTGTGTGTGTGTGTGTGTGTGTGTGTGTGTGTGTGTGTGTGTGTGTGTGTGTGTGTGTGTGTGTGTGTGTGTGTGTGTGTGTGTGTGTGTGTGTGTGTGTGTGTGTGTGTGTGTGTGTGTGTGTGTGTGTGTGTGTGTGTGTGTGTGTGTGTGTGTGTGTGTACCTGTCTGTCCCTTTTTATGACTGTCTCTTGCTAGGCGAATATGATTTGGATCTGCCTGTGTGTCCCTGCATCTAAATGTGTGTGTGTGCACCTTTGTTTGCGTAAACCTGTTGTTGCGCGTGTCCCTGTTTAAATGCCAGCTTGTATGTTTATCTTGCTTTATGTGCACGTGTAATAGACATCCAGCGTACATTGTGTCTCTAATTTTGTCCGTGCATCTGTCTGCCGTCTGGTTTCCCGTTCATTTCATTTCCGTTCGTCAACCAGGGGAGAGGTCTGAGGAGCGTCTCCTTGCACAGAGCCCAGGCACAGGGATATCAGGAGCAGTGAACCAGGGAGGGCCACTCATGCGTGCTGACTACAGAGACAAACATACATAGCGCTCCAATAACACTGTTCGTTCCACCGATCTAGTGAATACTGCTTGATGTGGTTTTCTTTGAGGCGCTGATCAGAGCTGTCTCTTTGGTTAAGGACCAAACCTATAATAATAATAATAATAATACATTTTATTTCGAGGCGCCTTTCAGGACACCCAAGGTCACCTTACAGTGCATTTAAAAGTTAAAACAGCTATGAAGGTAGATATGGTGCAAAATGTGAGAGCGTGTAAAACCTGTTGTGAGCACTTGCAGAAAAAAAATCTGAGCTTGTGTGCATACATTTACACTTGTATAAAATATCCACGTAACTGTGAACTAAATCTGAAGTCACAGAAGAAAAAAAAAAGTTTTGTAGCTTGTAGAAAAAAAATGAACTTAGAGATGAAATGTTCACTTGCAGAAAAATACATATTTTTTAAATATATTTTCCATTACAACTGCAACTTTATTTATTACAACCTCTCAAATCAGTCATTACAACTTGACGAATCTGCTCTGTGGCAGTATAAATCGACGAATCTGCGGTCTTGACTTTTGCTACACTTCTTGCGATAAATGTGTCGCAAAAGTAATTTTCACCTGTAGATGTGGGGGAGGGAGGGAAGGGGCGGAGCTATCAGAACGACGAGGCTTGGGTCAGTCACACATGCCCCTTTCACACCAGCGCCTTTTCAGCTCCGGCTCGGAGCTAGAGCCTGAAAAGCGCCGGGTTTTCCTGTTCACACCGCAGCGGCGCCGGCTCTTAGCTCCGGAATCCGCTTCATTTCCAGCTCCAAAAAATTGTCAGTCCAGAGGCAAGAGCTAAGAGGCGACGTCGCTTACGTCTCTCTCACGTCGAGGCGTGCAGGAAACTAAACCCACCTCCCCTGAACATGGGTCGACTGTTATGCCTGCCTACAACCAGTAGTGCCTATAAACACACTTTATAAAGTCAGGCAACACTAACCAGGCTTCGTGTGATTCTGTTTATTTGTGCCTTACTTTGACCATCCGTTCACTGTTATCGATCATTGTGGAGAGAGGCAGACGTGTTGTTTTGTATTATTGCAGTTATCGGATGCAAGTAGTCAGTTTAGCTTCGGTTGCTATGCTAACATCACCCGTTTTATACCAGAGAAACTTTCATAACAGCGTTGTGATACCAAACAGCGTCAATTCAGACTGACACACATTCACTTAGGCTAAGGGGAACTGGGGATATGCATCAGCTGCTTGTGTGAGTCGGACAGTGAATACTTTAGAGCGGCCGCTGCAGTGTGAGCTAACCGGGAGCTAACGGGAGAATAAACTCCCGTGGAAGAGCAGCCAATACTGCAGCGGTCGGGAAATGCTGCAGAAACACATTAATAAACAATTAACCACGGCACTCTGGAGAAAAGTATAAGGTTGGAGATGGAGAAGTCGTTATTCAATTTGTTCTGGCTTCGTGTGATTAAAAGAAACACGATCATCGACCCGATGCAGTTGTTGTTGTTGTTGTGAGCTACCGTTGGGGAGCAAATCAGCGATGTAAACGGTGACGTCATGACGCAGCAGGGGCAGCTCTGGGGCGCCAGTGGGCCGTGTGAACAGAGCGGGAGCTGAAAAGGGAAACCGGAGCTGAACCAGAAAAGCTCCCGCTCGGAGCTAGAAACTGAAAAGCGCTGGTGTGAAAGCCGCAACAGTCACAGCCACAGTCAGGTCGAACCGGATGACTGCGGGGCTAACGGTTCGTGTCGCTACCGCTGACATGGCGCGTCAATCAACGGTAAGTTTTGCCCATTACTTCCCCAGTATTACTTTGAATATTATTATTGTGATTGAGGATTAAATCCGCTTTGAAGACCACCTTTTTATATCGTGCAGTTTAGCGGCAAAATAACGTCAGTTAGCCATCTAACGCTAGCTTTGTTGAGTTTATGCTAGCTAAACAAGTAGTGGTTGTCGTCTACAGCAGTAATTAATATAGTATAGCCTACTGTTTTGGCACTAACGGTTGATAACCGTTTATGAAAAATAAAACCAATTGAACTGTACTGAAATAATGACAAGTTTTATAATTGTCTTGGGCTCCTGCTGTGTTTTCCAATGACACAGTTAAGAAGTTATTTACATCCATAGGAGATGCCGGTATTTTCTTTTACTGGTCTATTTTTGGGGGATTATATAACTACTAGGGATGTAACGATATACTAAAGACTGATACGATAGACTGACTAAATCTACCGCGATTTTTTTTAAATAATTTTTTTTTTTTTAAACCTTTATTCAACCAGATGGTCCCATTGAGATCATCGATCTCTTTTTCAAGGGAGACCTGTCCAACATGGCAGCAAGTAGGTTACACCATGAACATAAAACAACAGATAACACAAAAGGACATCGTATTTACAGGGCTACATGTACATACCTAGTGTCAAGCCCTTGGGTATATTTGCAGTTTCCCCGCTTGAAAGGGACGGTACAGACCATAGGAGGTTTTAACTGGGTTTCACTCGTACCATGACCACAACTTTGTTTTCTTTTGAGTTCTTCTTTACTTTAGTTTTTGTTGTTGCAGTACAGCATATGTAGTAAGGTTGTAAGGTAAAAAACCTTAAATGAAAAATAAAAAATAATTAGAAAACAAAGAGATTTAAAAAGACGACAACTCAATGAAAGTATTTTTCCATTATCTTTGTTGCGTGGACTTTATCACCCTTTAGAAGATTATTAGGAGTCTTATAACTACAATGGGAAAAATGTACGTGAACAGGGATATGACCAATCTTTTTACCCAGAAAGAAAATATTAAACACATTTTTGCAATAAAAAAATGACACTAAAAAGGGCAATTTTCCAATTACAAATCCACTGAAAATTTGTTCGAGGCCAATTTGTCTGATTAAGCTATCCTAACAACATCTGTCAACTCAGAGCTTGAGAATGACACCAAATGTGTCAAATTGTTAAGCTAATTGTAATGTTTGTTTACAAACACCCGACCTAACTAATAATGTTAGCACACTCATATAACACATTTGAAAATTGCCACTTAGGGGACAGGAGGTGTTGGCACCAAATGTAATGTGTTGATACATCTTTGGTAGAACAAATTAATAGTTGTAGTCACAAGTCTTCTCCCTCTGCGGAAGTCTGCTTCTTAGTCACTATAGTTTCTGGTTGCTCAGTGGGAATACAGGCCTATGCAGCACCTTCTAAAGTGGGTGGAAAGTTGGGTCAATACATTTGAGAGGACCAAATGATAGTAGATATATTAATATAAACTAATAATCTCTTCATATGACAACGGCTTTCTTCCTCTGTGATACTCCGTAAGGCATGTCCTACATTAGCCTTACATTCTGCTTGCTTTCAGGCATTTCTGATTTCAATGACAATAACATGCAGGACCACTCAAAAGTGACTAAATACCTGCAAAATGCACTGTTTCTGAGTATAAACAACCTCTCTTTTGTGAAAAAGCCTTCTTTGTTTTCACCCAACACTCGCGATTGTCATTCTTAAAACTACGAGGCTGAGTATCATGTGTTGCTGCTCCACTTTCATCGTGTTCAATATGTGAAAGATCGTGCTTTAGCTGAGGCTCATACATGTAGTGTGTATACATTTTGGAGAGCTTATTAATGTTTTAATGTTTACCTGCTATAGATTCCTTTTTAGAAATATTCATGAGGATAACCACCAACATCCACAATCCAAACCACCAACGCTACATATACATAACAATTGTGACTCTTGTTGGAAATGTGAATAAGCTCTCATTATTCAGGGAACAGATTACTTTTCAACCCCTAAGTATTTTCTCATCGATTTGAGCAATTTCAATCCTCTTTTCCCCCTGAAGGTGGACGTACGGATGAATCACAGCCGCAGCGCACGTCGCAGATGGAAGGCTGATTAGAAACACTAATCTACAATAAGGCATATTCATGCACCTGAGGAAGTGATTGGAGGAGGGAAGCAGAGCGGTTGTTGTAGGTACAAATGAATAGTGAGACAGCCATTGTTTCTGCTGGTACTGGTAGAAATGACTCATTAGGATGCAGAGACTTACAGAGTACAGATGCCTGAGCATGCTGTGTGGAGATTGAGGACTCCTGACTGTCAAATTAAGTTCTAAATGCTGTTTGGGTTATTGCTTAGCAGGCGAACGAGTATTTCTGAAGAGTCATGCATAACTGTAGCTCTTTCATTAGATACAAGATAAGAAAGCAGAATTATTTTGGCTCCAAGCAAAGCTCACTGGGGCTTTACTGTATGCTACTGAGATTTCTTGGCAATACATTTGCTGTATTTAAAGTGTTTTAGTGAATGATTATCCACATTCTTCCAACAGAAACATCATACAAACATTGCACTGAAAGTTCAATTTATTTGACGGTAAACTGATCTGCTGGCAGGCAACACAGCTAATCAGCTGGAAGGAAATCAAAGAGTTACATACAAAAACAAAAAAACAAAGAGGAAGACAAGTTAAAGGATAAAGTTGGGTAGACGGAGAGGAAGAGGAGGAGGAGGAGGGCAGACGATGTGGCCTCGGGCAGTGAGAGTCCTAAAGTTCAGCCAGCGTCCTGCCCCCATGAGTCCCGGCCCCTCTCCTGTTGGGTCCAGGGCGACCCACAAGTCATGTAGTGCACACAGGCAAGTGGAGCTTAACAAACCTTTTCCATTACCGTAATGACCTTCATGACTGAACACCTCGGCAGCACGAGCACAGGACTGCTTCCACAGCACGGTCATTAACTTCCTCCCCATGGGTCTGTGAAATCAGATCAGCTCGAGAAGAAGCTACAGCGCCAATGAAGCGGAACATCGATCACCACACCAGTACTACAACAAACAATCCAATTCAGCCAGTTTCCATTCAACCAAAATGTGACCAGCAAAGCCATGGTGTAATATTAGCACTATCATTAGTGTTTACCCAACTCATCGTCTAATATTATAATATATTTTACAGCTGACAACATTGCTGACACTCACACCCATGTTCTGGTAGGCCTATCATGGATTAAATCATGTGCTCGACAGGATTGGGTTGCACAGGCTACTCATACATCCATTTCTAACATCTTAATAGTTACGAGTGAGATAGAAACTAGTGATTTATTAAGTTTGTTTGCTCCTTTAAATGTAAGGAATATGTAAGCTAGTAAAGACTTTAGTAATGATACATTGGTTGCTAAGAAGTATCTGTAAAGCCATCCTATCAACATTGGATAACAATAAATTGCTGCAGTATTAGAAGTGTATGTGTATACAGTATATATACACATACATTTTCCAAAGACCTATATTCAATTTAATATTCAAAGTACTGCAGGTACCAGGGATCATGGCTTGAGGAAGCGGATAAAGATACTCCTCAGGATGCCTTTCCGCTGAAATAGATTTGTGTGTACATGTATGTATTAAGATTGCTTAGCATTTGACAAATCCAAGCCCTGATATGAAATCTGAAATGACACAGTTAACCCAGTATCACTATTGAAGTATATTATGAGGCATTCAAGTCCTATTCTGTCAAAAAATAAGGCAAGGGTAGATTTTAACCTTTTGATTATTCCAAATGTAATCTTTTGAAAAGTTTTATGGATATACAAATAAATAAAAGCTGTGGTTTGAAACTGGAGAATTATGATCCCTTTAACCTGAAAAAAAAACCTGTATGCAAACGATGATAAAAGGTGTGTATTTATAAAAAATGGGATAACATTTTTGGTTTGGTGGTATCAAATTGGGTTTAAAGAATTGTGGGATTTCACTGGTATTGGTATAGACTACTACATTTCTGGTATTGTGACATCCAAAGCTGGTGACAGTAAGCCAGTCTTTTTCTCCAACTGGCTTTCACACAGATTTTGTTGCATATTATTACACTTATTCCCCTTTTAGTTACATGAAATAAACTTCTCCTTAGCAACAACTCCTTTCAAATCAAATCAAAGTTTATTTATAAAGCACATTTAAAAGCTATTTTTGGTCGGCCAAAGTGCTGTACATGTAATAAATACTACAATCACATAAAAAGACAATAAATTACAACAGATATATAAAAAACACAGGGAAAAGTCAGGAGTCGTGCTCCGCTCTGACTAAAAGGCCAGGGAGAAGAAGTGTGTTTTAAGAGATTTAAAAACCCCCAGGGTCTGGGCCGACCTCACATGGAGGGGCAGAGTGTTCCAGAGCCTAGGGCCAGCTGCTGCGAAGGCTCGGTGCCCTCGGGTTTTGAGCATGGTCTTGGGCACTACCAGCAACAGCTGGTCAGCAGACCTTAAAGCTCTGGCTGGGGTGTAGCGCTGGAGGAGTTCAGCTATATAGGCCGGAGCCAGCCCGTTTAGTGCTTTAAAAACAAATAAAAGGAGTTTAAAATCAATTCGGAACCGAATTGGAAGCCAGTGTAATGAGGCCAGAAGTGGGGTGATGTGGTCACGCTTTTTGTGGCCAGTGAGTAGACGTGCAGCTGCGTTCTGCACTAGCTGCAGGCGTTTAATTGACGCCTGGTCCATACCCATGTACAGAGCGTTGCAGTAGTCCAACCTCGAGGTAACAAAGGCGTTAATATCCCTTTCCAGGTCTTTAAAAGATAAAAACGACTTGGTCTTGGCCAATAGTCGTATTTTAAAAAAGCAGGTTTTGACTACGCTGCTGACCTACTTATCGAATTTAAAACCACGGCATGTTTGAAGGCAGCTGGGACACATCCTGAGCTAAGAGAGGTATTTGTAATAAAAGACTTGCTCCAACTGATTCGAAAACATCTCTGAGAAGGCGAGAGGGAATGCTGTCTGAGGTGCAGTTTGTCGGCCGCAGGTGCATGACTACATCCGAGAGAGAAGAGAGGGATACAGGCTCAAAGTGGTCGAGGACGGCAGGGCACAGAAAAGGAGCAGGATCTGGGGTAGCACTAGTGTGGGTTAGCCAAGATACTTTTTCAATAAAAAATGTAAGAAACTTATCACAGAGAGTAGTTGATGGCACAATTGGAGAAACATCACAGGGATTAATGATCGAGATGAGGACATTAAAATAAACCTGAGGTTTATGGCTGTTTTAACAGAGAAATGTGCTCCGTTCTGGCTGCTTTGACTGCCGTCTGGTAGTCGGAAAGGCAAGCACGAAGGATTTCTAAGGAGACATGGAGTTTATCCTTTCTCCATTTTCTCTCTGCACGCCTGCAAGCGCGTCTGAGAGCACGAGTACAGTCATTGAGCCACGGCTCTGAAAGAACTGTGGTGCGTCTAAGCGTAAAAGGAGCAACAGAATCCAGTATTAGGGTACATGTCGAGTCAAACATGGAGATAAGCTCATCAGCACTAAAAACACAGTTCACCTCTAATTTACAGATCACCTTTGCAGATCACCCTCCTGCCTCTAGGCTTGAGCCGGGTTGGGAGAAGTACACAAAGCTTTGGTATAAGAAGTGCCCTGTGCTCATCCTGCTCTCAGGGCATCGGCCTGCTGGCCACAAACAACGGTTAGGTTGTGTTAGGAATCAAAGGAATCTTTTCAGAAGGAATGATCAGCCAAGAAGCTTCTCTCCATGGTCCCCTGTGGAGCCTGATGTGCTGTTGCTCTGAACCAAAACACTCACTCCAGGATGCTCACGAGAAATGTTTTCGTTTCTGGCTCAACCCCTCGACTGGCTGCCACTTCATTTCTATCTCTTTCCTCTCCTCCCTCGATTTGTGTACCACTCTCACCCTCTTGTCTTCCTCTCTCCGTGACTTTCTCCCCTCTCTCTTTCTTTCTTGCCGGCTCGCTCCCATTCATCCGACTCTCCAGAACACTTACACTGCAACACACTCACCGCCTCGCACACTCCAAGGGGAGGTGTTCAACTGGTACATTATGTCTCATGAGTATTTCCCAGACTAATGGAAACACTCAAAATGCCTTAGTATTCCATCATTCCACTGGTAAAAGAGAAACTCTTGGTCGACATATTGCCTGCGTAAGGGAAAGTTTCCACCAACAAGCTGCAGCAGCGACTAGTTTATCAGCACTGTGAGCTTTTTTCAAGTTTATTTCTTGTTTAGTTGTTTGGACCGTTGGACTTTCACATACTTTAGCTGACTAAAGAGCACATCAGTTGTTGGTTGAATACAGTATGTATGTCCATTACCTTTGTACCCAATCATGCTGCATCTTAAACTCTCTTACACTTAACACATTTAAACAATCTGTCAGGTACCATCCAAGTGCAGAACAAATTACATTTACACAATACAAACAAAAGCAAGACCACCCGCGGCAGAGTAATACACTTCCCAATTTATATAATGCGATGAATTCATGTAGATTAATTTATGTTTGTTTCATGTGTGGCTTGGGGGCACATTATATCAGAGGAGGCTTAATTCAAAACAAACTAGTGAAGTGCCCGTTCTGAGTGGGCCATTGAGAACCGCTCATCCAATCGACACTCCACTGGACTCCCTTTGGTCTTCAGCAATACACCCTCCAAGCGTGAGGTCTGTTGGATGAACGGTTGTTGAGATATGCAAAGGCAAATCTTACGTAAAGAGAGACAGAGATTACTTTCTTTAGAGGGAAATTAAGAAGCTCCAGCGCCACCTATAGGCCAAATCACATGATACTTGTCATGGTAAATCAGAACGTAGATCAATACATGTCCACCAAGTGTGGTTGAAATAGTACAAAGTAAAAAAGAAATGAACATAGGCCTTGATCACAGCATTTGAACAAACTATAAGGGCCAGTTATAGCTAAACTGTCAAATATCTCAAAAAGGAGATGTGTTCGGTCCAGAGATGCTGTAGCAAGTTTGGTGATGATTGCTTAAAATGTACAAGAGGAATATCAAAAAACAATTTTGGAGACTTAAAGGGGACCACTTTTCGATCTGTATTATAAACTGAAGCAATATAAAAATGACTCCCATTAACTGAGTTTTAAACATCAGCATATCCGGTCATAGTCCGGTAATTACCTGCTAAGAGAAACTCTGCTACACAATTATTATTATTATTGAAACATGACCGGTAAGTTTCAAATAAAATAAATTATTTCCGGACATTTGACCGGCAAGAAAAAATCCTAGCAGAAACCCTGGTCCCAACCTATCGTCTCTGTATACAGTCATCCTGCTGAATCCCCTCTCGCACCTGTGTATTCAGCAGGATGTCTGCAGGAGGCACTTAGAGTAAAGTTGTTATATATAATACATATAATGGCACTGTTCTAGCGGTAAACACTTAAGAAAGAACATGTCAAGCCATGTGCTGTATCAGAAACAATGCGCACCGTGTTTTGGGGGTAACACTCCCTACTGGAGAGAATATGTGTAGCGTAATGTCCTTGTGGTAGACCCTGCGAGAGAGAAAGGTTTGAGCTCCATACTGTTTCAGAAATAATGCTTGAAGTGGTTGGGAACATAATATGGCATTTAATCCATGCAGCGTTTAGCTGAGTTTCTCCCGGTAGAAAACTCTCTTAGCAGGAGAATGCTGTGTGACGCTACAAAGGGGCGTGGCTAGCAGCAGCCATTCCATTTAAAGCAGAATCAGCCTTTTTGGCACAGGGCTGGAATAGAGGGGTATGATGAGGCATGGCTACAATGGGTGATCTGTTTGGTATTTTAAGCAAAAAACTTCACAGACATATTTTGTGTAGGCATGGCCCTACAATATATTTTTAAAATATATAATAGGTCCACTTTAAGTTTCTGAAGGTAGAGGTGAAAACTTTAGGTTTGTCAACCAAGTGCCACCAATTGGCCAAATTGCACAATGTTGGACTATGCACTGCCTTGGATCCAAAGCCATGCACCTACAATGATTAAAGTAGATTGGTCTCAAGGAATGACACAAGTAACATGTAAAAACGCTATGGCAGTAAATGGCCCAAATGGCAGTAAGAATTTAAGAACATCAAATTTGTCTTTCAGCCCCTATTGTCAATTGAACTGCCTTCCTTCTAAGTATTGTGGCATATCGCAGCTTTTGCACGACAAGGTCAAGCTGTGTGAGTAGAAGCCTCACGTAGTTCAATGAGGACATCACGACCCATAAGTCAGTGATGAAAGATGTAAGCCCCCCTATTAATACTGTATCCTCCTGCTGCCATGGTGTCTCATACTAATTGAGTTTTATTGCAGCCCGACAGCAACTGTATATAGGCCACCACTTTGCAACTTCCCTAAGGACGTCATTAGAGTAAATGTAAACATGTATCAGTATTTCAAACATTTATTTAGTCAGATTCCCTTTTGATTTCATAACCGGTATGCATACAGTATCAATCCTCTCTTTGTGTAGATTGGTGAAAAAAAGAGTTTAGGTGGATGACATGTGAGAAAGGTCCCGTTACAGATTTTCTTTTTAAAAAGGACCTCGACTTGCACCTAAGCCATGCAGACGTCTCAGTGCATCCCTTTGAAGATTACATTTGACTTGAAGGCCATTTCTGTGGGGGGAAATTGAGGCTGTTTATCAAAACATTAAAGCAATGCAATGATTGAAACTAACTTTGATAAATGAAGTATGCATGTCAAAGTTTTGCAAAGATGTTGTTTTTCTCCCACTACCCAAGCTAGCAACAGCAGATTTGTCAGTAGTTGCATTTTTTAAATTCTAGTCCTGAAAGTGCACTTTAGGAATTGGAAGTTAGGAAAAAATATGGTATGGGGAAGCTTTGGTGTGGACGTGTATATACTAAAATACTGTGTGTGAATTCCCCCATCTCTCTCCTGATAATGAGGCCCAGTGTACACACTACATGTGCACTCTCATGTCCTGCTTAAGCTTTCTGTTTCACCTGGTGACTCCTCCAAAATATTAATATCTAAAGAAGCTGAGGATGGGAGGAAAAAAAAGAAATCAGGCCAGTGCACATTACTGCTAATGATCTCTCTCAGAAGAATAATGACTTGTGTGGGTGTCCTGGTAGTTGTTGTGTGTATGCCTGTAATGTATGAGAGGCCATCTAGCTCACAACTCATACTTGGTCTTACAAACAATATCAGAATCTGACATGAACACCACCAGACTCTTTCACACACAGCATCATACCATCTTTAACGTACTGTCATTCCTTCCTTCATTTACTATCATACTATCATACATAAATAACTATTCTCTCTCACACACAAAAACAACATCTCTTAAACGCACCATCATACTCTCGTACACACACACCACTATTGTCTTTCACAAACAACTATAGTCTAATAGAACATTATAATAATGTATGTGAAAGAGGATAGTAGTATGTGTGTAATCGGTAAACAATGTATGTAAGACAGAATAATAACCTTTGTAAGATGTCAAATAACAATAGTCATATATGTAAAACAGAATAGCAGTGAATGAAAGGCTGAATAATAGCTTATATAAGAGGTAATAATAGTTCATGTGAATGACTATAGGTATGTGTATAAAACAGAATGATAGGGTGTGTGTGAGAGAGTATGATTGAAAAGGAAGTGAGTTTGATTGAAAAGGAAGTTGGTCTAAATTCTCAGTTCGTGATTGGCTCTACGTTTTTTGTTTGACGGACAAACAACTGCTAATTTTCCCTGTGTAACCTGAAGAGTAAAAGGGTCAAGTCCGTCAGAAAGCAATGACTGTAAGTGTAAGCCTAACACTTACACTGACTGTAAGGATTAGTAACATGTATTGTGTTTATGTGATGACATTTGGAGATGTTTAAACTGCGTTAAAATGCGTTAGCATTCGCGCTAGCATACACGCTAGCGTTAGCCATACTAGCCTGTATACGCTTATTACACAGCTAGCATTAGCTATATTTACCTTGTTTACACTTAGCGGTCCTAAGTGTTAATCTGTGTATGTTACACTTGCATGTATGAGATCATTAAGTGCCTTGTAACTTCTTTTTGTATAGTTTCACTCCGTTTGAATGTCAGTAGACTGCAAATAAGTCAATAAAGGAGCATGGCTGCTCATTCCCTGGTTCTCAAAAGACTTTGGCTGGCTGTTTAATCTATGTTCACACTGAGACAGTACAACACACAGAGAGAACAGTACACCTATAGTGTAAGTACATACAAGCAGGTCACACAGTATGATCACAAATAGATATTTTTTGGATTAAATATGATCTATTCTTATGTAACAAGACATGAAACTATTAAGTGTTAATTAAGTCTAAATAACTCAAAATTAGGTACTACTGTCTTATTGGGCCCATATTGAGCAGAGCATATTAAGACCAAAACTCATGTACAACAACTTCCTTACTTGCAATAAATAAGCACTAATTAGAGGGTTATTGAGGAAAAACTCTCAACTAATGGCCTATTACTTGTATAATCTGGTCATGTAGAATAAGGCATTAATAAGTGTTTTATAATGACTAATAAATAGCTAATATACTGCTAATATGCATGTTAATTATCAACTAGTTGATGGTGAATGTGTGTACCTTAATATAAAGTGTTACCAAAAGTTCTTATTGCAGCTCAAATGTAGCTAGCAGTGCTCTGAGCAGCTTCAGGCTTTGTTTTCAAGGCTGTAAACCAGTCAAGGAATGAATATTTAAACTGACTTGCTTCCTGTTGGATCAACCTGACTTCCTTTTAAAGTATGCTCTCACAACCAGTACAATGTTCTCCTGTCATAAGCTCTCAAAAACACAAGGGTTGCAGTCGAATAGTCCAACAATCAGCTCCTAACGTCGAACCCTATCGTCTATTCCTTGACCTCTGAGTGAAACGTCACGGGGTTAAGGGATAGTGGATAGGAGAATTCAAAAGGACTTAGGAGAAGAGACTGCGGTACTTTGAGAATCCGACTGCACTTTCACTATCCGACATGTTTATGATGCGCCAGCGGACGTCATTTTGTGCGTCTGCTGCTGTGGGGGAACTATGGAAACTACAGTTTTCTATACAGCGGACTACAACATGGATGTTTAATAAGAACGAGGGACTACTGTAAACTCCTCTAGAGACTCTGCACCGTGCTCTGATGCTGCTGCTTTGCTTTATAAACGTGGACAACAGAGAAACATATTCTTCAGGACCAAAGTTGGAATTGAAATAAAAAAGGAAAGTGAAACGTATGCTTATCGTCACCCTCTCCCTTACATTTACTGATCATTTCAGTAAAAACTAACGTTCATATTTCTCTTTTTGATTATAATACTGATGAACGTTCAAAACAAAGCACTTTGGCAACTTACCACATACGTTTTAAAATGCTTAATAAGCACCGTAACTTTCATGATATTATTTCTCGGTCATAATCGGTTGTTTCCATGAACGGCCGAATGTTGTGTGACGGCAAATGCTGCGGCTGCAAGGCATTGTGTGTCAGCATTTTCTCTTAGTTTGAAACCGCCTTTCCTATCATCTAGAGAATTTGAACGGCACTTAGCATGGCTGCCACTGAGGTACTTCCGGGTCATTTCACTCCGTTAGGAAGGTTCCTAAGAGAAACGGACTATTCGACCGCAACCCTGCATTGTCTTTCACATACACTATCATTCTCTCTCACACACACTACTATACCCTTATACATACTACAATTCCTCTCTCACATACACTATCGTTCTCTCACACACACACTACTATACCCTCATACATACTACAATTCCTCTCTCACATACACTATCATTCTCTCTCACACACACTACTATACCCTTATACATACTACAATTCCTCTCTCACATACACTATCGTTCTCTCTCACACACACACTACTATACCCTCATACATACTACAATTCCTCTCACATACACTATCATTCTCTCACACACACACACTACTATACCCTTATACATACTACAATTCCTCTCTCACATACACTATCATTCTCTCTCACACACAAAGTTCTCCATCTTGCATACACTACTAGAGTATAATATTGTAGTATGATGTTGTATGTAAGTGGGAATAATAGTGTTTCTAAGAAAATACAGTTTGGTATGTAAGTCAGTTTGATTTATGGCCCAGACAAAAGTGTGTGAAAGAGAGTATGATTGTGTGTGTAAAAGTGTTTAGCAATATGTATAAAAGAGTTTAATGGTGTATGTGTGAGATTCTGATATTGTTTGTAAGACTAAGTATGAGTTGTGAGCTAGACGGCCTCTCATAGTAATGTGTTTTACAGGCATACACACAACAACTACCAGGACACCCACACAAGTCTGCACATATCTTAGCACATTCATAAAACATGCATGTGAGCACACGTTGCTGGTTAAAAATGCCTAACACTTCTTGGTATATGCCATCAGTGTAAGTGTATCCTTGTCTAGCAGGGAAGCAGCAGTAGTCTCTTTTCTTCTCTGGGTGTTAATGAGGAAGGGATTGAGTCTATGATTCAAACCCGACAGAGCGGGCTCATCACAGCTCTCTTTAATGTGAAGAACGCTGGACTGTGGCACAGCTCATTTATAATGTTGGACTTTTCACAACGGGGATCGGCGGACAATCCGTAATGAGGGACGGGGGTGACGATGTGATGTTGTACGCCACGAGACAATGACAAATGGTCTTTGCATGGCTCATTCTATCATTTGAGATCTGTGAGCTTTCTCTGAACCGGCAATGATGGAAATCTATAAGCTGCCATGAAGTTGAATTGTCAGGCATTGACTTAAATTCACTGGACTGGAAAAAGAAATACACATTCAACCATTCCTACAGTAAGTTGTGTTCCCTAAAGAAAACTAAAATGACAACATCAAGATATCATGACAAACATTTGTATTTCTTCCTTTCTCACAACTAAGCAAGAGAAAGTAAGATGCCCTTTCCTTACGTACTTTTCTTTTGAAGTTCCATCCAAAATAAAACCTTAAACGCTGAAACTACCGAGCTGTGTAATGAAAAGTCAATAATGATTACAAAAAAAGAAAATTACAAAATCAGAATCTAACTGAATTAACAGTGACAGCTTTATTTTTTAATTACATTTCAGTCAGACAGTAGAAATACTGTATGTCTGACAAGGGAGTAGTTTCCCAATAACTTGGTGGAATGAGTGGAATGAAATTAGTTTCGATCACACTGCCACGGCGTCTATATAATCTCCGCATGAGTTTTGTTTAGGAGCCTTAGTTTACTTGGAACTTGCCAAAAATAAAGAAAAGCCAACAAAGTGCACTTTGAAAAATGAGCTGCAGGGGATCAGACCTCAAATAGCTACAATCAATTGTATGCAATAAAACAAGATGCACCTCCGATTAAAGCGGAGTGTTGGCACCAGCAGAACGGGGCTTGAGCAGAATAAATGAGCCGTACAGGAAAAGTTGGCAATCACAAGGCGCACTTGTAGGCTTTGATAAGACAACATCTGGGATCAAGAAATAAATTAGCTCTATAGGAATCTGAATCAAAACAATGGCTGCAATCACAGCCCAAGTGCACCAGCCAGTAATGATGCATCACGGTGAGCAGAACATGCACGCTGACAACGACGACAGCCATGCATGCAGCTTCTGCCTCAGATAACTCTTGGAGGCTTCATGTTGTTAACTTCTTGACTTACGCACACAGGAAGAAGTGAGAAATAGAGCTGCTACTGGAGCTCTTAATCTTAATCGTTTTTCTGGTGTGATAAGAGCAAAGACTTCATAAAAGCCTGAGCTACAAATAGTTGTATAGATGGAGTGACCAGACAGAGCGAAAGTCAGATCTCCAGCTGGTGATTATGAAGAGAATACAAGCTATCTGCTACTGACCTCAGCCAAGAGATGTATTCGGTTGTGTTTTCAACTTGGTACTTTTATAAAGCACTGTTCTGGATGGATGGAACATTTATGTTTTTATAAGAGTAACATTTATTGCAAGTCTTAAATGAGCAAAAATGGGAAATTAAGAACCACATTAACTTCTCTCAATCAGTGCAGCAACATACATGCATTTGGAACAAGTGCTCTACAAATAAAAAAAATAGCCCAGTATTCTAATTATATACTTCACATGAGGTGTGCACGGCCCTTTACGACAACATTTCTAAATATAAACACATTTTGACCCATTTCTAATTAAACTACCGCTCTGCAGGAAATGGCTCAATGACTACCAATGAGCATAGCAGTTATTTTTCAGATGTGTTATTATCATTAAGAACTCAAATAATAACGTGAAGAGAACACCCACTCAAAATGAAAGTTCACCATGTTGTTTTGCCTGTGACTCACTCAAACTGCATCTGTCAAGTCTTTATTGAAGCCAAATGTTTGTCTTATCTAAGAGGATTTGATTACAATTATATTATAAAACTGTAGGATATTTGGGATATCCGTCGTAGCCAGGGTTTACGATCAGTTTTTGGGTGAGTTGTACAGAGGAACAAGTATCACATCACCGACGGGTGAAAAATAGTGTTTTGGTAACACGGGGTGTTCGGGTAACACTTAAAGACTTTGTTATGGAACGCAAAGCAGAGTAGGGGGCTAGTACACCCTCCTGAGGGTCCGATTGTGGATGTCATGCGAGCATAACATGGTGAAAACAATCAGTCTAAATTAACAATCGGGACGGAAAAGTACAGATTTCCAAAGGGAGGTTCTGTGAATAAATTAAAAATCAAGAACCGAAATAATTGAACTATTCATATCTTAGACTGCACTGTAACTTTTATCTTTTAATGTTTATTTTATTAGCTTTTATTTTTAATGACTGATTTTAAATGCCATTTTCTTAATGTCTTTTATTTTTAGTTTTTCTTTTAATGTTTCTTTTATTATCTTTTAGTGTTTTTAAATGCCTTTGTCTGAATGTCTTTCATTGTTGTAAAGCACCTTGAATTGCCTGGTGCTGAAAGGTGCTATAAATAAACTTGCCTTGCCTTGCCTTGCCTTATCTTTGGGTTTTAAACAGGTTGGTCATATGAAAATTAATAATCATTAAAACAGGTGAGGGACCACGAGCCATTACACAAATCTGTTAAGAATGTTTCAAACCCCACTTGACATAAACAAAGGATAAAAAGGTAGAAAGCCAAGGTGAAAAGTGCGATTTCTTAACCCGCATGCATGCATTTTTAAGAACCCTTCTTTTGTGTTTTTCCAGTTTAGATGTATTCAGTATACCCAAGACACTGCTATCATATTATAGTATGCAAGTGGAGCAAAATGTCTGCCATCACCTGAGTCTATACCCACAGAAACAATTTTCCTTTGAATTAATTTCTAATCCTGGAGCCAGGTCACAAGATTGCAGTAGCACCATTACAAAGGCTAGGTCAATATGTACTGTATGGAGCTCTCTCTCTCACACTTACTCTATGTCCTTCTCTCTCGTCTACTCATAGCCAACAGCCTGGGGCGCGCTGCCTTCACCACTCGGCACGGACACCTCAGCAGCCATATGCCATTAGGGAAGAGCCCACAGCAGCAATACTCATAAATATTGACTTAGTTTCAACATATCCCTCAGGAAGTGTTAGAAACAGCAGGTACTGCATTAGCACAGCAACAGCAAACACAACCCACGGTCAATACGGACAAGTGGCTTCCGCTAAGCTAACTATAACTGCTATAGCAGGCCTGCAGGATCCGAGGTGTTGTCACGGAAAGTGTTTAATTAGCAGCTGCAATAAAAGTATCCCTGGCGGACGATCACCGTCAACTGTTAAGCATCTCTCTGGGCTCGTGGATTTCCCCAGAGGATGTTTTCTGTTTGGCTGTGACACCTGGAGAAATTGGGCTTCAAAACCAACTCCTGAGCTGTGGAGTGATACCGTCAAATGAAACACTGCAGCACCTGAACACATCCCTTTCAGTGGAATAATTGTCTTCGCCCGATAGGTATGGTTAATTAAAAGTGTTTTCTCGCAACAGTGTGCACGTAAAGATTATGCACTGCCCTCTTTTAATCTGCCAGGGAAGGCTCTTGATTTAGACTAGTTAATCAATCTTATTCAGAAACAGAAACAGTGTTTTATAAGAGGCAGAGCGGATCTCCTGAAGGTTGGGGGGGGGCGTTCAGGTGGATGAATTTAGTAATCTGCTAATGATTGAAAATGTGTCACTTCAAGTATGGTTCATCAGGTCTTGCTGAGGGGGGGGGGCGACCTCTAGGAGTCGATGAATGGATTGGAACATATTTAATATTTAAGCAATTACTATTTCCATTACTTCAATCGACATGTTTGATTCCATTAACATTACTTTGAAAACGTATTCATACTTTATTTGCTAGCAGCGAATACTGTAGTAAAATTAAGTAAAATACATCATCAGTGAATTTCTTTTTTTAAATATGGGCAGTGTTACATTGACGCTTCTGGTAAAATTGGTATGCAATGACGTCAGAGATTTGTGTTATGAAAATGTGTTATGAAAGACTGCCACGGTTAACATGCACCGCAACATGGAGACATGCAGCCTTGCCTGAAGTAATCATCTCCTCTGCTAACATAATTACACATGAATACTGCTTTGCATTGGCATAAAACGTGGTAAATGAACAGTGAACACAACAGCTGCACATGCTCAAAGTTTCAGAAGCTTTACTCCAACCACCATGCTCCGATATTGTTGAAAACTGTCTTTGAATAAAATCAGATTTGACATTTAATAAAGTAGTCCAAAAAGATACTATCCTGAATTAAAGTCAAAGTCAACTTTAATGTCAATCTTTCAGTTTGTGTGTACAGCCAGAGAGATCGAAATAACGATTCCAACAATCCCGAATACAAAAATACAATTATACAAATATGTATACAAATATGTATATCCTATATATACAGTACACAGTCAACAGACACATTTACACACATTAAAGGGCCCATGTCATGGCCATTTCTACTGATCATAATTCCATTGTTGAGGTCTACTAAAATAGATTTATACTGTGCAATGTTCCAAACTCACATTGGTTTCTGATACAGCATCTCTGCATAGTATGTGTATTCACTCTCTGTCCTAAACGGCTTGTTGGAGCTCCTGCCCCCCCTCCCTGTGAGCCCAGTGGCCATCTGCGAGACAGCGAGACACAACGAAACCCAGCCCGAAACACACACAGCCTGGCTGGGAGTTTGTGTGTGTGCTCAGGCTGAGTTTCGCGGTGTCTCGCTGTCTCGCCGACCCCACACCAGTGAGCCAGCTCACACTGTCCGCTCCTCACAGAGAGCCTTGCAACGTCCCGCCGAGTGTGTGTGTGTGTGTGTGTGTGTGTGTGTGTGTGTGTGTGTGTGTGTGTGTGTGTGTGTGTGTGTGTGTGTGTGTGTGTGTGTGTGTGTGTGTGTGTGTGTGTGTGTGTGTGTGTGTGTGTGTGTGTGTGTGTGTGTGTGTGTGTGAGGAAGTCCAAGGATTGGTCCAAACGTACCGGCTCCGCGGACGTAACGTCACTATACCCAAATACGTCACTCTATACCCAAGAAGAAAACAATGGAAAAAGAGAAATGTCCAACGAGGCGTTCTGGGGCAGCATAGACAGGTCTTTTCTGTGTTAGAGTTTTACTCGCTACAGGGTGAACTTTGAGGTTTTGTGACTTTGCAGAAAAAGCTACATAAAACACAAGGGAACGGGTAATAACCAGAAAAGCATGACATGGGACCTTTAAGATAAAAACACAACATTCAATATAAAATAACAGTCACTTTAATATCTTTGGGAATGTACATTAGTGTAAGATTGTCCATAGCAACGTAATTTTGAGATGTTGAAAATCTTATCCTTCATTTTTCTAAGTCAGAAGTGAACTTTGTCCTTCACCTGTCCACCACTTTTTATTTGCATAATGTTGAACTCAGCTCAAATGTTAAGTGTTGCCAAGCCACTGAGTTCTCCCCACTCGCTGCCATGTCACACTGTGTCGCTCCTCGCATCCCAGCACTCATTTCAAATGAATAAGTGCCTGTCGCTTTGTCTCTGAAGAGACCTCGATGGTCTAGTGCAAGTGAAATGTGTGTGGCTGCAGGAGTCAATACTCGACAAGCAGTTTTAAGAAATCTTATGTATAAATGTATTTGCCGGCTTAATGACTCTGATAATGAAATCCTCTTGGCCTTATCGAACATAAGGTTTAGTACTACACGCTACCGATCGCAGCTGTGGAGACATTGGTATAGTTGTCTCTTTGGAGGACACTGATTTAAATTATTCTTAAACTATGAATTCTTTTTACGCTGTGTATGTAATTTATTATATGTCATGTCTTGTCTTGTATCTGGACCCTGAGTCTGTAATAAAGTTTTAATTCATTCTGAGTCATGATGTCAGTGCTGGTGTAAGCACTGAGCACACTCTTTGAAACTGGAGATTTGGGGTGCAAGATTTGTCAAAGGTGTATAGGAAAAGAAAAGGCCAAATGTAAAGCAGTAAACGGATAGTAAAAAAAAGAAAGTCACGAGTAAATACCTAAAATAAATGTTTCCCCATTGTGATCTTATGGTGTTTTAGTTCTATGGATCCATACTTTGACACGTTAATTAAATCCTTGTGATTCATTATAAGAAAAGATCGAGCCACAGAATAAACTACATTTAACACAACGTGAGCAACCGAAAATTATATTTTTTTTCACGAAAGAAGTCTACAGGACTGAAATCAAAGTGACAGTTTAGCCATTAGTGTTTGTTCCATTCAGATGATTTTGGAGATATGGAGCAAGTTGGGTGTTTCGTCACACTGTACCACACATCCTAATGTTGTTTGGCGTACATGACGAATCACAAGAACAGTTAAAAAGTGTAATGTTGACAAGGAACAACTCACTTGAAAAGGCGCCTTATTACGAGGGGATGAATCTCCCTCTTTAGTCAGCTAAAGTAAATGTTTAATGATATTTCTGGATGTGTTGTAGCATGGTGAGTGGACTGAGACTTACAAAAAGCAAGCTTGAATCTACATTGGCAGGCAGGGGCGCCACACCGATGTAGTAATGAATTCAAAAAACTATAATTTATTCATCTTTTATACATTTTTCTAAATGTATTATTCAGGAATCACCTCACTTGAGTGTGTTCGCGGCCCTGCATCAACAGCAGGCTTTGTGTGTTTTGTACAATCCCTCATTAATAAGTCATCCAAATGGTATTGAGTATTGCGTATTAAACACTCCTCTTGTGCAGTCCTGCAGTGATATTCCGAGCACATAGCTCATGGTGCAGAGAGCAGCTTAAGGCCTTCAAGGATTCCCACTCTTCAGACATAATACATAATACATCTTATTGGATTTGAGTAAAGAGCTTCACATTTTCCACCGGAAAAATAATAAATAAATTCAAATAAATGTGGCGCAACAGGCCACGGCAGGGACACAGAGGGATAAATAAATGCTGTAAATCGGTGTCAGCAGGGTCTCTTGTTGTCTTTACCAGCAGAGACGACTGTGGTGTCCTTTTGAGCCTGATACATAATGTTATTGTTCCTCCTCTGCCTTTTCTGAACAGTTTCAGCTGCTGCATAATTGAATGCGAAAACAGTGTATTATTCTGGAACAGGATTGGAAAAACATCGGAAAGCTGGGAGATGGAATAACATTTCAGCTGTTGTTGTTTTTCTGGTCTGACCACATCAGTGAGCAAATGTAACCCGGAGATCCAGAGGGCTGACCGCTGAAGCGTGACGACGTCCTTCGCTGTCTCTCTCGTCTCGAGAACTGTCCTGATCTATTGTCATTCACTGAATACCAGGATCCAGAGACGGGTATTCACTTAACCCTCGGTGAAGGCGACAGTATTGTTTGTGTCTGACTTCAAATTATCTCCCATAAAGACTAACTTGCATCGGTTTAGGAATTCTCCTTTTGTGACTGATTATAAAACTGGGGGAATAGTAGACAGTCAGGGGGAGGCTGGGAATTGTGAGGCCAGCGCTAAACTCGCTGCTCTCTGGATCGGCTGATCTGCTTGTTGAGACTGGCTCCAGTTGTGTGTGTTTTTAATTTAATATCAAAATGTAAACCATGGAACTGGGATTCGTTGAACTTTCAACAATGAATGGAAGGCCTATATCCTCCTGGGCTAAAGGCAATATCATGCTTTTTGGAATTTTCATAATGCAACTCCAAGCAACGATTCTATTGGCTAGTGCTCCAACACATTGTAAGTGATAGGCCAAGGGGCGGGAGCTAACCAATCAGAGCAGACTGGGCTCTGGTTTCAGACAGAGGGTGAAAAGAGGTGCTGCAGTACAGGCAGTAGGATATAAAGACCTTTTTGAACATTAAAGCATGAAGACATGTCCCAGCAGAGGCACACAACTAAAATCTGAACCTGAACATGAGAACAATATGTCTACTTGAAGATCACCTGAACCTGAATCAATAGCTTAACTCTAACTTGACTTTGTTGAATAAAATGGCAGGGATTCTAAAATAGTTTCACACATGTCACAAACCACTTTTTATGTTTCCATTTTACTTCATCAGTACTGAATTGGCAACACTAAATGTGCTGAGAGTAAGAAAACAAGTAAGTGAAATGTATTTTTGTGTAAGTCAACCATTTAACTGAAGGATCCCTGGACATCATGGACTCGGTTTGAGAGCTGCAGCGCGCTCCAGAAGTCTTCCTCCCCGCCAGTAATTAAACATTTCTGAGCCAGATGGTCATGAATATTTCACCCTTTCTCCTGGCAAAGATTTGTGTTTGACTTGACTCATCAGCATAGGGAAACACACATTAGGTGTTTATAACAACAAGTAGCCCAAGACTTGGAAATAAAAAAGCTTGTCTTTAAAAAAAAACATCCTTCATCCAAAATAGAAATCTATTTAGTTTGGTTAGGTATACTTGGAGGGTTTTCCAAAACGTATTTTACAAATGATACACCACAACAATCAAAACTGTACTCACATGCAAACATCTGCACCAGTCACAATACAGCTTGGTGTATATGCAATGGCGATCTTAGAGTCGGGGGGGCCCTAGCCCCCCCCCCCCCAGGAGCGGAGCAGGGCAACAAAACTTAAGATGAGAAGCAGCATTTTACAGAGCGCTATGCATGGGGCCGCCTTGAGGGGGTTTCCCAACATGTCGTTGCAGTAAATTAAAGGGTGTTTCATGTTGTCGTTGCTGTGGACCTTCTTAATCTACCTTCTTTGGGGGGCCCCTTCTGGTACGGGGCCCCAAGCTGTTGCATGCCTTGCCTGTTCGCAAGGAGCGCCCCTGTGTACATGGAATATATTGAGTGATCGTTCAAAAGTTTTAAAAGGTGGATGGAAAGCTACACCACAACTCTGAGAGGTGTGCTTTTGATCGACAGGAATCCATTCATTATTCAAAGTCTGGTTTCTCCTTTAAATTAAACCACTTTATATATTATAATTGGAATATGAAAGCGCCCTAGAAATACATTAATGGAGAAGAACTCAAAGGCAGTGGGAGTGGGCTTTGTCCTATTGTGTACATTAACACATTTATGACACAATGATGAGTGCCTGATCATAATTTTATCGGGAAAAAAGAATGAATTTTGTGAAGCATTTGCATGTTCAGATGGCTGTTGGTGGGCAGAGCACCGAGACAAAAGGATAAGTAGCTGCCACATCTTTCTGGAGTGCATCTGTACCAACTGCCTGCATGTAAACCCTTTAATACTCAACACTCTCCGTGGGGCCCTTTTTTCTTAAAACAGCCAACCATGGCGCTAACAAGCCTTAAAAAGAACGTTATGAATTATAATTTGAGAACATTATGTGCTAATTTCTCCAGGGGTAATTTACTAATTTTATTATCCAGGCTCTGTGTGAGGCCTTTTTGCATTGCTGCTGCTTCACACACACACACACACACACACACACACACACACACACACACACACACACACACACACACACACACACACACACACACACACACACACACACACACACACACACACACACACACACACACACACACACACACAGCAGCCTGTATTCACGTTGTGGTGGGTGGGAGCTCAGCGGGCTGTTCTGGGCAAGTATGAATCATTCCAGTCGGTTTAAGTATTAAGCATTATTCCACCAAGGAAGACACTCATTACCACAGTCGGGCAGTTTCTTCACAGTCAGATCCCCTGATACCTGCATGGACATTACTCTATGAATGTGGCGTTGAAGCGGCACACAGTCACATAGACGGAATATCCAAAACCCTGAGAGTCTACAGGACACAGGGGAACAATATGCACAGACATACATGAGCACACACCCACACACAAAATGAGCACCACTTTTACAAATGTACCCCCAGCACAGTTCGCCACGGGAGTGTGATGTATATATTTACCTCCGTAAAGATGAATCGTCACGGAGAAACACTGCACCAAGCGTAGAGGCAGTAAAGCTAAATTACTTCGAACAGTGCTGCTCTCACACTGCTGACCGCAACTCTAACCACACATATACTCCACATGTTCTCGCTACTTCTTACCCCCCCACAGAGTACATTTGCAGGAAGTTAGCTAACCCTAAACAACTGAAGTTATTTTCAGTTTTTACAAATTGTCAATGTTTGCACTGCATTGCTACAACAAAAGACTATTTTCGCCAAAATCTTTCCCTCATAAAACCTCACAGTTATACACACGCAAACTATCTGTCAAGTTTGCTTGACCCTCGACTGAGGTCATACCAACAAAACAAAATCACAAACGTTGCTATGAGTAATAAGTGTTGTTTCTCAAAGCTATGAAAGCACTATCATCATTCGGGTTTCACATTTTTGGGAAGCCATATTTAGAGCCAGAGACATAATAAATAACTCATTATGCACTAACCCTTGGGACAATATAACTTCAACTTATTGTTGAAATCGGTGATGTGCCCCTTTATAATTACAGGCAGTCAGTTGATTTAGTATTTAAGTCACAATATATGTAAGAGCACAGTTCACCACAGTGAGTACATCTCTATTAAAGTGTCTTTAAGCTAACCAAATAACCGTTTGCCTGTAAAGGTAATGTCTTGGTGGTTCATTGCTGTTTTCATTTAAACTTTGCCTTGAGCTTTACTTCAAGCAATCCCTTCCTTCATGAACCATTTGGATCATGTTTGCCTGGCATGCTGCTTAAACTCCCAGCAGAGAGCTACATGGAAACAGGCGGGGTGGCATCTACAGTCTGCGGCTTGAAGGTCTTCTCGCTCCGGTGTGCAAGCTTTGTTGTAATTTAACAATGCTCGTCAGAAGGCCCATTCCACTCAGCAAGTAACCGTTAAGCGTCTGTGAGACATGTATCTCTGCCTGCACACTCATGTAATCATTACATTGCATTTAGCTGACGCTTTTATCTAAAGCGACTTACAATAAGTGCGTTCGACCAAGAAGATACAACCTTGAAGAAAACAGAATCATCAGGTTTCATAGAGCCAAACGATTTAAGTGCTACTCAACTGGCTTTAGATAAGCCAGTCCTTTATTAGTATATAAGTGCTTTGTTAGTATATAAGTGCTTAGTTAGTATATAAGTGCTCTGTTAGTATATAAATACTTAGTTAGTATATAAGTGCTTTTCTCTTTTGATCAATGAATACAATCTCATTATGATTGGTTAGAAAAATAAAGCTGTATTAGGTTACAGGTGAAAAGTGTCCAAAGCTAGCTTATCTTGAACTGGTGTTTCAAAGTTACACATTCACTGGGTCGATCTAATGAGGAGAATAATACGTTATGTACAGTCAGCCGAGGCCTTTTCTTTATTAAATATGATAGATTTAACACAGCATGACCTGAACGTTCAAATGGCACCTATCTCAGTATAAAGAGTGCCTACAGACTTTAGTATACAGAGGTCAAAGTAGCAATATCTTGGTGAACTGCTGTGCGTAAGATGGAAATGAATTAAACAAATGACCTCAATAGTTGCACAAGAGTTCTACATTATAAAACAACTGCCCAAAATGTAACTTCTTGTCCATAGGAAAAACAATTAAAGTAAGTATATTTTTCTTCCATTCCAAGTAAGGACATAATTGTACATTTATGGTTCAAGTCATATCCTCCCTGATGATGCATACGCGTAATGCTGTTGAAGTTGAATTTGAAGGAGGTCACAGAGAGTGGGCCACAAAGCAAGGCACTGTGAAAGATGGAAGGAACAAAGAGTTACTTCAGATTTGATTTTCTTAACAACGTGGTCCGCAGTTGGAGCTGCCAGCAGTGGTTCATGGAGGAAACTGAGGTACTTGAAAACCATTAGTGGCTGATTGGAGCAATTTGCTGCAAAAACCTAACACTCAATCTTTGAGTCATTCGGAACAATGTGAAACACAAGAGTTTAGATTTCAGTAGAACTGTGCCGATAACCAATGCATTTAGAAATAATAGACCAAAAAGATGCTCCGTATGAGTCCAGAATGGGCCGGGGTATCGTCAAACCAGGGATTTCGTTGCATTTTCAACGGTACATTGCATACTAGAACGGCGGTTCAGCATGCTTTTAATGGTTGCTATTCCCAACATGTTGATTTTTTTCCGAAGGGGTTAGGCGGAGTGTCAGAATTTAAAAACCCCTAGGGCCAAATACATTAAAGGCAATAATATTTGATGATGTGTGTCAATCAGCCTTTATTGGTTCTTCTACCCCCAATCATCAATATATGCAACTTTAACTGCGTGAGAAACTGTCCATAACCAGACTTTTATCCTTCTCTGTGGCGAGAGGGTGAAATATAAAAAGCTGAGGTGAAAGACTGTGGACAGAAATGAACCATGATACACGCTGTTAAACAACATTTTCTGTGTACATCTATCGATTCCTCGGGACACATCGTCTGTGACGTTCCCGTCAAAGTATTTTCCAGGACTCTGCTCACCAAACTTCCTTTCTTCAGCTCTTTAAGATAATATTTGCCTATGCTAACTGAAATGTTTGCAATAGCAGCTTTCTGTTGCAAAGCAAACTTCAACCCCCTGCTGTTCCTGCCGAGAGAACGGATTCAAAGGCGACTTATCTGGAAACTCGATGCTAGCTGGCGTGTACAAAAACTATAGATGTCGTCTTTTTTCCCACCAAGAGAAAATGAAACATGAAATATGTTTTCTGTGAACAAAAGGAGCTGCCGGCTTTTGATTGAGGATTGCCAGCCTGTCAGTGGGATATCAGATGGAGCTTCAAACTGAATCCTGTGAGCAGCACAGAGATACGCTGGTTTTGAAACATAGATCCCAAGTTAATAGATCAAGTAACGTTTGGTACATCTGGCTTTTGATGTGGAGCTGATCGGCCTTTTTTGTCACTTATCACAGCAATCCACTTAAAAAGGTTCCACTGTCGTTCTTTTCTCTTATTTTTGGCTTGGTCAAATCATTTCCATATTATGGTTTTTTTCTAACAATGCCCATGAGCTCCATTAAAACACAGCCACTAAAGTGCGAGTGGAGGATTAGAATATAATCTCGACTCCTTGCAACTTCTGTGCAGTGCTATCATTTCCAGCCGCACAGGAAAGGGCTTTTTTTTCTGTTGGTGGCGGACCAAATCCATTGTGTTTCCATTTTTCAACCTCTCCTGCTGCCCTTATCCAATTCAGAGCTTATGATTGTAATACTAAAAACAGAGCGAGTTGTCAAACCAGAAACAGCAATGATGAATGCACCGCTGCTCTGCGTGCCTGTTTGTTTGTTTTTGGGGGGGGCAGAATTGAATTTTATGCTTAGTTGTGGAGGTGCATTTTCTTGACCGCGGCTGCTCTGCTCTGCTGTACTCCAGCAGGTAGCATTGATTAAATGGAATAGTTCTGTTATCTGGATAAAAAGGGGAGAAACATGAGGGCGATAGTGGGCAAGGGAAAATAATGAGTTCTTTCATCTTGGCAGTGAGGGCCTCTGCGTCTTGCAGACTTCCCAGGGAGATGTACACAGCTTAAGGAAACATTTAATTAGAAAATGTCAACCTTGTGTCTGAGCGCTATGTGTGCAGAATAATAACATTTATGATGTGAATATGACAGCACATTTCCTTTCTGCCACTTTCACAATTCAAAGACATGCAATCAAGTGATTCTGAAGAGGGAGAGAAAATAATTAGCCGCCTACGTTACCGCCACCGCTCTGAAGAAGAGGAGGAGGAGGAGGAGGAGGAGGAGGAGGAGGCGGCGGCGGGGGGAACATGGCACTGGAATTTTTAAATGCATTTGCATATTGTTTCAGACAATATATAGTGATATTCCTGCACCAAAATTGTCCACGTCCCAATGTGTGTGGGTGAGACAGGTATGGTGTGAAAGTTGCCAAAGGTAAACAAAAAAAGTTAGACGCTATTAAGTCACAATGAGTCATGGGGATGATTGTTGAAGAGCTGTGGACTAAAACAGCTTCAGAAAAATGTCTTTACCTGACATTCATCAACTCGCATGTCTTTGAAACAAAAGGATACAGGGGTGATCAAATCTATAAACACAGAGAGACAAGGACTCTCCTTTGAAACGAAAACACTTGTCAAAGTTGATTTTGTAAAGTTGTGTGAGTCCCTCTGCCCCCAAGCATATGGTGATGCTTGTATACAAGACTCTCCTTTGCATCATATTGCAAAAACAACACGAGATGTAGGACCAGAAATGACTGGTCATCCCAATGTAGCATACTGTAATAAGCAGGCTATACTATCCATATCCTGAAAATAAAATGTATTATTCACTGGCTCCTGAAGAGAGAGTTCTAAAATATTGAGGTCAAGTTGCACTACTAAAAAGATTTCAGTAGATGTGAAGTTCACAAGAGTCGTGACATTTGTCTAGTCTTGAGTAAAGTGCGTTGTAATATTAGAAAGGCTCGTTTCCCCTCTCCTGGCCTTTCAGCGTGGTAATTGTATTTGCCTTTCAGATCCATTAGGGCTTTAAAATGGCCGCACAGGTAAATGCTGCTTCCTTCATCTGCCTGGTTAATCCTTGCTAAAACAGATCACAATTAATGGTGATCTCTCCGAATCCCTTCTCATCCACTTAGGAGCCTGTCCCTCTCAGAAACACTCTTTCAGTTAGCCGCGCTTAATGTAGTCTCCAAGAGTTAAAGGTCTTCGAGGAACCTTTAGGGGGTTATTATAGGTCTACCACGAGGGAACTTCAGATATTCCCTTTACTTAATTCATCAACGTCCTACAACATGCGGAGGGATTAAAAGAAACAGAATGAATTTAGCACTTTACCAACTATAAAGGCAAGCAAGACAAGAAAGTTCAGGAAAAACTTTAAAAAGGAAGAACAGTGCACAATGTGAACAGGGTAATGATTTTCTCGACCCAAAGCCTTTTATCTACTGGATGGAAGAAATAAAAAACAAACCACAATAAGAAGTGACAACTTTACTTTGAACATAGTTTTATTAAAGGTTAGTTCTTTTGAATATCTTATGATACCAAAAAATCCACTGAGATTAAGAATACAAGGATGAGTTTAGCTCAAATTAGAGCTGTAACCCCTAGTTACGGCGGCTCCGCGCTGGGCTCCGCTCAAAATAGGATTCAAGTCTATTTTTCGACGCGACGCGAGGCAGCGGCGCCGGGCAGGAAGTGGACCAGTCAGGGCATCCGGCCCATCCCCAAAATAAACTAATTTTGCAGACCCTATCCCTCCATAGTCTCTCAAGTAGGAGGAGAAATGTGAGCGTTCTCCTCCGGTTTACAGACACTGTGTAAATTATATATATAGAATAATTATGATGATGCATTTTTTTACCACTAAAATACAGCAACACATCTTTGATTCATGTCGTTTATAACTGGGATATTACAATTATTATTAACTTTGTCTGTACAAAGTAGCCTGTCCAGGAAATATGCCCAAATCAACAAAAACTGCGAGCCGGCAGGCAAGACGCTCCGCTTCTGAAATGCTTCTGAAACGCGCCCGGTAGGGTATGACGCCAGAAGGCCGGAGGAGGAGGACGAAAAACGCGGCGCAGACGGACTCGGTGGAATCGAGGGGTAAGAAATAGCTCATGCATTTTACTTTAACTTTACTGAATGAAGTAGGTTTAGTATGTTTGACCTAAATGAAATTAACTAGCGGTCTCAAATGTGAAGATTGGCTTTTTTGTCTAATTTTAAGAAATGTTTAATGACGGAAAATATTTTGATGATTTGTTTTTTGGGCACTTTAACAATGAGAGGGTTATTATTTACTTTTGTAACATGTTAAAGAGAAAATAATTTGCCAAAAAAACTAAATATTCGTCAAATTAATTGAAAAATAACTGCTCGTTACAACTTTACTTAAAATGACGCGGGTTGCCAAATCAACAATGTGAAGAATTTCAATATTTCAAGCTAAAGGCACGTTAAACAGGTCCTAATTTCTTTTGAATATCTATTTCATATTGCCGTAAGAAAGATGCTTCAAAATGCTATCCAATTTGATTATCAGACTAAGTTAACAACAACAACAGGTGCCTTTTTTTTCTATTTGCATCTTTGAAGACCTCCCGATGAACCTCCGTTTTGTAAAGTGTGATGTTGCCAGACACAGCCTGCTCCACCGGCCTCTAAAACCAAGTTAAACACGGAGACAGTGTGAGGTTATTTATTGCCTCCATAAAAGCCGGTGAGTGCGAAGGAGAAGAAGGGTGGAAGATGGAGGACAGGGTGAGCGAGCGAGCAGCTGCAGGCTCGCTCTCTGAGAGGCTGTAGTTTGTTATCGGAAGAGGATCGAGCATCACACAAATCAAAGCGGGAAGCCTCAACAGCACGCGGCACAAAACACACAGTCACATGAAAGTGAAGAGTAAAAGGTGGTCGTCTAAAAGGTTTTACTTCCAGATAAGCACGCATAATCACACAGACGTACACCTAGAGAGCCATGATGCACACTCTCATAAAGCATCAGTGTGTGATTTATACTGTACTAACAATTTCACACACTCTCATTATACCTCACCCACGAGCACAGGAATACGCAGTCATGTGACGGCACAGGTAAACAAGCCACAAACAACACACACTTGTGTGTGTACAGTACACAGACAAGCGGCCTCTTTCATGCAAACAATTTCCCACTCTGCCTTAGCCAATTTTGTGGGAAATAAAAAAAGTCCCTGTTCAGCGGCTGATAGTGAGTCATGGTGGCGTCCAACCGCCTGGAGGTGGGGAGGTTCAGCTGAAGTTATTGGATTAGTCCCTCTTCTCTTTGTAGTGTTGTGTCCTTAACTTATAGGCCACACTGCCTCATGGATCAGACTCTCTAAAGGGCACGACATGCAGGTTAGCAGACTGTATACTTGTTTCTTCCTGAAAGCTACATTTTCAAATCTGGCATCAGGACAAACCTTAGCATGAGGGGGGTGGCAGGGAACATGACATGCTAACAAGGGTTACCTTTAGAACAGCATTCACACTTAGAGATGACATCACTGTGTTGGCACCATGCCATAGACTGTATATATAAAGGGTGGCACATGCAACCCTTGGATGTAATATAAGAAGAGGACTTTGGAATATGTTCATTATTTTCAATTAAAATGGTTCACCCCGTGCAAAAGGCTAAACACTTCTCTTGCTTTTGCGTTCTGCTGTTTTTAATGGTTTAAGTTAAGAAATTAAATGTGTTTGATTATTGTTTACTGGAGATATCTATTACCAGTAGGTGGACGGATTCAAAAGTCTCCTGCCTTGCACAATCTGCAAACCCATTTTTACCACATAATGCAGAGAGAGAGCTCCAGCAGCCCAAACTAAATAGCGGTTGTCAGGTATGTCCTGTTCAGACAGATCAGATAACGTTGTTTGGTGCAAACCCACGGCGGCTGTCTGACTTTTAACTTGACAATTTGTCACAGCTCATAACAGTTTCCATTGTGGAGCAACAGTTCAATATCACCCGAGACGAGCTCCAGGAGAAGCAGTGGAGTGATCGGTATGCTAATGAGGCGCCTTGTGTTTACCACTGATGACTTCACACCCAAGCACGCACAACAACTTGGTACACACACACACACACACACACACACACACACACACACACACACACACACACACACATACCATGTATACATCACTTCAGGGGACATTACATTGACTTACATGCATTTCCTGGAGACTTATCCTAACCTTAACCATAACCAACACATGCCTAACCCTTACCCTTACCCTAATCCTAAACCTAACCAAGTCTTCACCCTAAAATTAATGATTCCCCTCATGGGGACCTCCAATTTGTCCCCATAAGGGAGGCCAGTCCCCACACGTGACTATGTAAACAGATTTAGGTCCCCACAAGTATAGTAATGATAGACCACACACACACACACACACACACACACACACACACACACACACACACACACACACACACACACACACACACACACACACACACACACACACACACACACACACACACTTCTGTCAAACATGGTCTCGTTTCATTTGTAATGCACTGAGTCCTAACACTGTGACAGCGCTCATGTCACTGACAGTAATCAACGCACAACACTCAAACCTTCCATATTTAAATCAGAACAAATATTTACTGGCCCAAACGTGGTTAATCATTCACTATTCCCTATATATTATGCACTCAGTAGTTTACGCAACAGCGAGCAGTCAAGCGAGATCGTGGATAATAATGAATCCTCATTGTTTTGCATCATCACTGACAGGCGTTGGGTCTCATGACTCTGAGTTTTACCAGGTACAAAATGTGATGCATTGCAGTGAAGGACTGTCATCATAAACACAATGTAAGGTCATTTTTAGAAAAGCCTATTTTCCAATTATGAAGAAAACTCAAAGTCCTCTTCTTTTTTGTTTATTTTTACACCTGCATGTGCGCTCTTGCTCAGAAAATGCTGCCGCTCTAATGGACAGAAGGTTAACTCGGCATCATAAATACATATACGATATGATGATAATGTAATATTAATGATTTAAATGACCAACACCCAACATTATAACATAAATTCAATGGTTTTATGTTTACTTTGCGGGAGGACATAACATTTCATTACTTTTTTGTAATCTCAAATCCTGATGAAGATAGTAATATTAACTATCTCAATATAGACAAAGACACCTCCAGCATTCGATTTCATTCAAATTAAAAAATATAAATATTTACCATTTGTGCAACAGATGTGTCAAAGTTGTTTTTATCAATACTGCATACAGTATGTGAACTGTAATCCAGATCATTGAAATCATTTCAAGGTTTCAAGGCTTTTCTTGTCACGTGTGCTACGGTGTAGATTGACAATGACAATCCTAGGTCACAGGCTCCTCCAACAGTGCAACACAATAAACAGATACAAATAGTACAAGTAAATCAAATAAAATAGATTATAATAGAAACAGAATATGATAGAAACTGTGCAGAATAGTCTATACAGTAATGGGAATATTGGTATATGATATATGTGAGTTGCAAACAGAAGAATGTTATGTATGTTCTTTCAAAAGTGCAGGTGTTTAACATTCGTTTGGCCTGTGGGATGAAACTGGATGAAAATGTCAGTTATTGTAAAAGTTGTGTAATCTAATACATGATTTAGGGATTGAGAGAATAAATACTAAGCAGGCCTTTCATAGGTTTATTATGCCTTAAAGTGCATGTCGTTTTACATGAAGAGCAGTTATTAGCTTTTCCTTTTTAAAAGGTTTTAAGTGAATCACAGACTCCCAGGCAGCTTCACACTCTGAACATCATCTCACCGCGGGCTGAGCATCATTAGCATGGCAGACGCCTCCTCTAGGATAGAAGGAGCGAGCGAGCGAGCCTAACCCTCCGCACAGAGCCAACCTCTCCCTCTGGTTTCTCCACAGCAGCACGACACCTGCCAAGAACCCTTTCAAGAGGATTTCTGCTGCTCCACTGATGCACTATGCATCTATTTACTGAAAGAGCTTCCTCGTGATGTTGCTCTTAATGAACACAACCATCAGAAATAGTTAGAACTTTAAGTTGAGAAATGTCTAATTTAAAAAAGACAAGGATCATTTGGAGAAAAAAAAAATACTGAGCGGCAATCTGGATTAAAGAAAATCTGAATGCAAATGTATTGTTGGATTATTCTTTTTAACGCCACTTTCCATTAAATATGATTTAATTACACCGGCTTGGACCAGATGAATCAAATTGAAAGAGTTCTTTAATAAAAAAGGAAAGATAAAAAGTAGTGCTGTCAAAATTATCGCGTTAACGGCGGTAATTAATTTTTTGAATTAATTGCGTTAAAATATTTAACGCATGTGCAGAATGGCCCGCCCCATACGTGCCACCAGTGGCAGCGCCAGGGTATGGCTGGGGTAGGCTACACCCATACCAAGAAATGGCTTAGCCCCACCATGAGAAATGATGTTAAAGTAAGCAAAATAAAGTCTGCCAACTCGCGCGGAGTAAATTGCACAGACAGCAGTTAGTCAGATTGATTTCAGTCGCCACGGTTTTGAAAACTTTTGTCACGTAGTGATCGTCTTCTCAATAGAACATCTTTGATAACGGCGTGGTGTTGTTGCAGGAAGTCCCGACACAGAATACGTTTGCTGTAGTACAGGGCAGAGCCATAACATAGTAATAATATGGCTCTGGTACAGGGGTGCACATAACTGGTACGCAGGTTTTGTGCGTAATCTGAAATGCGTACCGTCACTTGTGTCACAAAGCGCATTTGAGTACCGACGTACTTGTGAAGCTTTTCCAGAAGGCGGTTAGATCACCGGACGACAGAGTCGGTTTCCGTGTGCACAGACAGGGCTGCTGTTAACGTCGGTCTGTACAACGGAACTGTGCCAAAACTACGCCAACCGGCTGCAGAGGGAGACTCCCCCCTTCACTGGAGAACTGCGCTAAAACAGCTGATCACAACGTTCACACTCTGTGGTCACGAAGTACTCCACTAGCCCCCCCCCCCCCCCCTCTGTCAACTTTCCTGAAGTACTCCCCCGTTGATAGAAATCAACACGTAATGAATTAAGACCCCACGGTTTGATGATTGATAGGTGTGTGGGCTGTCTTTCATTTTGACACACAGACATTTTTTATAATAAATATAGATACTGTATGTTAAATTGATATATTTGTTTGTATTTATTTCTTTCATTTATCTTTCCATTCCCACAACAATATACATAAATGGCATTTTTTGGACATAGTTCGAATGGTGATTAATCATGATTAATTAATTTTTAAACTGTGATTAATCTGATTAAAAATGTTAATCGTTTGACAGCCCTAATAAAAAGATAGATATTCCTTCAAAACGTTTGATGGCTGCATATAAAGATGATGCAATGACATGTAGTGCTTGTTTCACATTTAATGAAAGATTTCTCACCCATTTCTATTTTTGGGGATGATGTTTGAGGTCAGTTAAACCCTTAAAATCCAAAACCCTTGTCACATCAAGTAGAAACAAGGACATTTTTCACAGCACTAGTGTGAAGACTAAATATGTTTACCATTATCAAAGCAAACAGTATCCAATATAATACGATAGACATCAAGAAGACACAATGCCCGAGCCATTTTTTAAATTTGTTTATTTCTATACACTGCATTGTCTTGTTTATGTTTCTTATGCTGGTGTTATTTATGTATTGTATATTATTATCTTTTCCAATAGGCATTTAGAAATGTGTCTCGTTGACAGTGTAGCATGTTTGCGGTTTGGGCTGCGATGAGTACCACAGTACATGACAGATATGCTTGAGGGATTATATTTGAAATTAAAGTTGACATGTAATGGCAGGAAACATGATATATACATCCCTGGCCACTCGGATTCAGGTGGAAATACACATGTTAGGAGGCAGAGCAATGAAGCGTAAAAGTATTAACACATGACTTTAAGCTTCCTAGATGCAGGATCTGTGTGGGATGTGCATTGGTGCGTGTTCATATCTGACTCACTCCAAAGCCCAACATGATCAAAGCCGGGCCTGACTGAGGCGGACAGACAGTGAGGACACGGTGAGATGGATGCAGGCCAGTCCTCACATCACACGTCTGCATGACAGGCACACAAACAGCTGATAAGATACAAACTCCAGCAAGGTCTCGGTACATGTGTACGCAATGGCATCTTTGGGTTGCACAGAAACACCTGTTCTGCCATATTTGGTAACAGAAGGCCTGTGTTTCCCTCCCTCTCACTGATATGAGAGCCACACATCTGGGCATGTTTGCGCCGGCAGGTAGTGTTGTGTCATGAGGCCAGCAGGTTGCAGAGAGGCAGAATAATAACCACAACAAGGTTTTTTGTTCAAAGCGGCAGCAGGTGGCTTTCTCCGAGCTGGTGAGTGTTCCATCTCTTCGCAAACAGACATGTTGAACCAGGATACCAGGATATTGGCTACTAGTACATTGCAATTTCTAGTGACTTTCTTAATGTTGTGACATAATGCCATTCTTAGATACCAAATAATGTTAATCGACTTTTACCAATAGCCTCTACCTGAGCATATATCCAAGCCAGCCAGCAAGTAGCCTTAGCCGATTTCAGCTAACACGTTGTGTGAATACGGAAACAAGCATTCTTGCTAGCAAATTACGAGTCTACTATCATGTTGTTAAAAGTAGTTAACTCTTCATCTTTTGTATCCTACATTAATGGGTGAAATCTATAGGTTTTGTCTCAAATTTCAAAACAAAGAGCGCCGTTTCCTCTTTCTTTCTTCAAAGCGGCAGCAGGTGGCTTTCTCCGAGCTGGTGAGTGCTACATCTCTTCGCAAACAGACATGTTGAACCAGGATCAATATTGACTCCTACATTGCAATTTCTAGTGACTTTCTTAATGTTTGATTGTGACATAATGCCATTTTTAGATGCCAGCTCATGTTAATCGACTTTTACCAATAGCCTCTACCATACCCATCCTCCACCTTAACAAGCTAGCCAGCAAGTAGCCTTAGCCGATTTCAGCATTTACTACATTTGGTTTTCTCAAGTTCATTATACTATCATGTTGTTAAAAGCAGTATACTATTCATCTTTTGTATACTACATTAAGGGGGAAATCTATAGGTTTTGTCTCATTTAAAAACAAAGAGCGCCGTTTCCTCTTTCTTTGTTTAGGCATAATTTTTATTAAACGTCTGTTAATTTTGGCTGACCTTATTCCCAAGTGAATGAGGCTTTCCAGGCCCATGTCTTGTTTCACAATATAAATATGTTGATACAACACATGATATCGTCCTAGATTTTGGATATCTTAAACTTGAGTGGGTTAAGGATAGGGTCTTTTAGTGGTTTCAAAGTCATGACATTTTCTTCATTTACCTGTTCAAGCTGTTCTATTATTTGTCTTTAGCTACCTAGTAATTATATCGACACAACTGATGATTATTTCCCAAAAGTGTCATCGTGTAATATATTTTGTAAAAGCATCAACGGTCAAGCCTATTACCACAATATCGATAGAGGCTATTGGTCAAAATGTTGGTGGTACATTCTTCTAATCTCCCAGCCCTTTGTTGAACAAGGAGGACTGTGCAGGGACACAGCTGGTTTCCACAGAAACGTATCATAACACACAGGCAACTGAGAGACCTCCTGCAGAGGAACGCCTTGCTAAGCCTCGCTAAGACAGAAACAAAAAGTCTCCAACTGGTCAACGACAGACAATGACAATGACAGAGTCCTCACAGGATCAAAGAAGATGGATTATATATCACAGAACTGATTGGATCACTCCTTCCCACCTACTGTATGAGACTTTAGGACAGGATCCCTCAGATTTCTCCATTCTTGTTTCCCTATACACTCAATGATGCCTTTTACATTCCCCAACACAGATTACTTAACCATTTCTTGCTTTAAGAAAAACTTGAATGGTGTCTGAAATCTCAGCCCACCAAGCTCCACTTCTTGGGAATAATCTCCAGCTGCAAATGTTGTTGGAAAGCTGTGTTTTTCTAGGCTAAAAAATACATTTTTCTCTTCACCTCAATCTTTTTTTCTTATTTACAGAGCTGGGAATGCAGATCACTGACTGTTTTATCTCGTTGAAAGGCAACGACCTCGATCCTGTTACGGTCGTACCGTATGATATATTGTTTTTGAAAATTACTAACCACAACCTTTTTTGTCATTCCCTTCAGGAAGTGTGCATCTACTCACGGACAAGAGGCTCGTTCTCACTCATTGAACAGGGCAAGCTTCTTATTTTTTTATTAAACATTTTCGTTTTTCAAATGCTTAAAACCATGTTCCAATTACGATGCATCAAAGTTAGACATCCAATATATGAACACGACAAAACAATTTAGATTGATAACACTATAGGCAAGATGAAAAATGTGTATTATTTTTATTTTGGCGTTGAACTGTCCCTATAAAACCCTTGTGATATTTAACTATTGTATTACAATTGTGTGTATGGTGGCTTCCTCTTGCATTACTAGATCTGAACATAAAATCCAACCATAAATCCTTAAGTCAAAACTTGAGGGAACTTCCCTTCACTTCCCCCCTTCATACTCACTATAGGAATCAGGTGTGAGTGTGTGTGTGTGAGTGTGTGTGTGTGTGTGTGTGTGTGTGTGTGTGTGTGTGTGTGTGTGTGTGTGTGTGTGGTGTGTGTGTGTGTGTGTGTGTGTGTGTGTGTGTGTGTGTGTGTGTGTGTGTGTGTGTGTGTGTGTGTGTGTGTGTGTGTGTGTGTGTGTGTGTGTGTGTGTGTGTGTGTGTGTGTGTGTGTGTGTGTGTGTGTGTGTGTGTGTGTGTGTGTGTGTGTGTGTGAGTGTTAGGTGATGGATGGACCTCAGTAGGGGAGCTCCACAGTCTGCTGACCCTCTGACCCTCTGTGTTTCTTATCCTATATCTAATAGAACTGTTCGGGTCTTGATAGATAGAGTGGGGAAGTTCATGAGATCTTGCTAGAGGGTTATCAAGAATAACTTTTATCCAATGACCTTGTCCCTCTCTGTCTGTGTCTGTGTCTTCTCTTGTTCCGATTAACCCAGCCAAATCTTTTTTCTTGTTTTGTATCTATATCTACGCCGGGATCCGGAGTCGAGGCTGATCCTCTTGCTGTAGTCCTGTGTCTTGGATCCTCTATCCTGAGTTCTGGATTAAGTCGTGGACTTCGGGTCGTGGCTGAACCTGTCTCTGCGGTCCTGCCTTGGGTCTCGTCATGCTGCTTCCCTGATGGCTTCCACAGGATTGTAGATGACATCCTCGTGGATTCATCTTCTTATTACAGACACATGCATTTCCTAATATTCGGTCTATATGCTGTCAAATGTATTATCTCTTCAATTTGCACACGGCATCTATTGCACGTCTGTCTGTCCTGGGAGAGGGATCCCTCCTCTGTTGCTCTCCCTGAGGTTTCTCCCATTTTTTCCCCTTAAACTGTGGGTTTTCTCTGGAAGTGTTTCCTTGTACGATGTGAGGGTCTAAGGATAGAGGGTGTCGTTTTTCTCATACTGATATTCTGAACAATCTGTGCTGTTGTATTTGCTGTAAAGTATCTCTACTGTAGGCTATTTCTATTATATGTACAGCACTTTGGCTCGACCAAAAATCGTTTCCAAATGTGCTATATAAATAAAACTTGATTTGATTGATTTGACCTCTTGTTCTTAATCTCCGTTTGCCTCTATGGGGCCTGTCAGTAACACTGAGCCCTGCAGGGGGCGCTGATCTGTGGTGCAGATTATTTGTGGGAGGATGCAAGTTTCATCCATTTTCTCTTGTTTCCTGTCCAACTTGTTTGCATTTCATTTGCAAATAATTCCATGTGTCAGTTGATGTGGGCAGTGTGTCTGATTGGTGACTTGTGAATCATAGCTTTAACAGAAGTGCTCCTATATGGTTGTAATAGTATTTTTCTTTGTTTTACATTTATGTCAATGTGAATTATTCATGGCGTCTCAGTGATATTCTTTTTGTGTGAATTATAAGGAGATTGATGTGACTGCTCTTCTTTGGCATGCAACGTTTTCCATTTATTTCGGAAGCTTCTGAATGAGGAATGCGTGAGAGAGACGGAAGGAAATGAATTGTTGGCACTGACTGGAATAACATCACAAGTACGTGAAAGGGAGATATGTAAACATAAATATTGAACTACTGCAATTTCTTCATTCTAAATATAGCTGCATATAGTAGCCAGCAGCCATCTTCAGTACAACACTGCCCTAAAGCATTATGTCTGAACAAGGATCCCCTTTTAAAAATACCTCATTTACAAACATGTATTCAAACCAGCACGATATTCCTCCAGGAAAATACAGCTGCTTCAGTGTGGAGATGCGTTTTGGTGAGACTACTTTAAGTGTTATCCTGCCGTTACTTTCTCATGCATCCATACAGCAGAAATGTGCATGACGCAGGTCCAATGAACACTTATTAATTCTAAATTCCCACAAGCATGGAGACTTTTTAAAAGGTTATTTACTACTTTCCAATTGCCAGTGAACAGGAATGCCATTCTGGATAGTTGTTATCATGTTTGACGTCACAAACGTGCAGGAAATGGCAGTTAAACATCAGCATGGAGGCCAGATAAAAATGTGTAGGTGGTTACTGGTTGGTGTTAATAACCTATACAGTCTCTCTTTCAAACTGAAGTCCGACTTTGGAACCACTTATTTTAATTGGCTAATTACAAAATCCCACTAACCATGAAGCACTGTCATTTCATTGACAATATATTTAAACAAAACAAAAACTTAGAGAGTGTGTATTTGAATGGCAGTAAAAGGCATTACTGCTAGCTGATTCACCACACTCAATATTCAAGAAGCCTTTAATGCACTCGTTTTTGCTGATAAGGTTCATTTACTGTTTATAAAATAGGATTCTGCTCCAGACAAAACTCATCCATGACCTGGATGACTCATCCACATTGTGTGCCCTAATCCAGTTTATATGTCGCTGATAAACTACCCCATTAACTCCATTTGTAGCACTTTGCATTGTTTAATTTAAATGTGATTGCGATTATGTACGATGTTGTTTGTCTTGCACGGAGCCCAATTACACATCAGACACTACAGGCCTGAACTCCTAACTCCACCGCAGAGAAAGTCTGGTATCTGTTTGCTTATCTGCGTCAAAACACGCACTAATCTGCTTAAAAACACCTCGGAGTTGGACTGAGCTGTAAACCTCTGCATTGTGGTCTTTGGGCCGTTTCTGGAAGGTGAGAGCAGAGTGAAAACACGGCGAGCGCTCTCATTATCTGCCCTTCACTTCTCTGAAGCACTTTGAGAGAATTTGTATACGTGTTTGTGTGTCTCTTCCTACTGTATCTTCCTGGTGTTCGTGTTGGCGCACGCTAATCTGAATGAATAATTAATTCAGCTGTGAACCAGTTAGAAGAGAGGTTTGGTTTTCATTTTTGCTCCACTACAAATGTGCTTTGATGTTTTTCGCACCAAGGCTGACTAAGAGCAGAAGAAATAAAAATAGAAAAGAGATCCGTTACAGCAGGTTCAATGACGGCTCTCCCTTCAGAGGATTTTAGAGGGGGAGAGGATTTGAAGCTAATCCCACCGACAGAGTACAGTATCAACGAGGGCAACGGAGTGATCCCCGCTGCATCTCCGCAAAGTTGCTCAATGACACCGCTGTCAAAAGCTCTTAACTGATCAAACTGGCAAATTGCTATTTAGGGCTGGCAGTGTTCATAAGAGGCGGAAGACTGATAAAGATTGATGGAAACAAGCGGGGATAACAATGGACAGTGATTTTTGCAAATCTCTTACCCAAGTGGCATATTCCCTCTAAATCACAAAAGGAGATATTTCAATACTGCTTTGTCAGCTGGAACCTATATAACTCTATAATTCTGGTTAAATAAAGACTGATATGTGTCCGAGATATCAAACCGAAAACCAACAATATCAGTGATGTTCTGCCTTTGTGTCACTTTCGATAGCTTGCGTAGATTACTTTAGGTTTAGAGAAAACCTAATGAGCAAAACATTTCAGCTTCAGAACATGTTTAAATGAAAGCTCTGCAACATTGACAACAATGTAAACATCTAATGTTTCACAAAACCTTTGCAAAGACAAGACTGTATTGTAAAAGCTGTTCATTTTTGGCTATTTCTCAAAAATTGTCAGACAAACGACTGTACATGTGGAACCCCTTATGCAACACAAATGTAATCATTATCGGAGCAGTTGACAGACAAAGTGAAACAGACTCTGAAGGATAATGAGATTTATGGTTTCTCTCCTACATTCTTTGAACATCTGTATTTCACAAAAGCCCATCTTGGGACTTGATTGCAAATCAAATTAGTTTATTCTCTGGATGTCATAGCATCAGACCACTTGTTGAACTTTCTCTGTTTAGGTATCAGACTTCATTCAAATAAACACTGACATTTTTCTATAAACTCATTTCGGAAACAGAACTTAAATATTTAATAGTCAATGATGAATGCTAGGGCAAAGAGATGAGGCCAATGAACCAGTATCTGAAACTCAGAAATTGTAAGAAAACACCACATTTGGCTGAAAAAACAACTCAACCACAAGGTAGCTTAAGTTGTAAATGTAAATGACTTCTTTCTTTCGGGATGTTTTATCACTGTTGGCTGTTAAATACATTGACTTGTTGGGGAGATTAGTTTTTCAATAGTTTCCACATTCAAAGATGAATAGAAATCTAACTCTAAATATATTCGGGGCTACAATTTGGAAATAAAAACATTGAAAAGTGGTTTATCTGTTTATAACTAAAAGGATAGTTTTATAATCATCACTGTAATCACTTACTGTAGGTACAAAAACACATAATTAAGTAAAGCTGGAGTTCATGTAAGGCAGTAAGAGTTAATCAGCCATCTAACAGTTATAACATTCATTATAAGATAAAGTTCCCTCTTTGTATCCTCAGACAGTGTTTCCTCGCTGAGCTGATGGAGAAATTGTCATGTAAAAAAGGAATTAAGCGCAAAAAAGACCTCTGAAGATTATTGATTTAAAGCAACTCAGAGTTCTGAATTCCTTATATTAGCTTTGATTTAAATTAGAAAAGCATTTTTGCACAGACAGGTCAGTACATGTTCCTCCTTATCACTCACATGAGATTCAGATAAGGGTTGGACTGGAAGATCAATCACAGTTACTAAAAATAGGTTTCAATGTTCAAGCATGTGAACTTTACCCTTGAAGGTGGGGTAGGTAATTTGGGAGAAACCAGCTCGAGTGCGCTAGAATTTGAAAATACACAACCGGAAAAAAATCTGCCACTTCCTTACAGAGCCCCTCCTCCAACACACACGAACGCGCACATGACCAATGAGGGCACGAGATAAGTGTGTGCACAGATGGAAGGCTGACAGGCAGGTAGGCCATCCAGTTACTTTAGCCGGGCCGGCTCAGATGATTGGTCGTGCTTTTTACAGTACCACGGCTTCCACAGATGACTTTTTTTAATGGATTTTTTGTCAAAGCACTTCAGATATTCATTGCTATCGGGATGTTAAGAGCATTCCATGGAATATAACAAAAAGTGTATCTCGAGCCGGTTTCTTAAACTCACCCCACCTTTAATTAAACCACATTTTACCCAAAACAAGCTGATCTTTACATGCATGCGTATTTGGATATTGCCACTCTGTAGCTAATAACCTTTAGCCTAAATGTAGCTAGCACACTAGGCACACAGGTTTTTCTCATTTGGTCTTTGGCTTGGATTCAACAAACAGTAAGAACATTCTAGTTTGATTTGTCACAGAAATGTCAGGTATGCAATTTATGTCTTCTAAGTATTCTTAAGCTACAACACAAATATTAGTTATCGTTTTTGTTTAACAACATGAACACTGGTGCTGAGTGCAAATAACTAGATAGCTTGTGTGTTATGACTAAAGTTGGATTGATTTCACATAGATGTACACATTCTAACAAATTATAAAACAGAGGCATCAAAGCACTCGTAATGCAATAGGCAATATGACAACGTGAATAAGATATGTTTGTTTATAACTCACTAAAAGAGGAGCCGCTAGTGACAAGCTTTGAGCATTTTACAACAATGTTAAGGAAGGAGATCAAATTTGAGTATGCCATACAAATTAAACCGTTTGACATTTTACACATCAGAAAACTATGTAGAATTAAGCATACTGTACCTACATTGAGGGCAGGAAATAAATAGAAGGCCAGAGTCAACTGTAGATGTTGTACAATTCTAAAATAGTATAGCAGGTGTTGCAGTTATCACAGGGTCTGTCCTATATAGGTATGTTGCAGTCAGTGAGCATCCATCACATCAGCAGGGATGTGGCCTGTCAGTGTCCTTTGGCGAGACACTAAACTTCCTGCTTGTAGGTCTGTCTAGATGAAAGTGTCAAATGCATGGTTTAATTTTAGCAGACACAAAGTTGTATTAAAAATGACACATCCTCTTTAACGGTGTATGAGTTCGGCCACAGACAGAGGCCATGATGAGCCACGGGCAGTCATGAGGAGGACGCCATTATTGCTCTGATCCCACACCTCCATTATCCCTTGGCTGCTTTAGCCTTTGACACCTATCACGTTGAGTTGCTATCAAAGTCTGACACTGATGATACGTTCCCTGGGCAGGGGATCCTGGGAATAGACCTTATCCATCATCCTGCTCTCCCTGCGATAAAATACATTGCCAGAAAACACAACATGGGGCACCAGAGAAAAGAGATTTAACACAGAGTATTCAAGGATAACTAGCTCTCAGTAATCACATATGGAGCTAGCGGCATGCAGAAGTCATTAAAGGTCAAAAATCCCACACCAATTATCCTCCATGCTCACAGGGAGCAAACGGGAGAAACAGGACATATAATAGGTTTCTGGCAGATTTGTATGAAACATGCAGGCGACTTCATGGCAGACATTTGTAGTATATGCTCACTGAATTGACACTGCACTTTTGCTCTGCTCAATATGTACAAGACAAAAAGTCAGAAAAGGTCCACTACCGGCCTCTGGTGGCTGCAAAGGTACTCCCATCATTGCACCATACAAACGTTCTAAAATAAATTCCATAATTACGAATTTACAGATGATTCTGCTATTAGCACAGCCTCAGCAGTACTGATGCTGGAAATGTTAGGTAAAGAGACGAGGCTAAAGTTCATCCATTACACTCATACATAACAAATAATTAAAAAAAGAAAATCCAGAAAATCACTTTGTCTGATTTTTAAAGAATTTATTTGCAAATTATGGTGCAAAATAAGTATTTGGTCAATAACAAAAGTTCATCTCAATACTTTGTTATATACCCTTGGTTGGCAATGACAGAGGTCAAATGTTTTCTGTAAGTCTTCACAAGGTTTTCACACACTGTTGCTGGTATTTTGGCCCATTCCTCCATGCAGATCTCCTCTAGAGCAGTGATGTTTTGGGGCTGTCGCTGGGCAACACGGACTTTAAACTCCCTCCAAAGATTTTCTATGGGGTTGAGATCTTGAGACTGGCTAGGCCACTCCAGGACCTTGAAATGCTTCTTACGAAGCCATTCCTTCGTTGCCCGGGCGGTGTGTTTGGGATCATTGTCATGCTGAAAGACCCAGCCACGTTTCATCTTCAATGCCCTTGCTGATGGAAGGAGGTTGTCACTCAAAATCTCACGATACATGGCCCCATTCATTCTTTCCTTTACACGGATCAGACAGCCCCAAAGCATGATGTTTCCACCCCCATGTTTCACAGTAGGTATGGTGTTCTTTGGATGCAACTCAGCATTCTTTCTCCTCCAAACACGTCCAGTTGAGTTTTTACCAAAAAGTTCTATTTTGGTTTCATCTGACCATATGACATTCTCCCAATCCTCTTCTGGATAATCTAAATGCTCTCTAGCAAACTTCAGACGGGCCTGGACATATACTGGCTTAAGCAGGGGGACACGTCTGGCACTGCAGGATTTGAGTCCCTGGCGGCATGGTGTGTTACTGATGGTAGCCTTTGTTACTTTGGTCCCAGCTCTCTGCAGGTCATTGACTAGGTCCCCCCGTGTGGTTCTGGGATTGTTGCTCACCGTTCTTGTGATCATTTTGACCCCACGGGGTGAGATCTTGCGTGGAGCCCCAGATCGAGGGAGATTATCAGTGGTCTTGTATGTCTTCCATTTTCTAATAATTGCTCCCACAGTTGATTTCTTCACACCAAGCTGCTTACCTATTGCAGATTCAGTCTTCCCAGCCTGGTGCAGGTCTACAATTTTGTTTCTGGTGTCCTTTGACAGCACTTTGATCTTGGCCATAGTAGAGTTTGGAGTGTGACTGTTTGAGGTTGTGGACAGGTGTCTTTTATACTGATAACGAGTTCAAACTAGTGGTGCACGATAATTATCGGCCCGATATTAGGAATTATTCAAACAAGTGCCATTAATACAGTTAACAAGTGAAGGACAGAGGAGGCTCTTAAAGAAGGAGTTACAGGTCTGTGAGAGCCAGAAATCTTGTAGGTGACCAAATACTTATTTTACCGAGGAATTTACCTATTAATTCATTAAAAATCCTACAATGTGATTTCTTTCCCCCCATTCTGTCTCTCATAGTTGAAGTGTACCTAGGATGAAAATTGCAGGCCTCTCTCGTCTTTTTAAGTGGGAGAACTTGCACAATTGGTGGCTGACTAAATACTTTTTTGCCCCACTGTATGTGTCCCCGGTGTGTCAGGGAACTCACACAGCGTCAGAAAATAAAACCCTCTCTCTTTTCCTCTGTACCCAAATCTCTAAAAACGGGGGTACAACGGAGCTGATCCACATTTGCTGCCGATATGACGTAATATCGGCGGTGGACCCACAGCACTATCAGAAACGTTGCCATCAGAAAATGCCCAACTGTTTTGGACGTTACATGGTCGGTGTTTACATTAGCATCGCTAACACTCAGAGCTAACCTGTACTGGAGAGCCATGTGTGTGAAGAAGCAGGAAATAAAAAGGAACTCACCTTGTGGTATAACCAGCAAGAGAGAAAGCCTTTGAGCTGTTGAACTGTTTCAGAAATAATCCTTGATATAATAGACCCTCCAGAAAAACGCGGGCAAAAATCCTTGATTATGCGGGCTAAAATCCTTGATTATGCGGGCTAAAATCCTTGATTATGCGATCAAACATGCAGGGTTTTATGTGATTTTATGCGGTGAAATTGCGGGAAGTTGTGAAATATGCGGAAAGTTGCGAAATATGCTAAATAGGCGGAAAAAAATAATATTGGGATGTCTTATTTATTTATTCTCTCTCACACACAACCTGCCACTAACGTTAAACCCCTGTACTATACAATTAAACACATTCAATGTTTATTTATTGTAAAAGCAATTGGGCTATTTTAATCTATCTCACACACACACACACACACACACACACACACACACACACACACACACTTCTCCGCCTCATTCTGTTTTCATTTACTCGTTCGTTATCTGACCAGCTTCAATCTTGTAGGCTTCTCACCTCGTTTCTTGTAGCCCTCGAAAGGGTTTTGGAGGTCGATGCCTCGGTGAACGTGAGTTGTTTGGCTTTCTTGTCCGCAGCAGCAGAAAGCATTTTCGAATCTTTGAATGAATCAAAGTGGGTCGTCACCGTCGATGTTCTCTTATGCTCCAACACACAGTTGCACGGGGTGCAGAATAGTTTCCCCCCACTTTCGTGCAAGACATCGGGGAACTGCTTTGCCCGGTCTTTAGCAGAAATGTTCGTCGGTAAATGAGATGGATTCGATTTTTTCATCTTGGTGTTTTCTCTCTCGTGTGAGCTCCACACGTTCACTCTACGGTGTTGTTTACCTTCTGTGATGCGCGAGCTGATGACGTTGCGTCATCATCATCACCACTTCACATCAAGACGAGTTAACTTTTTTTTTTCTCAACTTTGTGTGGAAAAATGCGGGGATTATGCGGCGTTTTGATAAATATGCGGCCTTTTAAAAATCTGCGCCATTTTGCTGATTATGCGGTAAATTCTGCGATCGCAGAATCGCGTTTTTCTGGAGGGTCTAATATAATAATCCTTGATATAATAATCCTTGATATAATAATCCTTGCGTTTCATCACCGCAGCATTTTAGACAGTATCTGCCAGGTCCAGCATGAGCTGGCATAAGCTCCGCCCCCTCTTATTTGAATTGTTTTCAGTAAAAAAAAAAAAAGCTTTATTATGATTTTTTGTATTTAGCCTTTATTTATGTACAAATCTCATTGAGACACAGGGATATAAGGCATGGTTAGAATGAGTGATCTGTTTGTTTTTTTGACCAAAACACTTCATGACATATTTTTTATTCATGTGGTCCAGACCTATGCTATTGCCTAAAAATAGCATGATAGGTGCACTTTAAGATAGAAGGCAGGTAACTCAGACAGGATTTAACTGAATAAATTCCAACTCATTATTGTATAAAAAGGTTCTTTATTCATTTGAATAATAACTTTTATTGTTTTAATCATTTTAACCTTTAAAGATTTTAATGCCTGTACACCTTGCTGCTGTGACAATAATTTCCCAATTTGGGATCAATAAAGTACCTACCTAGATTTAACAAGTAAATAAAATACAATTTTATATTGGCATTTTTCATTTAAACTTTTATTTCAGTATGCCACTTTCTTTGTAATCATGTTGCTTTTATACCGTATAGGACAAAAATGTAATTTGGGTGTATCAGTGGCTCTCACCAAGGGGGCTGAATTGAAGTTCAGAGACACAGTAGTGTTGGAGAATTGTATTGTTTTTCCAGAGTCTAAACTAATAAATGTCTTATAGGACAGATTTGTTTTTTATGTATTTGTTGTAGTCTGAAGTCAAACTGCAATACAACTCTTTTTTGGCTAAATTGTTGAGTGTCTACGCGGGATTAAATAATGTTATCAAAATCCTATAGGCATCACGGAATTTATTGGAGCTGAGCAAGTGAACTCAAGGGGGGGTTGGCGCCTTTCTCCAAGCTGCATGAAAGTAACCCTTTTACAAATACAATCAATATTGAAGTCACAGTGAAAACTTGAAATTAGTATTTGTCTTTTCGCATTAAAAGGCCAGCTAGAGAAGGAGAGAAAATGAGATGCTTTCCTACCGATTGATTGAGAGATGAGCTACAATGCATTAAAGGTTCTTCCTTCCATTAGAAGACACAAAAGATGTTTGAAAGAATCTTTTAATTATGATAACCATGCATAATTGAGGAGACTGGGAGCTAATGGCTTACACATTTACACAACTACCTGAGCTGCATTTCAATGATGTACATGGAATGAGTATTTGAATCCTCAAAGGCCAAAGCCGTGAACATGCCCGCCATTGAGGGCTGTTAATTCTTTACAGACACATCACAGAGAATGAGCGGTGACATGCTTAGTATGTCTTGCTGTGTGATTACAGAGGAATTACTGAAAGGGAAAACTGGGCACAGACCCAGAGTCCCAAGGCATCACAGAGCCGAGGAACACAATCTCTGTTTGAAGTGACTGTTAGCAGAGCAGAGATAACACAGCAAAGACACACAGCCTCAAAGAAAGAAGGGAAAGGGACAGAAAACAGATTAGAACAGAGACACAGACACCTGCAAAGAAACAGGAATACAAAAAAATGAAAGAAAGAAAACAGCAAATATATAAAATAACTTAAAAGATAAGTGAGCAGATGATGCTGCGATTGCTCTGATAAACACAGCAATATACAGATGTAAGAAAAAACATACCACAATAGTACTATCAAAAAGAAGCCACCTTTATTTTTAGGGTCAATTGAACAGTCTGTAATGGCTACCGCAAACAATACCGAGCTAGCTAGCCAACAAGAATCCATGTGGATTTTGAGACATCGTTTGAATTCATGGTTGAATTCAAACGATGTGCAAGTTTTGCATGGTAGTGTTGTACCAATGGAAGGGTTTGATTTAAGATGCAGCAGTTACCTAAGAATCCATGTTATGAACATTCAGGTAAATTGAGTATTAATGATATAACCACACCGTTTTTGGTCTTTGGTCTATGAGCTTTAGCACTCCTGAGGACACAGTGAAGGAGAAGACTGGAGAAAGAAAAAGCTGCTTCAAACTGTCTGCTGAACTATACACTACAAATACAGGGTCATTTTTTCAGGAGGAACAATGTCTTGCTCCTTCATCGGGTGAGTTTTCTTTCAACATCTCAGGCATTCATTCACATATTCAGATAAAGTAAAAGTCGGGCCTGTGAGCTCAGGTCTGAGCTTCTATAACCAATATGAGTAAGAATAAGGCTGCGGCCACACGAGGACGAAAACGGCTAAACGCATAGGATTAACGCAAACTCAATCGCAAACAAGCTTCCGTCCACACGCAATAGTTATCCGGATAGTGTCTGCCCACACGAGACCGCTCCGTTTTAGGGATGCCAGCGATTATTCGATTATTCGTTACAGTCTCCATAATCGAATATTATTTTTAAAAATCGATTTTATTTATATATATTTTTTTTTATTATTTATGTATTTTTTTTTTTCCTGTCTTAGTTTCAACCAAAATATATATAAATATATATATATGCTAATAATAGTAATAGTATTAATAATTGTAAATGGCCATTGGTCACACCACCAGTTTGTTTTACTGTAAACTTGGAGGAAGCCTGCATGCAGACTGCTGCTGCAGCACGCTACACACCGACCCCGCCCCCACCCCCCTCTCCCTCACACGTGCGACTAAAGATGAACAAAGCGGCAGGTAAAAAGAGTTCCTCCTCGTGGAACTACTTCGAACTTACAAGTCCAAAGGAAGTTAAATGCAAGCTCTGCGAAAAAAAAGACGTTGGTCTATCACAACTCAACCTCAAGAATGCGTTCGCATTTGAGTGCGAAGCACGCCAAAGAGGTTACAGAGAAAGACGCAGCACAGCCGGCCATTACCAACTTCACTTCAAGGCCACGTCGTTGTGATGACATGCTTGTTTGTTGTTTGTACTGTTAAACATGTTCTAGTAAAGAAAACAACGGAATTCCTTTTGTCTGAGTTTTTTTTTCTTTTTCTTTTTTTTTCTCCCGTGGGGGGGGGGGGGGGGGGGTGGGGTCGAATAATCGATTATTATTCGCCAGGGCTGCCGAATAATCGATTTTGATCATGGTCAGTTTCTGGCAACCCTACTCCGTTTAGCTCCAACCGCTGGAGAAGCTGCAGTACATATGCAGGAGCCTGTACGTGGCGCTGTAACTTCCTCCACAAAAGCAGCGAAGAAGCATGGTTGACTTGAAGTGTGTGTGTTTTGCTGCAGCGGGAGGAGCTGCAGGTGAGCAGAGCTGCGTGTCTCCGTCCTGTCAGATTAGACTTCACTCGCGTTTAGGTCCAGATCGAGAGAAAGATAAATAATCTGAATTCAGGGTGCAGTTTACTTTGACGCGGGGGTGAGCAGCAGAGGTGGGGAGAGGCGGGGCTATTGCCTCATCATTATTGCTTTAGATGTTGCACAAACAACTGTAGCATGGTCAATAGCGTCCGGAGCACGATAGCAACTCTGCGATCCGCCATTGTTGTTGGTGGCGAAACACTTCAGCAATGGCGCGGGGTAAGCGGAGGTGAGCAGAAGAGGTGGGGAGAGGCGGGGCTATTGCGCAATCACTATCAGTGATCTGAAAATGTTCGGATAGGGCGCACACACGGAGCCGTTTGACCCCCCAGAGAGTTGCGTATGCCTTTCTATCCACCTTGGGACCCGTTATCGTTTCCTCAGTCGTTTAGTGCCGTATTCGGTCGTCCTCGTGTGGCCGAACGGTCTATATGACACTAAACAGTAACGCAAACGACCAAATTCGTCCTCGTGTGGCCGCAGCCTAAGGCTTCTAATCGTTCTGATTCTTGAAGATAAATACCTGATGGCACATCCATTTAAGCTCATTTACATTTTCACCCACACAGATCAGATCAGCCGGGGTTCCTCAAGGTCATTAAAGAGTGGCAATAAACAAACAGACAAACGTTTTTATAATCACATTTTGACCTGAATTTGTTAATTATTTTAGCATATTTTTCTCAGTGTCGTTATTTTGAAAAGACTAAATGATGAAACAAAAACAAAAAGATCCCTCTGATAAGTTAGAGCAGTGGTTCTTAAATAGGGGTATGCGGACCCCTAGGGGTACGTTGGAGTACTGCAGGGCGTACGTGAGATTTATTTTATGTTAATGAAATAAATAAATACCAATTTTAGGAAAAGTAAGGAAGTTTGAGCAGTGTGGGTTTTATATTAACAGAGTTACACATATTTCAAAACGCGAAGTGTAATAACTGCAGTTTGCCTCCCTGTCAGAATGACAAAGATCCTCAGTGAAGCACAAGCCCATGTTTCACTACATTGCAGAGGTGTGGACTCGAGTCACATGACTTGGACTCGATTCAGACTCGAGTCATCAATTTGATGACTTGAGACTCGACTTGACGAAATCACAAAACACTTGCGACTCGACTTGGACTTGAACACCAATGACTCGGGGCTTGACTTGGACTTGAGCCTTCTGACTTGAGGTGACTTGATCATTTAATTCAGAGGTCTCCAACACGCCGATCGCGAGCTGCCGCTAGAAGAGAAGAGAAGACTCCCGTCGGGGAGAGCAGAATCTTCAGCCGCTCCTACTCTTGCTGAGAATCCTTGCAGGCAGGGGCGGGACTTTATTTAGCTGGGCCACCATGCGGCCAATCATATGCGAGGACACACTACGTTCATACCATTATGTGAAAGAAGGGTGGGGGGCACAGCAGGTGTAGTGGTACAGGCCAGCTGCACAGAGCGACGGGGAGACGGATTTAAATGCAAGTGCGTCGGAAAAAGTCAAACCGAAAAAAGAAGCAGCATCTGGCTGCATTTCAATGATATTGGATAAAGCAAAGCTGAGTGCAGGATTTGTAAAATTAAAATAACCTTTTTTGGTTACCTTTATTTTGGTAACCACTCAGGATTTACTGTCAGAAGTGGGAGAAGTTCAGATCTTGTACTTGAGTAAAAGTACCAGAGTGTAGGAATACTCGGTTACAATAAAAAGTCCTGCATTCAAAATGTTACAAGTAAAAGTACAAAAGTATTTGCATCAAAATATAGTTAAAGTACCACCTGCAGAGGGATCTAGATGCAGGTATTCTTTTCCCGATAGAGCCCGCTCGCTGCGCATTATCCCTGGCATAAAGATAGATTGTGGGTCCCTTACAACATGTTGTACACAGTGGAAATAAACATTCTGGTTACCTCAACATCAAGGATCTTATACATTAAGCTCCTTCTGAATCAAACCGTCACGGTAGCCTTACCTTACTGATCCCTCTTAAAATAGAAAAAAACACGTTACTTTACCAGCAGAGAGAAAATAGATTATTAAATTATTAATGTGGCTAATAAAGAGCAATTTGATTATTAAGTATTATTCTGTTGATCTATGTCATTACATTTGGTGAAAAGCACATAATGACTTGTTTAAGACTCGTTTTGTCAAAGTTTAGGACTTGGACTTGACTTGAACTTGCCCAACCTGACTTGAGACTTGACTCGGACTTGAGCGCAAAGACTTGAGACTTGACTCGGACTTGCAAAACAATGACTTGGTCCCACCTCTGCTACATTGTACAACTTATTAAAAAGATCAGTTAAATGCAACTAATGTCGTCTTAGTGTTATTGCATGATGTTAACATTGGTATGCCATGAATTTAGTGATGGATTGTAAACATTTTAAATGTAGCATTTAAGTGTTTCTCAGTTACAATGTTGTTGTTTTAATAAATGATGGTGCAGCACTGTAGGCCTAAGTACCTCTTTATATAGGCATTTCTTCCCTAACAAATAGTGTTTGCACTGATCAGGGGGTACTTGGCTGAATTTTTTTTTCAAAGGGGGTACATTATTGAAAAAAGTTTGAGAATCACTGAGTAAGAGGATATAGCCTCATGTATTTAAAAAGGTATGATGCAGTGAAGATAGAAGTCTTGGGATAGTTGGCTTAAGTAAATGTAGCCATACCACACTGCGAAATACTTTGTGTGGGCAGTAGTAAAAGTAAAAAGGTACAAATAAGCTTCAAAGTCAATTTAAAATACTAGAGAAAATGCATTGCGACTCATTATGCAGGATAATATATCTATATTTTATCTTTAAATTACAGTTAATGGTGCATTACGTGTTCATCATTTTAATGTTACAGCTGGTGGAGCCAATTGTATTCACGTTGTTAACTGCTGGGTATCTTAAACGGTAATACTATATCATAATTAGTTGAGTTACACTGAACAAAAATATAAATGCAACACTTTTGTTTTTGCTCCCATTTTTTATGAGATGAACTCAAAGATATAAAACATTTTCTATATACACAAAATAACCATTTCTCTCAAATATTGTTCAAAAATCTGAAAAAAAATCTGTGATAGTGAGCACTTCTCCTTTGCCGAGATAATCCATCCCACCTCACAGGTGTGGCATATCAAGATACTGATTAGACAGCATGATTATTGCACAGGTGTGCCTTAGGCTGGCCACAATAAAAGGCCACTCTGAAACGTGCATTTTTGCTTTATGCTTGGGTATGCTTGGGTCTGGGGGGGTCCGAAAACCAGTCAGTATCTGGTGTGAGGGGTAGGGTTAGGGGTAGGGTTAGGGGTAGGGTAATGTTGTGAATCGAGTGGCCTGTGTTCTATGGGCTCAGAACAGTCTCATAATACACACATGCGCACAGAAGGATTCACACTTGTATTTCATGATCCGCAAAAGGATTCAAACTTGTATTTCCGGATCCACACATGTGTTTTTCAATGCACACACAAATGTATTCCGTTTCATATACATGTAAATAAAATCCAAATACAGAAAAAAGTTTTACATGTGTATTTTTGATCCTCACATATTTGTTTTCCGTTTAAATCCTCTGAACCTGCAAACACAAACAGCTTTCTGTGCACGGATCGCTGTGCATTCGTGTGTGGGTTTTTTGAGACTCCCCTGACGGTCAGCCGATTCGTACTTGTAATTATTTCTATCTATAGCCAATCAGATGTCTCCTCAATTCTAAGCCAATCACATGAGCGCGCCCCCACGAGGGTAGATTTCTTGCGTTCATGACGTAGTGCTTCATGTACGCATTTTGCGCAGTCCAGAGCTGACGGGTCCATGGAGCCTGCCTGCAGGCGCTAATGTCAGGACACCTCCACTCTCAGTACAGCGCCACTTTCCGAACAGGAAATGCACGAAGATACAAGCCTTTATATTATTAAGGTACAGCGCCACTTTCCAAACCATTGATGAATGCTTGTGTACACAAAAACGGCAGGCAAAACCGTTTTAAATGTGTGTTTCCTGTATGGCGAATACAGCTGCTTTATTTATGTCTGTATGAAATTGTTTTGAGTGTGGAGGGAGCAGCTACAGGTTAGCTTAGCCTAATCGATCAGTGCACTACGAAGCCAGTGCTAGACAGTGACCTGTTAACAGGGGGGAGCCCCGCCGGTCATTATCGGCCGATATTCACTCTTAATAGTTTGATCAGTGCTCTCTATAAAGGCCGATCAGGAGAGCTGGATCTGATCGATATGGACATAAACGCGAGTGAAGTATAACCGGACGCGAGAGAGAGATCAGATCAGCTGCTGAGTCTGATGGAGACACGCTGCTCTGCATGAGCCTGATGCTCCTCCCTCTGTTTAGCGAGCTGACCGGACTGCGCAAAATGCGTATATGAAGTAATCTTACCCTCGTGGGGGCGCGCTCGTGTGATTGGTTTAGAATGAAGGAGACATCTGATTGGCTATAGATAGAAAAAATTACAAGTACGAATCGGCTGACCGTCAGGGGAGTCTCAAAAAACCCACACACGAATGCAAAGCGATCCGTGCACAGAACGCTGTTTGTGTTTGCAGGTTCAGCGAATTTAAACGGGAAACTAATAAGTGAGGATCAAAAATACATATGTAAAACTTTTTTCTGTATTTGGATTTTATTTACATGTATATGAAACGGAATACATTTGTGTGTGTATTGAAAAACACAAGTATGGATCCGGAAATACAAGTTTGAATCCTTCTGTGTGCATGTGTGTATTATGAGACTGTTCTGAGCCCATAGTGTTCGTCGTCCATTACATACGCCTGCCCATACCATAACCCCACCACCACCATGGGCCACTCGATTCACAACATTACCCTAACCCTACCCCTACCCCTACCCCTCACACCAGATACTGCCTGGTTTTCGGACCACCCCAGACCCCCCCAATAAAGCAAAACTGCACGTTTCAGAGTGGCCTTTTATTGTGGCCAGCCTAAGGCACACCTGTGCAATAATCATGCTGTCTAATCAGCATCTTGATATGCCACACCTGTGAGGTGGGATGGATTATCTCGGCAAAGGAGAAGTGCTCACTATCACAGATTTGTTCAGATTTTTGAACAATATTTGAGAGAAATGGTTATTTTGTGTATATAGAAAATGTTTTAGATCTTTGAGTTCATCTCCGGAGGAAGCCCGGGGTCCCCTTCTGGAGCCAGGCCCAGAAGGAGGACTCGTCGGCGAGCGTCTGGTGGCCGGGCTTGCCACGGAGCCCGGCCGGGCCCAGCCCGAAAAGGCAACGTGGGCAACACCTCCGCTTCTCCGTCCCGCGGGCCCACCACCTACGGGAAACATCGATGGGGTCGGGTGCGCTGCCAGAAGGGTGGCAGTGAAAGCGGAGGGTCTCGACGGACCAGACCCGGGCGGCAGAAGCTGGCTTTGGGGACGTGGAACGTCACCTCTCTGGGGGGGAAGGAGCCGGAGCTTGTGCGGGAGGTGGAGCGGTACCAGTTGGATCTGGTTGGGCTCACCTCTACGCACAGCGTCGGCTCTGGAACCTTACTTCTGGATAGGGGTTGGACTCTATTCTTCTCCGGAGTTGCTCAAGGTGTGAGGCGCCGGGCGGGTGTGGGGATACTCACAAGTCCCCGGTTAGGTGCTTCGTTGTTGGAGTTTACCCCAGGGTCGCCTCCCTACGCCTGCGGGTTATGGGGGGGAAAACTCTGACTGTTGTGTGTGCTTATGCACCCAACAGCAGTTCAGAGTATTCGGCCTTCTTGGAGACCCTGGAAAGAGTCCTGTATGGGGCTCCTGAAGGGGACTCCTTAGTCTTGCTGGGAGACTTCAACGCACATGTGGGCAATGATGGAGACACTTGGAGGGGCGTGATTGGGAGGAACGGCCCCCCTGATCTGAACCGGAGTGGTGGTTTGTTACTGGACATCTGTGCTAGTCATGGATTGGCCATAACAAACACCATGTTCGAACATAAGGATGCTCATAAGTGTACGTGGTACCAGAGCACCCTAGGCAGAAGGTCCATGATCGATTTCGTTATCGTATCATCGGACCTGAGGCCGTATGTTTTGGACACTCGGGTAAAGAGAGGGGCGGAGTTGTCAACTGATCACCATCTGGTGGTGAGTTGGGTCGAGTGGCGGGGGAAGCCTCTGGATAGACCTGGTAAGCCCAAACGTGTAGTTCGGGTGAACTGGGAACGTCTGGAGGAGGCCCAAGTTCAGGAGGCCTTCAACTCACACCTCCGGCAGAGCTTTTCGGGCATTGCTGTGGAGGTTGGGGACATTGAACCATAGTGGTCGGTGTTCAAAGCCTCTATTGCCGAAGCCGCGGCGGGGAGCTGTGGTCTCAAGGTCCTAGGTGCCTCAAGGGGCGGTAACCCTCGAACCTCCTGGTGGACACCGGTGGTCAGGGAAGCCGTCCGACTGAAGAAGGAGGCCTTCAGGGATTTGTTATCCCGGGGGACTCCCGAGGCAGTTGCAAGGTACCGACAGGCCCGAAGGGCAGCAGCCTCATCCGTGGCCGAGGCAAAGCAGCGGGTGTGGGAGAAGTTCGGAGAAGACATGGAGAAGGACTTTCGGGCGGCACCAAAGTTGTTCTGGAAAACTGTCCGACACCTCAGGAGGGGGAAGCAGGGAACCATCCAAGCTGTGTACAGTAAGGATGGGACGTTGTTGACCTCAACTGATGGAGTGTTGGGACGTTGGAAGGAACACTTTGAGGAACTCCTGAACCCGACAACTCCGCCCTCTATGTTAGAGGCAGAGCTGGAGTATGACGGGGGATCAACGCCAATCTCCCGGGGGGAGGTCACTGAGGTCGTCAAACAACTCCACAGTGGCAAAGCCCCGGGGGTGGATGAGATCCGCCCGGAAATGCTGAAGGCTCTGGGTGTTGAGGGACTGTCATGGTTGACACGTCTCATCAACGTTGCGTGGAAGTCGGAAACAGTACCGAAGGAGTGGCAGACCGGGGTGGTGGTTCCCCTTTTCAAAAAGGGGGATCAGAGGGTGTGTGCCAATTACAGAGGCATCACACTACTCAGCCTCCCCGGGAAAGTTTACTCCAAGGTACTCGAAAGGAGGGTCAGGCCGATTGTCGAACCTCAGATTGAGGAGGAACAATGCGGATTCCGTCCTGGTCGTGGAACGACGGATCAGCTTTTTACTCTCGCAAGGATCCTGGAGGGGGCCTGGGAGTACGCTTATCCGGTCTACATGTGTTTTGTAGACTTGGAGAAGGCGTATGACCGAGTTCCCAGGGAGTTACTGTGGGAGGTACTGCGGGAGTATGGGGTGAGGGGGGTCTCTACTCAGGGCCATCCAATCTCTGTACTCCCAAAGCGAGAGCTGTGTCCGGGTCCTCGGCAGTAAGTCGGACCCATTTCCGGTGAGGGTTGGCCTCCGCCAGGGCTGCGCTTTGTCACCAATCCTGTTTGTAATATACATGGATCGGATTTCGAGGCGTAGTCGTGGGGGGGGGGGGTCTGCAGTTCGGTGGACTAAGGATTGCACCACTGCTTTTTGCAGATGATGTGGTTCTGATGGCTTCATCGGTCTGCGACCTTCAGCACTCACTGGATCGGTTCGCAACCGAGTGTGAAGCGGCTGGGATGAGGATCAGCACCTCCAAATCTGAGGCCATGGTTCTCAGCAGGAAACCGATGGACTGTCCACTCCAAGTAGGGAATGAGTCCTTACCCCAAGTGAAGGAGTTCAAGTATCTCGGGGTCCTGTTCTCGAGTGAGGGATCAATGGAGCGTGAGATGGGCCGGAGAATCGGAGCAGCGGGAGCGGTATTGCAGTCGCTTTACCGCACCGTTGTGACGAAAAGGGAGCTGAGCCGGAAGGCAAAGCTCTCTGTCTACCGGGCCATTTTCGTTCCTACCCTCACCTATGGTCATGAAGGATGGGTCATGACCGAAAGAACGAGATCGCAGATACAAGCGGCCGAGATGGGTTTCCTCCGCCGGGTGGCTGGTGTCTCCCTTAGAGATAAGGTGAGAAGTTCGGTCATCAGGGAGGGACTCGGAGTTGAGCCGCTCCTCCTTCGCGTCGAAAGAAGCCAGTTGAGGTGGTTCGGGCACCTAGTTAGGATGCCACCTGGGCGCCTCCCTAGGGAGGTGTTCCAGGCACGTCCAGCTGGGAAGAGACCAAGGGGTAGACCTAGGACCAGGCGGAGGGATTATATCTCTTCGCTGGCCTGGGAGCGCCTTGGGATCCCCCAGTCAGAGCTGGTTGATGTCGCCAGGGAAAAGAAAGTTTGGGGCTCTCTGCTGGAACTGCTACCCCCGCGACCCGACCACGGATAAGCGGGAGAAGATGGATGGATGGATGGAGTTCATCTCATGAAAAATGGGAGCAAAAACAAAAGTGTTGCGTTTATATTTTTGTTCAGTGTATAAGGACTCTGAATATGCGATGTTACTTGTAACTTAAGCTGTCAAATGAATAAAGTGTAGTAAAAATGTAAATATAATATAAAATGGAAAGACTTAAAGAAAGAAACATTGTGCCAAAAAAGGTACTTTAGCTGCTACAGCACTTGAGTAAATGAATGTAATGACTCTCCACCACAGGGATGAAGGCATTGTCCAGTTTGTTCTAAAGTCCTATTGGAGTCAAATGGCCTGTAATCAGGATAACAATGAATGATCTAATGAACCGGTAACAGCAGATGCTTATAAAAAGCCCATGATTGGATTTGAGTTCAGTGGAATATTATCAAGAACCTTTTATCTTCAAGAGGAAAAAAAAAAAAAAAAGGAAATATGTATTCGCGCTGGGTTTATGAGAGCATTTATCTGTAAACCCTGAGGCTGTAGGAATCTGTTTCAAAGGATTGTACGCTCTCGACTGCTGATGCTCATCGCCAAATTGTTTTGATGCCAGTGGACAGGTGTCTGTCTGATTCCAAGAGAGCTGCAATCTGGAGGCCATCCCAACACTGGATTAATAAGGCTTAATCACAGCATTACTTGATCTTGTTTCACTTACAGTATGTCCTTCCAGAGGCTCTTTACGTCCCTGCAGTGTTCCTTCATAACTGATTCGTTATGTTGGGACATTACTCCATATTTAATAGTAAAAACATGTCAGACAGTTAAGATTAGGAAATGCTGATTTAGGGTACAATAGCAACACTAGAAACTGTAGAAGCAGTATTGTCAGGGACCAAGCAGTAAGACAACAGGACACAGGTGTGGTTTAAATAAACTAGGGTTTTTATTTACCCAAAAATCCACAAAACATCATATAAATAGCAAGGCCTATAAAAGAGGTCAACAGAAAATACCTCAAAGAAACATAACAGGTGTTAACTCAACAAACGGACCTCCTACAATGAAAAACCCAGGAACCTATATAGTGGCTTGGCCAAACCAAGTTGAACCCAAGGGATAATTAATAGTCACATCATACACAGGACACTGACAAAACCCAAATCCCCCCTTTGACATGGAAGCAGGTGGTTTGTCCCAATCTGTCCCAATTGGCTCCTTGCAGTATTTATGAGCCCTCAGTGCTCGGCCACGCCCTTTGCTGAACCAGGAAGTAACCTCCCCCAATGGACATGGTAACTCAAGAGACAAAGAAGGTAATTAATACAAACAAATACTTGTGTTTTAGCTGTGCTAAAATGTTTGAAGCAATGTCAGATTACAATCAAATAAAGAGTTTACCATCTAGAGCAAATGTGGTGTTAATTGGCATGTTTTATTGTAGCTGCACTAAAGCAAAACTACTGAAGATGAGGATGCAGTGTAGTTGGTTTACCCTGTGTGGCTGTGGCCATCACACACTCCCCCCCCCTTCAAGACTCTCGCTGAAACAGCGAGAGAGGTAGTCAGCTGTGACATTGTCCTTGCCTGGGATGTGCTGAATGTTAAAGCGGAATGGTTGCAGTGCCAGGTACCACCGGGTAATCCTTCCATTGGTATCCTTTTTTTTTTTAAAAGAAAAAGTGGAAAAAAAAAACACCCGTGTCCTCCACTGAATGATCCCACCACTGCCACCAATTGTCAGGGACCAAGCAGTAAGACAAGAGGACACAGGTGTGGTTTAAATAAACTAGGGTTTTTATTTACCCAAAAATCCACAAAACATCATATAAATAGCAAGGCCTATAAAAGAGGTCAACAGAAAATACCTCAAAGAAACATAACAGGTGTTAACTCAACAAACGGACCTCCTACAATGAAAAACCCAGTAACCTATATAGTGGCTTGGCCAAACCAAGTTGAACCCAAGGGATAATTAATAGTCACATCATACACAGGACACTGACAAAACCCAAATCCCCCCTTTGACATGGAAGCAGGTGGTTTGTCCCAATCTGTCCCAATTGGCTCCTTGCAGTATTTATGAGCCCTCAGTGCTCGGCCACGCCCTTTGCTGAACCAGGAAGTAACCTCCCCCAATGGACATGGTAACTCAAGAGACAAAGAAGGTAATTAATACAAACAAATACTTGTGTTTTAGCTGTGCTAAAATGTTTGAAGCAATGTCAGATTACAATCAAATAAAGAGTTTACCATCTAGAGCAAATGTGGTGTTAATTGGCATGTTTTATTGTAGCTGCACTAAAGCAAAACTACTGAAGATGAGGATGCAGTGTAGTTGGTTTACCCTGTGTGGCTGTGGCCATCACAAGTATTAACGGTAGCAGTAGTTCTCATACTATAAGTTGTTTAAAGATGATTGGCAGTATGGTGTCAAAAAAAAGTGGTACATTATATTATTGTAATTTTCTGATGTAATGAAAATAAAGAAGTGCACCCTTTTAAAGAGCTATTCATGTTTAATTCTTAAGAATATTCAGACATAATAAATAAAAGAATATGACAAAAACAATTAATGAAAATATACACAAAGAAACATTAACCCAAGAATATGCCCATACTGGAGCTTAGGACAAAAATCTATAATGTAAAGATGAATGGCATTATTCATATATTGCCTTATAAGTTGAAAACACAATAACTCTGCCAAGTTTAATTAGGATCAGTCTGTACAAATGATCCTTCTATACTAGGAACAAATAAAGCAAGATAGGCGTTATTAATCAAAATAAAAGAATGAGTCATGCAGTGCAAATACAGAGAGCGTAAAAAGCATGCAGTCGAGCGAATGTGACTGAACACAAAATGCATATGAATGAGAAAATGGCAGCTCTGGTAATACCTTATTATTCCCACAGGGAGAAAAGTTCCTTTATCAGCAAAACAGCCCGGGAGCAGAGAACAGCTCACACACAGATCAGAAAACTCCAGAGACACGTACAGTAAATACCAGCCGCTTCCTGGAAGTTACAGGATCAAAAGCCTTCTGCACGAGGACTCAAATGTTTTATGTTTTCAGACAGGAAGGCATTTCATTTCAGACGGATTCACTGTGGTAAGCTGTAGGTTACAGCAAAAGCCTCAGACGTAATGGATTCCTATGTGTAGTATAGTCTGGACATGATTGGATCTGCTGCATTAATCCTTTAACGGCTCTCGTGCAAATAACGGACTATTAATTATCAATGATAACAGAAAACTAATTTATGAATCACTTTAAGAAATGTATCAAGCAGATGTGCCAACATTGGCTGGTTGCAGACTGTCAAACTAAAATGTTTTCTCTTTAACATGTCATTATCATTTAAATAGCTTAGCAACAACATTAAAGTGATAAACACATGAAATCACATATATAAGTATATTAATGTCTCTGTGGGTATAGCACCTTAAAACAAAAAGGAAAATGTGTTTATAGGTTTAGCCGCCTTATGTACATAGCACACAAATTATCCAGGTATCAGCCATTGATTTAAAAAATGAATAAAAACAGTTTTCCCCACTTTTACAAAGAGAAAAGGCAAACTGTCACTTCACATTTGGGCTGAATGGAAGAAAGCAGAAAACCCCTCTAGTTTCGGGTAAATGGCGAAGAGGTTTGTCTCTGTGTGAGAGTTCACTCTGCAAGCCACTTGATTCTGGATCACTGCTGCTACAGTATCTGATTTTTTAGATTCATATTTAAATCTCTTCTGGGCTGCAACCAACATCTGCTAACATATTAACTGTCAGGGTAGGCAAACAAGCTAAAACCAAACATCTGTTTTTACCTCCTCGACTGCACACCTGTAGGTCTTCCTTGAATCTGACATACTTCAGCTACAGCAGGATGTCGAGTGTTGACTGAACCGAGGCATTTCCCAGGATGACACTCGAGTCGGCGCGTTTACTTTGCTTCCTGTGGTACGCCGTGCTTAAGATAACTCCATCAAGCTGCAGTCAGTGCAACAATGGTGGGAAGGGAGCCAAGTGATTAGCCTCTTGTTGTCAACATGTCATATTCCAATGAATGCTAATATACAAGGAACATGTGGATCATAATGTTTATTCATGTGGTTCAGATCAAAGGTTAAAGGGCCGATCGCTGCATTATGTTAATATAGGTTCAATATCTTTTTCAATATTTGCTTGTTGGAATTAAATCCTAAATATGAATAATATGTGGGTACATATATCATTCACTGAAATCTACAAACAAACACACTTAATAGCAGTGTTTCAGCCAGACCAGGGCTGAAAGGGCGGCCGTCCACCCCGAGAGCGGGAGGTGTGACGTCACGTTGTGTCACGTGACTTGAATTTTGAATTGAGCTGTCCCTTTATAGATACTATCTCTTTACGTGTTAGTGATGGGAATTCCGGCTCTTTTTAGTGAGCTGGATCATTTGGCTCGGCTCACTAAGAAGAGCCGGCTCTTTCTGCTCCTAAACGGCTCTTCATTTTACCAGTTTACCACGGAGCCTCAGTTTCGCCGCTGCGAGGTTCCGGTGTTGTGTCAAATTATGCACCCCCGTCGTGAAATGCACCCCTTGACATGGGAACGCGCATTTGAACGTATAGTCCGCTATTCTATGTTGTCTTTTTGATGGTTGGGTTGGCGAATCCTGGATGTTGCATTCATTCGTCACTTATTTTTCAGTTTATTTTTTATTTAATATATGTTTTTATTTAATTGTGACGTCCTGTCTGTATACTTGTGCTTTACAATGTATTGTTTACATCAAGTGCTTGAGGGTGGGATTAATAGAAACATTTTTATTTTGGGGAGTGCTTTTTATGAACAGCCTGGTTGCCACGATATGCACCCCTTGCTATCTCTGACAATAAACGCATCACATACATGAAACTTGCTCCATTTATTGGTACTAGTCCTACAACTATACCCTCCAAAGTGCTTGAGGGTGGGATTAATAGAAGCATCTTTTTGTGGGGGGGTGCTTTTTACGGCAGGCCAGGGGGTGCATTTCACGACGGGGTTGCATAATTTGACACAACACCGGCGCTCGCAGTTCACGCGCGTGCGTGCTCCACTAGCACCCCCCGTCAAGACTCGCCGGCAGTACACTTTCCGTCACAGGAACACGCTTTGCTGGCGGCGAAAATAATCCCACCAGACTGCTTTGCCGCTCCAACAGAGGGATGTCCTTGTCCTTTTTCCTTTTCGTCATTTCAAGCTATAAAAACTCTCGATCTTCTCTCGAATTATTAAAAAAAAAAAATTAAATGACGGCAAGACGCCCCCCTGGCGGAAACACTGCTTAATAAGCTTTTTTTAAACACATTAACCTCAACAAGTATTTCATTTTTTCATAATTGGAATATTTTCAAACTTTTCTTGCTTTCTATTAATTTAATGAATGCTCTTTACAAGTTTACCTATTGTATTTCTTATTATTAACAACTATCAATTAATGGTTGATAATTGTATTTTTTATTGCTTGATTTTATGTGATGTAAGGTATGAAAGACGCAATTTAAATGGTTTGTATTAAAAGATCTTTAAGTACTTTGTAAAAATCTGTGGAATTATCCTTTTAGGCTAAGCTAAGCTCACAACAGCTCACTGTGGTGTTTGTGTTAATGCACAAACACCACAGTGATAACATTCTTCTCATCTCACATATTAAAAAGAACAGTGTCCCTAAATGTCAGGTCAAATCGCTGGTAGGAAAACACCAATTTGTGTCACATGAGGAAAAAGCTTAGGTATTTTCATCTCTCTTTGTTAGATCAACAGGAGCTCAGATACACAGGCGAGAAGAAACCAGCTGTGATATATGAAATCTGCAGTGATCAGCGACAGTGGCGGATTTAGGATTGTAGGAGATCCGGGGGGCCCAGGAGTTGTTGGGTTGGGGGGGTGCAGGGGTACAGTGCTATTTTTTATAAGTGGGGGGTGGACCGAACATCCTTTAGGGGGGTCGTCGCCTCCTCTCGGGGTGTCCGGGGGCATGCTCCCCCGGGAAGATTTTTTTTTTAAATATTGAAGTTGAAAGCATCAATCTGGTGCACTTTGAGAGCAACATTAACCCTACCTTAATAACACCTTAAAGCGGACAAAAGGCACTGCAGAACACTCATTAACACCCTTTAATGAAGCAAACTAATGCCTTAACTCACTCAAATAGTCGTTTACTTATTAAGGTGAAACGAATGTGCGTAGAGTTTTAAAGGATGTGGATAGTCTCACCTTGATTCTGGCGCATTGCTTATCATTTTATAGATCTATTCTCATCCACCATCTTTGTTTGTGACGTAAAGAGTGTAAGAGTCACGTTTCTGAATCGGACACTCTGAGTGGATGCAGTCACAGCCAATCGGAGTCTGATTCAGAGGGTTGCCTGTCAGTTCTGTTGTTATGTGTACTGAAATGAGAGCCGGGATAATTCTACGCGCAAAAACAAAATACAAATTGGAATACGTTATTTTAGTGTCTTAAAAGTAGACTGAGGTATGAAGGGTTAACGTTACATCTTAGGATAATTTTTAGTCATGTTCTGTATACATACTAACATATAAGGGTATACTTAGTGTGGTTACTCCATGTTTACTAGCTATAACATTAACGTTACATCACTCTTTTTCACTTCTTACTCAGTCAGCCAGAGGGCAGATATCACCATTAGATTAACAAACCTGAAACATCATCCATTTCTTCACTGCTGGTGATGACATTGTTGTCAGCTGCTGATACTGCTGCTGCTGCAGCAGCAGCTTGTGGTGCCTACTTCGATGACAATAACTTTCTAATATCCATAACTGTATAGACTATTAGCTTAAAACTCGCCACCCCCTAGCGCCGCCACTGATCAGCGACATATAATACATAAACATCACGCTCCAAAGATATTCTGCTTCTCTTCTCACTGACATGGAGGTTAAATATCAGAGAGTTGCATTTCGTTATCGATTTATTGCTCATGGCGGGCGACTTTACAGCTCGTGAATTTATACTGAATAGGAATTCATTATAAAGCTCAGTGAGTCAGACTCTTTTGGGATAATGTGACAGTAGTTACTGGGATCTTACCTCATATCATATATCTCATGGGACCAGATATATGTAATACAGAAAGATACCTGGGCAAGAAGATGGAAAAACTATGATAAAAGCTAACTGTTTGGGTGCTATATTGACTCACTGGGGATTAGAGGAAGGGATTTATATCATGGCACATATACCTGCGCAAAACATACAAATCTCCCGAGGCATAACTCTCATTGCACATGAAGGCTCTGGGGAACGAGTGGGACCGTCTTATCTTCAAAGTCAAAGGCAGGAGGTTCTAGGACACAAATCAGACAGCGTTCAGTAGGAAAAAGTTTTGCTGTGGTTTTCAACATTGAATATTCAATATTCTTCCCGTTTCCCAATTTTACTACAGACTTTGAAATACCTTTGCTTCCGTTTGGTCAGGAATGCAATCTCAAGCATTAATTGTGAAAACCCAACAGAGCAGTGGCATACTTCTACAAATAGACACTTTCACTTAAATCCAGTCATTTTTAGATGAGGATACAAGAACTACCCATCATTTGTAGATCAGTGCACAAATGGGTTGTTTTGGTCCTAGTCATTTATTTTAATGGTCCTTCAGGAAGAAAGCATTTTCAAAAGTTTGAGCGCATCTGTTAAACACTAGATTTGAAGTGGTACTTCTGCATGAATTTTTAGTAGAAAAACACATTTTTACAGATCTGCCATTTAAATCAACTTATCGATTAGAGAGCATGCAAACACAAACACACGCCTGTGCAATTATTTATTTGAACTGTTGTTGCTCGGTTTGAAAACTAACATTCCCACACCATTTATTTATTTTCTTTAGGAAAGTAAACTGAATACCTTTTGGGTTTTCGACCATTGGTTACTCAAATAACGTGTGTATGTGTGTATAGGGACTTGGTCTTTTGAGAATCAAGCAGCAATTTTCTTAAATAACGAAAAGTAGCTACATTAATCTGAGTTTAGTCTGTAGATTGGGATGAATGTTTACAAAAGACAGTCATTTGACAGTTTGCTTTTGTTTCGTCACCTAAATAAGTTTGGCTAACCTGAACAGTTACTTTTCTGGCCGCTTGCATTTCATGTCACGTCTTTTACAAAGTCGCTATCAGATAGATATGGTTGTAAAATATAACTCAATATGTAAGAAAATTGAATTATCCTTTGAACACAGAAACTGAACAGGTGTGACAGAAGTTGGTTGAAAATGTCAGCTGTTAATTCTACATTTATCTTTTGTCTGTTATTGCACTTGCTAGTATGAATATAAATGCCAAATGCAATCAACACATCTCCTCAACTAACAGGAGTCAGAATTACACATTTCCTATTATGTAGTGTCCTTCATTGTTAAAGTGCCACATGTGTCAAAGTTGTATAATTACCAAACCGTGAAGCTATACATATAGAGTGCTGATTGAAACTAGAAAAGATCCATCAAAGTACATTTATCATTAAACTGCCAGTCGATCACAGAGGGAGACTCTGCATACTGAAATATTTTAAGCATATGTACAGTTACAGTTTACGAGCCCATACAGTAAAGCATTTTCAATCCATACAAATGCTCACTCAGTATAATACTATTCTGCTGTGGTGAAATCTGGCACTTTGGTGCATTAGAATACATTAGGGATAATGAACTCCCGTTTCCCCCCCCCCGCCGAGCAGGGCTGTCCAACGCGTGAGATGGCGGAGTGACAAAGATTGCTGCTCTCTGCATTCATATTTCTCCTTTACATGTGGGGAGCTAGGCTGTCACGCTCGTGCCTCGCTGACAAATGAATAATCTTAGGTTGATGAATACTTTTTTATTTATTTCTCTGCGCTTTCTCCTGTGATTTAGAGATGTCTATGCGACATATCATAACTTCCCACATTGATGGAAGATTACAGGTTTCTCATGCAAACAAGATAAAGACACAGTACGGGCAGACATGCTAAAAGGCAGTGTGGAGGTAATGAGTGTCGCTATAACCAAAGAAAACCTTGCTCAGCCACACTGAGGCAGGAACGCAGTGTCATGAACTGAGTTTACCATCGAATTTCTTCCTTTTCTTCCACACACTCTGCTTTGTCCCAGCTTCACCTTATGTGTGCTATGGTTTCAATGATATCAGCTTATTTAATAGGCGTTTTAAGTGAGTATTAGCCTTGTACATTTTGGTCAAAAGGGGTCCAAGTATACACAAACTAATAGAATTAGCCTTTTCCTATTTAATGTCAAGCTACTTATTTAATTTTTCATATCATCTGCACTGTCATCCTGTCTAATTGCTTGCTCAATTCCTCACTGTGGGACAAATATTTCTGATTCAAATTATAACCATAATGGCTATTTTATAATCTGTATCAAAACGAGTATCAAATGCTGAATACCATATCATCTGCTCCTCCGTGGCTTTTCCGACTGACAAATACGAACAAAAACAAGATTAGTTCTAGTTGTGAATTCACCAATGAGATTTGTCCATGCACACACACACTTTGATTTCTGTGTGTGTGCATGCATTTTTTGCATCTTAGACAAGGCTATCTATCTCAGGCAGTATACCATATGTGAGCAACAGCCTTGTTTACTTATCCCTCGACCAGAGAGCAGCAGTCTGTCCAAGGGTATGCAAGAAGCCAGCGTACAGGAGGAGAATAACTCATTCTTCGCATCATTTCCACACCTTTCTCACCTCTGACAACGTCTACTTGTCCATATGAAGTCTTCTTTGTTTGTTTGCCATTGTTACGCTGATGATGTACGGATTTATCTGCCTCTCAATCAAAATGCCAACTCACTACAGCAGTTGAAGGACTGCTTAACAGAGATTAAATCCTGGCTGAGCCAAAACAGCCTCACCCTCAATGAGAGCAAGACCGAGGTCATCTTTTTTGGACCCCAACCAACAGTCTCCCCGGTTGATATTCTGGGCTCCCTCAATAAAAACATCCTCCCCTCTGTCATGAACCTTGGAGTGACCTTCAACAGCGCCTTTACATTTGATAAGCAGGTCAGCACTGTAGTCAAGACCTGCTTTTTCAAAATACGACTATTGGCTAAGACCAAGTCGTTTTTATCTTTTAAAGACCTAGAAAGGGTTATTAACGCCTTTGTTACCTCGAGACTGGATTACTGCAATGCTCTGTACGTGGGTATGGATCAGGCCTCAATTAGACGCCTCCAGCTAGTTCAGAATGCAGCTGAATGTCTTCTCACTGGCCATAAAAAGCGCGACCATATCACCTCAATTCTGGCTTCATTGCACTGGCTTCCAGTTCAGTTCAGAATATATTTTAAACTCCTTTTATTTGTTTTTAAAGCACTAAATGGGCTGGCTCCTGCCTATATAGCCGAACTCCTCCATCGCTACACCCCAGGCAGAGCCTTAAGGTCGGCTGATCAGCTGCTGTTGATGGTGCCCAAGACCAGGCTTAAAACCTGAGGGCATCGAGCTTTCGCAGCGGCTGGCCCTAGGCTCTGGAATACTTTGCCCCTCCGTGAGAGGTCGGCCCAGACCCTGAGGGTTTTTAAATCAACACTTAAAACTCACTTTTTCTCTCTGGCTTTTGTTTAATTATTTATCTATTCATTTATTTAGTACTTTATTTATTAATTTAGTTCTTTATTTTAATATAACATAACATAGGATTTTTAAAATAGTTTATACATTATTAGAATATAGGAATAGTAGATAGGATTACTTAAAATATAGTACCTTATATTTCATCTTTTTTCCCTTTAGACCCTTGCGGTTTATTCTTAAAAACCCTTACCCTTACCCACCCCCCATTTTCCCTCTGCTGGTTTATGGCCTTGTAGAGGGTAACGGGGTACAGAGTCGCTTAGATAAGCGGGGGAGTGCATCTGACGAAGAGATAGGTTGTTGTGCTCCCTATTAGGGATGGGAACGATTAATCGAATATTCGAATATTCGAAATGATTCAGGTATTCGAATAATTATTCATGTATTCGAATATGAGTTATGAATATTTTTATTAATTTTTTTTTTTTTTTATTAATTTTTTTTTTTGGGAGTGATGCCTAAGTTGATTACATATTATCAAATTGAATAATTCAATGTATTTATATACGACTATGCCATAGCTAAATGTGTTAGGTGACGTCTAAAGGTGTGTTTTGCTCCGCTCACCGGCCCCTCACAGCGGGCAGAGCTGCAGGTGCTGATCTCTCTCTCGTGTCCGGTTATACTTCACTCGCGTTTATGTCCAAATCCATCAGATCTAGCTAGTTCTAGCCAATGATATGGCTGCTGCCCCTCCCTACACGCAGATCACGCAGACTCAAACCTCATCTTAGGCACAAATGTGGCGCAAATGAGCTCCGCAGCCGTTGCGAGGTTCCGGCGCTAACAGTTGAGCGTGCTCCCCCGCCCCCTGTCAACACTCGCGACACATGAGTGGCCAGCCTAAACAACAATAAGCGCTGCTTGGCAACCGTGTGTGGCGGCAAAGTGCATAGACATTTTGACTGGAGAGATTTAGTTTTGCCGGTATTCAACATTTTACCAGTCATAGTCCGGAAATTATTTACACTCTAAGAAGAGTCCTACACAACAGACATGGCGTCAAAAAGGAGTAATGTGTGGAAATACTTCGACCAGGTTAGTGAGTGCGGTGTAGAGGTCAAACTATGCCAAATTAAACTTATAACATAAGGTTGCTATACCCGCAACCTCCGTTCCAGCTGAGAGGGTCTTCTCTACAGCTGGCCTGATTGTGAATCGCCTCCACACATGAAAGCTGTAGGCCTATAGCTGTCAACCTGTGATCACCAGTTCAATACATTTGACAAATTCGACTTGGTTTCTACACTTATTTGATAATGTATGTATTTCTAAAAAATTCTTGAAAAAAAATTGGGTAAAAAAAAAATGTAAAAAAAAAATGTGGAAGTTTTTTTTTTACCCATTTTTTCTTTTTTATTGGTTATGTACATTTCGGTTAACCGGTTAACCGTTTTTTGGGGGGTCGAATATTCGAATATACATTTGCTTTCAAATTCCCATCCCTACTCCCTATCTCTGTTTCTTATCCTATATCTATTATCTAATGGCGCGTTTCCACTGCAGGCCTCGCTCGGTTTGGTTAGGCCTTATTAGGCCCTGCTCACTTTAATGCTGCACTTCCATTACAGTTTAGGAACTGGGGTAGTTACTATAGTAACGCAGTGTAGGCGGAGCCGTGACGTCATCTTCAATGAGCGCCCCAAAAAACAACACAGCCGTTAGCTCTTAGCACTCAGAGCTCACAGCTCCTCATATCTGTTCAGAAACTAGACAAAAGTTAAACAAGTACAAACCACAGACTGTCTGTGTCATGGCGAATACAGTCGCTGGTTTATTTATGTCTGTATAGGCCGTTGTTGTGAGTGTGGACGGTCGGAGCATATATAACGTTAGCTTAGCCAAGCTCCATTTAGAAAGCACGCATGTTAAAAGGGTTTTTGCCTGCCGTCTGTCTGCAGACTTGTCAAAGCATTAATTCATGGTTTTTACTAACCGGTATCAGTATGTTGTTACTTCGGCATCATTTTGAAACATGTATTACAATTAAATCACGATCAAATATGTTCATCTTGTTGTAGTTGTAGCCCCTTGCCAGTGATTCTCTCTCTAGTTTAGCATACTCAGTCCGACTCAGCCTGGTTGTTCCTGGCCCTAGAACCACGATTTAGTCGGGCCAGAAAAAAGTTGAAAAAGTAGCCCCGGGCTAAAACTAGGCCAAGTGGAAACGCAAACCAAAAACGGGCCCCGCACGGCTCGGCACGCTTAAAGCGAGCTACCCGCTGCAGTGGAAACGCGCCATAATAGAACTGCTCGGGTCTTGATAGATTGAGTGGGGAAGTTCATGATATCTTTCTAGAGCAGGGGTGCCCCACCTTTTTTGAACCGAGAGCTACTTTTAAAGTTGCCAGTCTGCTGAGATCTACCAGTCCAAATAGAGAGGCGTAGCTATTACTGACAGCCTACTACCAGGTAAATACACACTTCTACTTGATTAAAACTGACCTTTGTACGATTAATACTTCATAAATACTGCAGATCCTTTATCTTACCTCTTTCTAATCTACACACATACAAGTATTTAACTGAAGTTACACAACAGTGTTGTTGATACGGAGTTGGAGTTTATTCACACGTCACACTACAGTGGGTAATGTTTTCAAGAAACATTGAACAGTGCTGCCACATATGACACAGGGAAAAAAGAAAAGACTCTGAACCCTTTCTTTGCCATTATATAAAAATAGTGTTGCTACAAAAGTATAAATGAGGCTTACTAATAAGACAACTCAGATCTGAAGCTACACAGGAATCTGCAAATGCAATAAAAAAGACAACATTAATAGAATCAAACTCTTTTTTTGTTGCATTTTAGTAGAGTATAAAAAGAAATGCCTTTAAAATAGGATGCAAGCAACACTAGTTTCTTAACCTGAATTGATAATAGACTATAATCAATTTAAGTTTGCATTCTTATACCATTTTCTACAATAATTATAATGAATGAGTTCAAACAAACTAAAACTTACAGCTGATTAATAACGTATCTAACTTGAGTTTTTATTATATCAAAAACCTGTTGAAATGCTACTGTTATTTTTAATGTCCCCCAAAAGCGAGTCGGCAGCATCCAGGAATGCTTCTTTCACAACTTCGCCGTCTTTGAAAGACTTGATAAGAACGTGACTGACACGATAAGATGCTCTGGTAGCAGCCTTGCTCTTGTTGTTGGGCCTGGTGAAAATGGACTGCTGTGCATTTAGCGTCCTTTCAGGCCCCTCCCCTTTTGGGAGCGTAGGGCAGAATTAGGAGGGAATTCCGTCTTGTAGCGTTTGTGCACTGTTTTGAAATGCCGCTCCTAAATTACCCTTCTTCGATAAAGCCACGCTCGCATTGCAGACGAGACAGATGGACTTTGAATTGGAATAGATACAAAAATAATCATCCTCCCACTCGGAGTGAAAATTATATATTTTGGGCTTTTTTGCTTCTGCCATTGCGGTCTTGTGTGTGTGCGGACTGTCACTCCGGTTGACACGGACAACATCAGTGAAATAGTGCCCACTGCCCAACAGCCACGCCCAGACACATGGGGTCACGCCGGCCAATCACAAAGCTTTGATGCGTCCAAGTACATTATTCTGGCACAGGAAGATTATGTTATAGGACATTAACGATAAAACAGAATATTGTTGTTCTATTTTTAGACACATCTCGCGATCGACTGGGAATCTCCCCGCGATCGACTGGTTGCGCACCCCTGTTCTAGAGGGTTATCAAGAATAACTTTTATCGAATGACCTTTTCCCTCTCTGTCTGTGTCTGTGTATTCTCTTGTTCCGATTAACCCAGCCAAATCTTTTTTCTTGTTTTGTATCTATATATACGCCGGGAACCGGATTTGAGGCTGATCCTCTTGCTGTAGTCCTGTGTCTTAGATCCTCTATCCTGAGTTCTGGATTAAGTCGTGGACTTCGGGTCGTGGCTGAACCTGTCTCTACGGTCCTGCCTTGGGTCTCGTCATGCTGCTTCCCTGATGGCTTCCACAGGATTGTAGCTGACATCCTCGTGGATTCATCTTCTTATTACAGACACATGCATTTCCTAACATTCGGTCTATATGCTGTAAAATGTATTATCTCTTCGATTTACACACGGCATCTATTGCACGTCTGTCCGTCCTGGGAGAGGGATCCCTCCTCTGTTGCTCTCCCTGAGGTTTCTCCCCATTTTCCCCTTTAAACTGTGGGTTTTCTCTGGAAGTTTTTCCTTGTACGACGTGAGGGTCTAAGGCAGGGGTCTGCAACCTTTTTGACCAAAAGAGCCATTTTGCTCCTTTTTCCCAAAAAATGTTTTGTCTGGAGCCGCAAAACATATTTCATAGTTTTTTATTGTTATATCAGACAAAAACTACAGTTTTTTTGCATTTATTAGGCTATTTATTACATGATATAAAACTATTAACCTCTAATAAGAAACAAAGAACTTTTATAAGGAGAATTAAAAATAATACACAGGCCTACTTTAAAATAAATTAAACACAGCACTTGGGGAGTCCTCTGCAGATTTGAAAGGGAAACAAATTATTAAATGGGCCCACTTTGAAATAAATAAAATATATATCTGCACCCTAAAAAGAGTTAAAGATAAGAATGGAGAAACCAGCGCTAGAATTTGAAAGTACACAACCGGAAAAAAATATGCCTCTTCCTTCAGACTTCCTCACAGAGCCCCTCCCCCAACACACACGAACGCGCACATGACCAATGAGGGCACGATATAAGTTTGTGCCCAGATGGAAGGCTGACAGGCAGGTAGGCCATCCAGTTACTTTAGCCGGGCCGAGGCAGATGATTGGTCGTGCTTTTTACAGCGCTACGGCTTCCAGAGATTAATTTTTGTATGTATTTATTGTCAAAGCATTTAATATATTCATTGCTATCGGGACGTTAAGAGCATTCCATGGAATATAACAAAAAGTGTTTTCTGAAATAAATTACATACCCCATTGAATTATGACTGACGATCGTCAGCTGTCTTCCTCTCCCTCGTAAAGGCTGCACCACCGTTGACAACTTCTCTCTACATATCAGACATACCGGTAAACCAGCATCGTTTGCTGTGAAAGCATACAACTCTGTCCACGCAGAATTAAAAATTCTAAAAAATTCTTGAAAAAAAATTGGGTAAAAAAAAAATGTAAAAAAAAAAATGTGGAAGTTTTTTTTTTACCCATTTTTTCTTTTTTATTGGTTATGTACATTTCGGTTAACCGGTTAACCGTTTTTTGGGGGGTCGAATATTCGAATATACATTTGCTTTCAAATTCCCATCCCTACTCCCTATCTCTGTTTCTTATCCTATATCTATTATCTAATGGCGCGTTTCCACTGCAGGCCTCGCTCGGCCTCGCTCGGTTTGGTTAGGCCTTATTAGGCCCTGCTCACTTTAATGCTGCACTTCCATTACAGTTTAGGAACTGGGGTAGTTACTATAGTAACGCAGTGTAGGCGGAGCCGTGACGTCATCTTCAATGAGCGCCCCAAAAAACAACACAGCCGTTAGCTCTTAGCACTCAGAGCTCACAGCTCCTCATATCTGTTCAGAAACTAGACAAAAGTTAAACAAGTACAAACCACAGACTGTCTGTGTCATGGCGAATACAGTCGCTGGTTTATTTATGTCTGTATAGGCCGTTGTTGTGAGTGTGGACGGTCGGAGCATATATAACGTTAGCTTAGCCAAGCTCCATTTAGAAAGCACGCATGTTAAAAGGGTTTTTTGCCTGCCGTCTGTCTGCAGACTTGTCAAAGCATTAATTCATGGTTTTTACTAACCGGTATCAGTATGTTGTTACTTCGGCATCATTTTGAAACATGTATTACAATTAAATCACGATCAAATATGTTCATCTTGTTGTAGTTGTAGCCCCTTGCCAGTGATTCTCTCTCTAGTTTAGCATACTCAGTCCGACTCAGCCTGGTTGTTCCTGGCCCTAGAACCACGATTTAGTCGGGCCAGAAAAAAGTTGAAAAAGTAGCCCCGGGCTAAAACTAGGCCAAGTGGAAACGCAACCAAAAACGGGCCCCGCACGGCTCGGCACGCTTAAAGCGAGCTACCCGCTGCAGTGGAAACGCGCCATAATAGAACTGCTCGGGTCTTGATAGATTGAGTGGGGAAGTTCATGATATCTTTCTAGAGCAGGGGTGCCCCACCTTTTTTGAACCGAGAGCTACTTTTAAAGTTGCCAGTCTGCTGAGATCTACCAGTCCAAATAGAGAGGCGTAGCTATTACTGACAGCCTACTACCAGGTAAATACACACTTCTACTTGATTAAAACTGACCTTTGTACGATTAATACTTCATAAAATACTGCAGATCCTTTATCTTACCTCTTTCTAATCTACACACATACAAGTATTTAACTGAAGTTACACAACAGTGTTGTTGATACGGAGTTGGAGTTTATTCACACGTCACACTACAGTGGGTAATGTTTTCAAGAAACATTGAACAGTGCTGCCACATATGACACAGGGAAAAAAGAAAAGACTCTGAACCCTTTCTTTGCCATTATATAAAAATAGTGTTGCTACAAAAGTATAAATGAGGCTTACTAATAAGACAACTCAGATCTGAAGCTACACAGGAATCTGCAAATGCAATAAAAAAGACAACATTAATAGAATCAAACTCTTTTTTTGTTGCATTTTAGTAGAGTATAAAAAGAAATGCCTTTAAAATAGGATGCAAGCAACACTAGTTTCTTAACCTGAATTGATAATAGACTATAATCAATTTAAGTTTGCATTCTTATACCATTTTCTACAATAATTATAATGAATGAGTTCAAACAAACTAAAACTTACAGCTGATTAATAACGTATCTAACTTGAGTTTTTATTATATCAAAAACCTGTTGAAATGCTACTGTTATTTTTAATGTCCCCCAAAAGCGAGTCGGCAGCATCCAGGAATGCTTCTTTCACAACTTCGCCGTCTTTGAAAGACTTGATAAGAACGTGACTGACACGATAAGATGCTCTGGTAGCAGCCTTGCTCTTGTTGTTGGGCCTGGTGAAAATGGACTGCTGTGCATTTAGCGTCCTTTCAGGCCCCTCCCCTTTTGGGAGCGTAGGGCAGAATTAGGAGGGAATTCCGTCTTGTAGCGTTTGTGCACTGTTTTGAAATGCCGCTCCTAAATTACCCTTCTTCGATAAAGCCACGCTCGCATTGCAGACGAGACAGATGGACTTTGAATTGGAATAGATACAAAAATAATCATCCTCCCACTCGGAGTGAAAATTATATATTTTGGGCTTTTTTGCTTCTGCCATTGCGGTCTTGTGTGTGTGCGGACTGTCACTCCGGTTGACACGGACAACATCAGTGAAATAGTGCCCACTGCCCAACAGCCACGCCCAGACACATGGGGTCACGCCGGCCAATCACAAAGCTTTGATGCGTCCAAGTACATTATTCTGGCACAGGAAGATTATGTTATAGGACATTAACGATAAAACAGAATATTGTTGTTCTATTTTTAGACACATCTCGCGATCGACTGGGAATCTCCCCGCGATCGACTGGTTGCGCACCCCTGTTCTAGAGGGTTATCAAGAATAACTTTTATCGAATGACCTTTTCCCTCTCTGTCTGTGTCTGTGTATTCTCTTGTTCCGATTAACCCAGCCAAATCTTTTTTCTTGTTTTGTATCTATATATACGCCGGGAACCGGATTTGAGGCTGATCCTCTTGCTGTAGTCCTGTGTCTTAGATCCTCTATCCTGAGTTCTGGATTAAGTCGTGGACTTCGGGTCGTGGCTGAACCTGTCTCTACGGTCCTGCCTTGGGTCTCGTCATGCTGCTTCCCTGATGGCTTCCACAGGATTGTAGCTGACATCCTCGTGGATTCATCTTCTTATTACAGACACATGCATTTCCTAACATTCGGTCTATATGCTGTAAAATGTATTATCTCTTCGATTTACACACGGCATCTATTGCACGTCTGTCCGTCCTGGGAGAGGGATCCCTCCTCTGTTGCTCTCCCTGAGGTTTCTCCCATTTTCCCCTTTAAACTGTGGGTTTTCTCTGGAAGTTTTTCCTTGTACGACGTGAGGGTCTAAGGCAGGGGTCTGCAACCTTTTTGACCAAAAGAGCCATTTTGCTCCTTTTTCCCAAAAAATGTTTTGTCTGGAGCCGCAAAACATATTTCATAGTTTTTTATTGTTATATCAGACAAAAACTACAGTTTTTTTGCATTTATTAGGCTATTTATTACATGATATAAAACTATTAACCTCTAATAAGAAACAAAGAACTTTTATAAGGAGAATTAAAAATAATACACAGGCCTACTTTAAAATAAATTAAACACAGCACTTGGGGAGTCCTCTGCAGATTTGAAAGGGAAACAAATTATTAAATGGGCCCACTTTGAAATAAATAAAATATATATCTGCACCCTAAAAAGAGTTAAAGATAAGAATGGAGAAACCAGCGCTAGAATTTGAAAGTACACAACCGGAAAAAATATGCCTCTTCCTTCAGACTTCCTCACAGAGCCCCTCCCCCAACACACACGAACGCGCACATGACCAATGAGGGCACGATATAAGTTTGTGCCCAGATGGAAGGCTGACAGGCAGGTAGGCCATCCAGTTACTTTAGCCGGGCCGAGGCAGATGATTGGTCGTGCTTTTTACAGCGCTACGGCTTCCAGAGATTAATTTTTGTATGTATTTATTGTCAAAGCATTTAATATATTCATTGCTATCGGGACGTTAAGAGCATTCCATGGAATATAACAAAAAGTGTTTTCTGAAATAAATTACATACCCCATTGAATTATGACTGACGATCGTCAGCTGTCTTCCTCTCCCTCGTAAAGGCTGCACCACCGTTGACAACTTCTCTCTACATATCAGACATACCGGTAAACCAGCATCGTTTGCTGTGAAAGCATACAACTCTGTCCACGCAGAATTAAATCCTGTGTTCCTTCGGTACTTTTCTTTGATTTATCCATAGTTCGCTCATCGAGCCGGGGGTCAGGTTATTCGCCTCCAAGAAAAGGCGCTCGCGCGGGACCGTAGCAGGATGTGACGCATATTTTAGTTGACCTAATTAAAACCGTTTTGTTTTTTATTTATGCGTCACAGTATCACCTCAAAATACAACATACGAAACATTTTCAACCATGCAACAAAATATAAATAGTCCTACAAATACTTTTATTTTATTCTTATTTGTGTCTAAGTTCAAGGGAGCCAGAGCAGAGGGCTTAAAGGGCCGCATGCGGCCCGTGGGCCGCGGGTTGCCGACCCCTGGTCTAAGGACAGAGGGTGTCGTTTTTCTCATACTGATATTCTGAACAATCTGTGCTGTTGTATTTGCTGTAAAGTGTCTCTACTGTAGGCTAATTTTATTATATGTACAGCACTTTGGCTCGACCAAAAATCGTTTATAAATGTGCTATATAAATAAAACTTGATTTGATTCTTCTCTCCATTTTCCCGCACGCTTCTCCATTTTCTCCCTCCGATTTAATTCACTCATCTTTCCAAAGCAATCCCTGTCACCCCCCTTTGCTCCTCCCCTCCTCATTATCTCTCCAATCCCCCACATTTTCACACCATTTGCCATTTTTCTATCTCAAACCTCCTACACTTATTTTCCCTTTTTCTCTGACACTGTCTACTAAAGCAATTTTTCCACGCTTTCCTCTTTCTTCCAGTCAAGGTATCTCTCAAAGCCAACTCCTCTCTTTCCCTCAATCTGCTTCACTTCCTAGTCTGCCCTGACTCTCATCGCCCATCATCACATTTTCACGGTCACGTTCTGGCTTCCTGTCCCTATGAGGACACAGAACAGCCGGCGTGGAGCTGATGGGGCTAGATAGGGTCCTGTGATGAATATTCATCCGTGTACCACTAGTAGTCGTTCCCGGTCACCGTGTCGCAGAGCCTTCAGCCCACAGATGCCACCGTCTATTCGCCACATGCAAGACCCACAAGACGGTCTTTGTGCCAAGGCTGAGGTTGGCAGTTGGTCCTCGGCTGTTTTCCCTGCTGCCCGTCACAGATATAAATACAACTCAAGGACCAGAGGATTGGCAAAACATTAGATAACATTCAACAACTTCATTCCTGAGACTTTAAGCCCGAGAGCAACGGGAGGAAAACAGCCAGTTTACTAGACGATATAACTCAGGACGACATGGCCAAAATCATTCATCCCAGTATGGGTCATAGTATACGTTTGTATGCTCCTGCGTGAATTAAAACTTTACAATCTATCTAATTTTAAGAACCTGTTTAAAGTAAACATTTAAAAAGAAAATGTATACAAGCCTAGCCTATATCACGATAGAAACAAAGTAAAATAGAAAATATTTCTTTAACAGATTTGAATATGTATATCATCACATTGCCCAGCCCTATAGTAGGTATGAGGTTCTAGTGTGTTCTCATCTTAAAGTATGTTGATTTTGTAAGAAACGCCCAGACTACAGACCCACCACATTGGCAAGAATTGTTCAGCTTGAGCTCATTGCACATAATTAACTACCTCATAATGCATGGCATTGAGTATACTACAGTATGAATGGTTTGCTGGTGAAATCATATTTTATTTAGTACACATTACATATTGATAGAGTTATGGTACGATTTCAAACACAGCCCAAGAAGACGTGATCATGTATAACATGTCATGCAAACAAATGGAGGTACGGAGCTGAACACTTTAAGAAAAAAAAAACAGTACAAATATTCCTTTGGCACTGGTGCATATTATAGACACTGACAGGATACTCTACTTCAACACTGCAAATAGTTTTCTCTGAAGGTGCTCAGAACACTGTTGAATAAAAATACTGCTAATGGACAAAAAGAGAGAAGGGTCAGGGGAAACGTCGACATGATTTGAGGTTCCAGCCCAATTAACTGGAGATCACTTAAATGGTCTGCGAGCTGAAGAGGTCATTATGCTGAAGAGCTGTGAAGAATCCCATTAGGGCTTTCCAAAGCCTGTTTCTCCAATAAAAGAAAGACTCAAGGCTGACTCTGCCGGCCTGTTTAATAAAACACTTTACCTCAGTTGAATCTGAAGAAATGTCTGTCTGTCTGTCTGTCTGTCTGTCTGTCCATACGCACCATCATGCATCTCTAAGCTACAGCACACAGAATAATCTATGGAGAAACGTTATCCTACAACCCTGAGCAAAGCCCTGAGAAAAATACAGAAGAACAAATCAATGTTGTCCACAAACTGAGCACTGCTCACAAAACAAATCCAAGAAGAATCGACGTTCACCTTAGCTCTGCAAGAGAGACGGTAAACTAAACAATGTACCAATGTGTCCCTGAACAGCCGGAGAAACATGAATTGCAACATCGATAAACACAGCTGTAGAGGGGCTGGTCTTTAAAGTCTTTAAACGAGATGTGTGTGAGGATCAATCATTCATGTGCAGCGGCTCGACATAATCACGCTTCCCTGACCGTGATCATAGCAGAGTTTTCTGTGATAGCCTCGCCGTCCGACCGACATAAAACTCAACCTCCAGCATCAGAGTTCAATCTAATTGTATTTATGTGGGCTTTTTAAAAATAGTGCCAATTAAGAGTTGTACACAAAGGAGAATAAATGTAGAGAAAAAGACATTCAACAATTTAAACATGGCCTGTGTGCAAGTATGTGTGTGTTACATACTAGGGATGCCAGCGATTATTCGATTATTCGAATATTCGTTACAGTCTCCATAATCGAATATTATTTTTAAAAATCGATTTTTTTTTTTTTTTTTTTTTTTATTATTTATGTTTTTTTTTTTTTTCTTGCTTAGTTTCAACCAAAATATATATATATATATATATATATATATATATATGCTAATAATAGTAATAGTATTAATAATTGTAAATGGCCATTGGTCACACCACCAGTTTGTTTTACTGTAAACTTGGAGGAAGCCTGCGTGCAGAGCAGACTGCTGCTGCAGCACGCTACACACCGACCCCACCCCCACCCCCCCTCTCCCTCACACGTGCGACTAAAGATGAACAAAGCGGCAGCCGGCAGGTAAAAAGAGTTCCTCCTTGTGGAACTACTTCGAACATACAAGTCCAAAGGAAGTTAAATGCAAGCTCTTGAAAAGACGTTGGTCTATCACAACTCAACCTCAACAATGCGTTCGCATTTGAGTGCGAAGCACGCCAAAGAGGTTACAGAGAAAGACGCAGCACGGCCATTACCAACTTCACTTCAAGAACACGTCGTTGTGATGACATGCTTGTTTGTTGTTTGTACTGTTAAACATGTTCCAGTAAAGAAAACAACGGAATTCCTTTTGTCTGAGTTTTTTTTTTTTTTCTCCCATGGGGGGGGGGGGGGGGGGGTCGAATAATCGATTATTATTCGCCAGCGCTGCCGAATAATCGATTTTGATCATGGTCAGTTTCTGGCAACCCTATTACATACTAATTTGTTGCTCCACTTTTGCAGAGTGGCAAAATGCACGATTTTCAGAGACAGTGGAGAGGCAGATAGCAGGCTCTAATTTTAAAGTAACCAAAAATACAGTTGCAGCAGTCTCATAAAATGGAAATATGATTTTCTCTGCGGGGCGCTACATAAAGAAAAACATTTAAATTCAGAATTTTTACTTTCACCTACAATTTTTTTGCACGCAACTCATTCTTTTTAGAGGTCCGTTTGCAATGTGCAAATGTGGAGAAGAAAGGTCTAGAATTACTTAAGAGTGAATGAACAAAAGACAGTAAATAAAGATGTCATTAAATAGTTATAAATAAACAAGAAGCAGCTCTTTGGGGCTGGGCTCTTTTCAAGCCCCCCCCGCCCATCAGCTTTAGGGGAATCAAAAAGCTGCAGAATTCCCTTATACCTCTCCCAGGTGTGCGATAGGTAGTATTCACTCTGTTGGTGATGAAAAAATGACTCCTCCTAATTAACTGTTAATATGTAATGGGGGTGCATAATGGTGATGAGCAGCAGGAGTTCATATTTGCCCACCTTTTTTATTCCTAACCACATCTCCTGAAGAGCCCTGATAGAGACATTGCCATATGACCTAATTATCTCTCATTAGTGGTCTCAGTAATTACAGGCCCTTTTACAGCTCCATCTCCTCGGTCTCGCAGAGGAGGGGATTTCAATTAGGCATGCCTCGCAGCTCTGCCTGCTTCACTTTCACAGCGAAGCCACTGTCACCTGTGTAGCCAAGCATAGCCACGCAGCAGGCCCTCATGGAAAAGCTCCCACTAAAGGATAGGAGTGTTTCTGCGGCTGGGTTTTATTCATTCCATATCATGCGCCCATCAATGCGACATTACAACTAGACAGCTTGAAGAGGTATCTTCTTTCAGAGGAGAGAAAAAAAACAACCTTTTAAGCCATCGTCTGCGCACAGCACATCATGAAAAATTCATAAGAAACAAAGTATGTATTGCAGCCATAGATTGCAGAATCTATTTAACTTTTCTCTATCAAGCTAGAATTGTCAGACACAACTAGGAGAGAAGATAAGAGGATTGAAAGAACAGCCTTGACATAATTCAGCTATAAGCACAGATTTATAAAGGGAAGTTACAGAGGCGCGGAGAAAGCAACAGAGGAGGCTTGAAATTGTTGAGTAGCTTTGAGGATTTTCTCCACAGTCCCCCGTTGCTTATCATTTATCTCTCACTCCAATCCTGGTGCCAAATCAGTCACCCTAATTAACAGGCGAGGAGAAACACCAATCAATACTGCACAGGGATAAGTAACCCCTTGTGTTCGCAATCATCGTTACAAAAGGTGAAATTGAAATTGATTGAGATTACGTTTTGTTGGCTAATTGTGGCCCTCACTCGGGTGAAGGAGGGTCAACTAATGACATGTGTGCCGTTATCAGGAATCAGTAGGATGGTAGTTGGATAGGTGTTGCGTTTGATAGGTGTTGCGTTTAGGTGTTGTGACTGCTGAGGAATGTACCAGCTAAATAATGTTATAATTTTGAAGCTGCACTGGAAAATGCTCAACAGTTCTAATTGGAAATGTGTGATATACAACGTATGAGTTTCATTACTGTTTGCATTGTGCAACATAACATTGCTTAATTCAGCATCAGGCACAAGACTAGACTACAACCCCATTCATCTACCTAACAAAATTCAGCCACAAGGGCTAAAGCCCTTCAAAAAAGAATCTGCTGCTAGAACAAGCTATATAATAACAATACCAGATTTTAAAATGTTGGTTCCATCATGTGTTTAATAGCCAAAAAATGACTTGTTACAAGGTTGTGTTCAAAATTACTTGAATCTTTACGATCCAAGATATATCGTTGTTGACTGATAAATGGAGAATTGGGATTATTATTTTAAAAACATGGTTTAATTTATACATTGAACACGATATTCTTGGTATTTTTACCATTAACTTTGTATTGTTTGTTTTGCATTGCTATGTTCTTTTTGTTTTTAATCATTGTTTTTAAAATGCCCACAAACGAATTTACTCCCATCTAAACCGGAAGTAATTCATGCGGAAATATGGCGTCATTACTATCCTAATTATAACATTAGTTAATATACTGAATATGAATATGCATGCGTACAAGTTATTATAATATTCCGAATAATAAAGTTGCTATATATTAATGTGCATAACAACCCACAAAGCCCAGGCCTCAGTAGCACAGCATACCTAGCATACCTTGTTAGCATGACTGTATTGAGACAGGTGTAGGAACTTTAGCTTACCTCCTGGTCCCTGAAATGCAGATGTATCCTCCTGGTTTGTGCGGCGACAGCAGTTAAAGTTACATCCACATATATCCTCACAGTCCAGCTTCTCTTCCCGCTTTAGTGCACAGTGCCCGGTATCAGAAGTCCAATTCATCTGTCTTGTAGCTAATGACGCTAATAAGGCAGGTGCCGTTAACCCACATTTCGTCATTAACAGCTAATTTCCACCTTGCAATGACATCTTTAAATCCAGAATTAGTTCCTGACATCGTGGACTGATACCAAAATACATTTATTCCAACCAGCAGCACCATACTGTACATACAATTGAATTCAAATTTCTTACTTTAATCAAAGCCACCGGCCATGGAGCAGCTGCCATGGCAACAAAGGAGCTACCGAAAGTTGTTCCGTTTTTTTGTAACAGCATAAGGTTGTTTTTTTACTTTATTGACAATTGTTTTTAACAATACGTTCTATAATTAAAAAATGTCTTCATGAAATATAGTGTACAATAGACAGAGAATAGAAAAAAAAGAATATTTAGTTTTAGTTTATGACAGATAAATAAAAACAACATTAAAAGCATAAAGAAACACATAATAAAATGACATTTAAATACATTTCAAATCAGTCATTACAAATGTAATAAAAACATGTGTGACGTGGGTTGGACAAACACTGTGTGGATTGACTGGACAACACAAGTAGTTTCTTTTTTTGGAAACAGTATTCTGGACCACTTGAAAAAGATGAGCAAAAATAGGAAAACATTGTGCAAACCCATAAATAAATGAGTCCTTTATAATAAAAGCAAACGTGGATATGAATAATAGCAAGAGGAAAATGTGTGTATTTCACTTCCTGCAAGAGGCCCATGTCAATGTTAAACTTCTGTGGGACTTTTGCTTGTTGGGATTGCTCATAGAAAAATGTTGACACAAATCATCATGACCAAAGTGCACTTAAGTAATGAGAGAGGGATTTTTTTATTGCATTATCACACGGGACCTACCCTTGCGTTGAATCATAGGAATCAACGTTTTTAATATGAGCAAATAGGGCATCTCATTAGGGACGTAGGGAGGAAATGTATTGCTGCAGCCCATGTTGCTGAGTGAAGATGATTAAACGGCTGAGTTTTTAGTGATTTTAAAGGAAAGATTTTAATATGGGGAGTCCCTGTGCAAATCAAAGCACTAAACCGCCTCCCTTGTTAATGCCCCTCTATACCGATATAGCTATATGAGACAAAATTACAGCTTACCAAAGCAAAAACATGATCAAATCTTATGTCAAGGCCCCGGGCTAGAAAACAAAATTACTAAATATAACAACCAAACATCATACCTTTTAATTATTGGCCGGTTTGGTTTGAAGCCTTTTCTGTACGTCTCAACTTACATCTCTAAGTTTGACAAAGATAATTAATGCTTTTAACAATACAAGCATTTCTTTTTGAGATAATAAGCAAGAGACACCCGGATTGATCTCCTTTTTAATGAAAAGTACTTTGAAATGCAAATGGTTATATGCAATCAGGTTGTAAAATGCATGTAGGCAGACTGAACACAAATATGAAAGAAGAGCAACAACAACAAAAGGAAGAAACTTCAATGAGTATGTAAATTACTAAGTTACTGACTATAATTGGAGACATTAAAGGTGGGGTAGGTAAGTTTGAGAAACCGGCTCGAGATACACTTTTTGTTATATTCCATGGAATGGAAAGTGCTTTGACAAAAAATCCATAACAAAATTTCATCTGTGGAAGCCGTAATACTGTAAAAAGCATGATAGCCTTCCTGCCTGTCACGGTACGTCCACACAGCAGCTTTTCAAAAATCTTGAAAATCTTGGAGCTGGGCGTGTCTGACAGCTTGGGGATTTTTTGCGAGCAATGCGACCAACAACCAATCACATGAATCTCCCGCCCCCGACATACAAAGCAAAAAACCCAGGGGATTTTATGCGAGCAATATATATATATAAACTCCCCAAACAGGCGAAAACCTACCAGTTTCACCCACTGTCTCTGCCACCTCCCTCCATGCCTGGTTCCTCCGGTTTGTATCCTGTTAATAGTTCTGGTCGTAAAGAACCGGTTGTGTATTTTCAAATTCTAGCGATCTCGAGCCGGTTTCTCAAACTTACCTACCCCACCTTTAAAAGAAGCCATTGATATAATTGAAAGCACTTGAAACAGAAACTCTTGGGAATTTATATTTAGTGTGTATCACCTGTCTATTTTTTCTCTTTGAGAGCCATCAGCAAAGCTCAGTTTTTTGAAAATACATCAAACTTGGGTACAGCTTTGAAAAAAGTGGCTATAATGAGCTGTGACGCTTTTCAAAGCCATGGACAAAAATATTTCTCATTATGACTGAGAGTAAAGAGCAATGAGCTATCAATATGTCTGTCTTCAGTAGCCAGGGAAAGGTAATTTGGGGATAATGGATGGCGCCAACATTGTTTGCATACATTTTAAATCCATCCCCACTGTTAGGGAAAAATTGAATGTGAGAGGAAACAATGGCTCACCTGTCCGTCATTCAAGGGGTGTCATTTTGATGCATTGAATCCGAAATATCCAAATGTGTGTTATGTTTAATCTATTCTATTATACTCAAACAGTTATTTGGTGTCTATGGATCTGTTGTAATGCACTGTGATGATTTGTCACCTTCTTCTATAGCATCTTGAGGTTTTGTTGCATTGAAAGTGTAGTACACCAATCAGAATCTTTATTATTATGACAATATTTCTTCGGGATCAAAAAAGACTGGAGCTGATTTTGTGTTGACTAAAACATAGAAGAAGCAGGAGTAAAATGTGGACAAATGCTTAGTTTAGATTTGTGAGGTTATTGGCAGGCTCAGTTTCCAACATCCTATCAAAGATGTTACCAATGATTCCTTACCAAATAAAATACAGAAATGTTTTCGAGTTTTAAAATGAAGACTTTCTTCTTTGTTGAATATTGATGAGGTAGACATTAAAGGAATAAAAAGGGGTCTCAAGAATTTCTCCCGGATTGAAATCTTGGGCTCCTATAAACCCCTGCATCCATTCACTTTGTATCTTTAGAATAAATTGTATTCTTCTGAGAAATAGAAGTTGCATTCTGGCCCGCTCTGAAAAAAGGCATCTGTCAAAAGAGGGATCCATAATGTGTTCACATAAAGTAGCAGTTATTTCCAAATATATTTCATAAGCTTTATATCTCACAGGTGATACAAAGGCAGTAGAGTAGAAGGGTAGAAAACGTACAAATTGTCTGAAAAAACTTCAAAAATGTTACTTAAGCGCAAGTTTTATCATCAAAATGTACTTAAAGTATCAAAATCAAAGTACTCAAAATGCAGAATATCTTTTTCACAGTATTATATTATCATAGAACATTATTATTCTGTATTGAGCACTAACACATCCACTCGAGAGCATATTATATTATATTATAGTTTGTCAATGTTGAACCAATGTTATACACTTTTGTAGATTAGTACTGCAACATATCATATCAGCATCATGTACTTTATATGAAGACTATTTCCTCTCGAAATGTAATGGAATAGAAGTATACATTTGCATACACTGAACATTCTCAAGTTAAAACATGTCAAAATAGCACTTAGATACAATACTTGAGAACATGTACTTCTTACCTCCCACTAGTGCTGCGTACCTGGACTCACATTCAGGTTCAGGTCCGGACTCAAGTCCAGAGGTTCAGGTTCAGGTCCGGACTTATAAGTCCGGACCTGAACCCATGGCTTGTTTCAAGTTGTGTGACTAAAGTGAACTTATTGTGAGCTAATTATCAATTGAAAATTAACTCATAATCAACTCAAATTCAAACTTGTCAGGTTTATTTTGCTCCCTTCCAACTTGTGTCTACATTTCTCTACAAAGTACAAATGTAAAAAAAACACTTTTTGCCACTTTTCTACAACTCTGCTTGTGTACATTATACAGTACATACTACATACATAGTGATGTACATACATACTGTTAGAAATTAAAATCAATGTTGATATGGCGTAATTTTGAATTAAATACACTATTTAATTTAAATCAGTTTTATTCCGAAAAAACCGGAAGTTCACAATATTAACTTAATGCTTTTATTCTGAAAATTCTTCACTTCCGGTTAGCATTAGCATGTGGCGAAATGCTACGTTTTCAAACCGTGAATCGAAGGTGAAATGACATGTGATGTTGTACACTGAGCACACTGGGATTAGCACTCATTTATTGACGCTGAATAACGTTTATCAGGGAATGTTTAAATAACCACAGACACCAGAATATACGTAAGTGCTAGTTTTTTTGCGAGTCCAAGTACCGGTTCCCGACTTTCCGGTTTTAACCGGACTTGAACCGAAACGTTTTACAAGTCCAGTACCGGTACGCAGCACTACCTCCCACCACTGCACGAATGCAGCAACCCACACACAATTAAGCTGCCATTAAAAATGAAAAGGTCTCCTGCTGTGTTTCCTCAAATAACTAGACATCCATGACTTATAGAATAATACTGTTATAGTATTTTGAAACCTCTACACCTACGTTTCATAATATTGAAAGTTGCTCTAATGAGAATATGTATCACAATCAAATCTTGGACTGAGCTATAATCAAAGGCTTTATCGCACATCAGCTACAGCGAAAACCTCAAATCCCAGGGTCCTCCAACAATGCAAAAATAAATAGAATTGCAAATAAAATAATAAACTCCAGATAAAGATAAAATATATAGATAAGCTATTTAAAGTGCACTTATCATGCTATTTTTAGGCAATAGCATGAGTCTCAGATATATAAATAAAAAACATGTCTATGAAGTGTTTTGCTCAAAATACCAAACAGATCACCCATTCTAGCCATGCCTCATATCCCTCTATTTCACTTCCTGTTTCAAAAGTGCTGATTTGGGGATAAAGCTTTAAAAAATAATAAAATAAAAAAGGAGGGTTCATGCGGGACCCGGCAGCTACTGTCTAAACTAAATACTGCCGTGATGAAACGCCATATCATGGATTATCAAGGATTCTCTCTGAAACAGTCTGGAGCTCAAAGGCTTTCTCTCTGGCCGGTTATACCACAAGGTGAGTTCCTTTTTACTTCCTGCTTCTTCACACACATGCTCTCCAGTACAGGTTAGCTCTGAGTGTTAGCGATGCTAATGTAAACACCGACCATATTACGTCCAAAACAGTCGGGCAATGTTTCTGATAGCAACGTTTCTGATAGGGCCGTGGGTCCGCAAATCTGGATCAGCTCCGTTGTAGCCCCGTTTTTAGAGATTTGGGTACGGAGGAAAAGAGAGAGGGTTTTATTTTCTGACGCTGCGTGAGTTCCCCGACACACCGGGGACACATATGTATGGAAGACATCAAAAAGTGCATTTTGCAAGGTCCCCTTTAAAATACAATAATGTACAGCAGAAGGAACATCTGCATATAGGGAGATGTACGTTGTAGATGTGTATATGTATAAATATATAATGTATGAACAGATGCGACATTATGGCATTAACATAAAAAAAGAATATAAATATGTGCATTCATTGTGCGCCATAAGAAATGACAGCTGTCATCCAACATCTTGGAGGCTCTCACTGTGAAAGGTAATGGCCAGTAAGGAGAAAAGTGGACAAGTTGCTTTTTCAAATGGATTGAACCTGAACACAGTGACGCGCTGACACCGGGGATCCTGAGTGACTGCAGCTTAGTGAGAGATGACATGACAAGCGCATAGTGCTTTCTGCTGCACATCCCCGCTGTCACGAGTGACCCACTTTCTCTACTCTAATTGCAATTCCATCTTGAAAACTGTATTGCTATGCACAAATTAGGACTCGTTGTGCAATCACACGCAACACAAGGGGAGTAGGTTTTTAATGTTGAAAGAGTCGGGATGGTTTATTACGTAAAACACAAACAAATAAGTATTTACAAAGCATTGCTGCACACAACATGTTTGTTCATATGTGTATGTGGCTGTTTGCAAATTCTGGGGCCAGATGCTCTGAATAAAGTGGCCCTCAAGGGGAACCTGAAGGCCACGTGAGACCTGCTCCTTCTCGCTATCTGACTCTAGAGACCAAAACTAATGGTGCATTCAGGCACATCTTGTCAGTTTGAAGAGTCAAAATGTCCTAATTATCTCCAGCTAAGTTGCTCCAATACCCAGTGAGGTGTGAAAACGCTCCATCACACCCAAGATAACAGTATGAGTCGTGACATTTAACCAATAGTGTTACAGTTAAAGGTGGGGCATGTCATTTATTTCAGAAACACTTTTTGTTATATTCCATGGAATGCTCTTAACATCCCGATAGCAATGAATACATTAAATGCTTTGACAATAAATACATAATAACATTTCATCTGTGGAAGCTGTGGCGCTGTAAAAAGCACGGCCAATCATCTGAGCCGGCCCGGCTAAAATAACTGGATGGCCTACCTGCCTGTCAGCCTTCCATCGGGGCACAAACTTATCTCGTGCCCTCATTGGTCATGTGCGCGTTCGTGTGTGTTGGAGGAGGGGCTCTGTGAGGAAGTCTGAAGGAAGGGGCAGATTGTTTCCGGTTGTGTACTTTCAAATTCTAGCGCACTCGAGCTGGTTTCTCCAAAATGACATACCTCACCTTTAACTTGACACAGATACATATTTCAAGTGTCCCTGTAAGACTTGTCTGAACATTGATGTCATTGTTCCCAAATGTACATCAAATAAATGGTCACTCAAAATATATAATGATAATACTAATGATTGTTTGCACTGTGTATGTTAAATATACTATACAGTATGTCACTACTTGTAGATGTGCAAAATAAGGCATGTTTGTCTATGTGTGTCTGTTCCTCTGACTGCTGCTTGAATCAATAATATGATTTATAAAAACATATACTATTTCAAAAGTGGCACGCATGTAGAAGTAGTTTTACGTTCTGTACTTTTATATATTGATGCTATTTTTTTCCTTTCACTGAAGTACACATTTTAATGGAGTACTTTTACTTTCTGTAGTATTAGTGCTCTTGCTTTAGTAAAATATGTGAATACTTCATCCTCCTCGGTTTAAGTGTTGCAAATCACAAAAACATTTCAAACCCCTGGTACGATGAGATATTGTGATATATCTCAACAATACAATTTGTACTGAGGTTGTGGCTCAGTGGTTAGTGCTGATCTTTGGACCACGGGGGCACTGGTTCAAATCCCACTGCAGTCAACATTCCGCCGTGTCCTTGGACAAGACACTTCACCCCAAATTGTTCCTGTGGGGATTGCCCACAGTATTGAATGTATGTAAGTCACTTTGGATAAAAGCGTCTAACAAGGAACATGTCATGTATTATGATATATTGTGAAATATACAACAGGTACATTTAAAATAGTCCGTGTTGCTTTTAAATCGGGTGTTATAGTGATTCGTTGCATTGGGCTAAAGCATGTTTTCCATGTCATGCTACTGAAAGTGTGAGTGGACACAGGACATATTTTAATTGAAGTATAAATAGACAGCATCAACTAAAAGAAAAAGGCCTCCTGGTCATCCTGTAATTTATTTACTGCATTTCTGTTCTCCTGGGTCCAAACTGCAGAACCAATTGTTAAGTGTCTGGCTGAGAAAAAAAGAAGCCTCACACACTTCCTGTTTTCCTGCTAGGCCTCACTCACAGGGGATCGTCCACAGATGAATAATAGATCTTCTCCACTTAATTTGGAAAGCAGCTGTAATGAGGCTCTTTTGCTCAGTGTTTTCCACTCTGGGCACGTGCCATGAGCGCTGTGTGGTTCAATTCTAACTGTTAATGGTTGTGGTAAACATGGCGTAAGGGCAAGAACAAATCATTCATATTTTAAGGGTGTGCAAATTTGTTTACGCAAATTAGCCCAGAGTGGCAGCAGCCTGAATATCAATATTGATCTTGTGACTTAAAGACTGCATGAATCTTAGACATATGTATATGCCCATCAAACATTAAAGTGTTCCCTTAAAGGTCACCTATTATGCTAAATCCACTTTTCCATGTCTTTTATACATGTGTCGCCTCTGTGTAAAGACATTCTGAAAGTGAGATGTGTTGTATATATCTGAGACCGATAACAAAGTAATGAAAAACAGTATAATAGGGGACCTTTAAATCTAATAAAGGTAGCATTTTAAGCTCTATTAATCATATTTTAATATTCACGCTGAGGCAAATGACTATGAGAAATATGGAAGGTGTCACTTTTATGACAAGCTCAGTAAGATTTTTCAAAAGCTCTGCAGATCTTTGGAGATTTTAGCCTGTTTCAGTGCATATTTACTTTAGGGTTCAGTATCACTGCAAGCGTAAAACAGTCATTTAAACATATATTCAGATTGCCTGTAACCAAACGTCAGAAAAATACATTTAATGAGTAGCTGGGGACATCTTCCAGATCTGTCAGTGATTCAACTAAGTGATTTCATGTTTATCATTCATAGATCGCTAGCTTATACATCAATGAAAAAAAGCAAGAGGATAATGGCCATCAATGGGGAAGAACTTGGAAGGGTTCAATATCAAAGACCATGTTGTTTAAAGCTGATATAATGTCCTTAATCAAAGTATTTATTTGACGTATTAAGGCAACTGGTTGGGGGGGGGAAACGGGGGAGGGGAAACGGGGGAGGGGATTGTACATAGAGAAAAAATATTTCATTTTAAATCTGTGATGTGTGGAGGTGGATCCAACCTTACGAAGTGAAGCTATTTTACAGTTTTTTTTCTTGAGAATTTGTGAATTTAATCTTTATTTTTCTTAAATTACCATTTTACACTCGGACAATATTCATAATATAGTTTTTGTTCGTAAATGTGTATTTTCTCACATAGATTTACCACTTCAGACTCACTCAGAGAATATTGGATTTTGGAATTGGTCTTTCTCGTATCGCAGACTTTAACCTCAGACTTCTGAGCTCTTGACTGAAATATATGGCTTCAAAATCTCAGAGATTACGAGTTATTTTCTCAGAAATGTACTTTAGAGAATTCAAGAATTTTGCCTCGTATCTTTACCACTTGAATCTCTGAGAGTATCTAAATGTAATCCCAAATAATCTGAGTTAATTTCTCGATATATTGTGCATATATTCAGCTCTATAATTGATATTTCTTCCTAAAATAGCCCGTATGTCACCATATTACAAATAGCTTGAACACTGCCTTTAAGCCACCTTCTGTTGAAAACTCCTCTCCTCCTCTTACATGTGTGGAGGATGTTAGGAGGAGCAGGGAGGATAAATAAACCCATTAAACTGTGAGAGTAAAAATACAGCGACACGCAATCTGACTGTAATTTGACCATAAAACAGTCAGCCGTAGTCGGATGTAAATTGATTGAGGAGTCGTAACGTTTTACTGCTGCTACTCCGCACTGGATAGTTTCACAGTTTCTCGGAGCTGTTAAGATTATGATCCTGGAGGATGAGTTACAACGCAAACAAGCCATAACCTCGGTCCAATTATTTTAATTAATGGTAAAATATTGCAATTAATGACCAATTGCAAGCCATAAAGAAGCGGAGGGTTCCTGCAGGATAATAATGGGAATTTTATTAATGAGCTTGTAGTTAAAAAAGTATTGTCGAGAAAGAATCCATTTATCTTTTTTTGGAATAACAATGGAAATAACAGAGGAGGAATCTCATTAAATACATTTACTAAAGTGTTTCTTTCTTCTTCTCGACTCCACTACAATTCATAGCAAAATATTGCACTTTTTACTTGACTTAGCTCTAAGCTTTAGTTACTTTGTCCAAATAAGAAGATGTGTTTTTCTCTGCGTCATTTACTGTGTACGCAGTAGATGATGACTTCGAAATATGACTGAGAACTTCTTCAGTGTTTTGTTTTTTTATTTATATTGCATTTTCATTTTTCATTTCATTTCAAACCTTTATTTAAACAGATAAAATCCCATTGAGATCATTGATCTCTTTTCCAAGGGAGACCTGCTCAAGTAGTTCCACATGAAACATAAAAACATAAATAGAACAACAAAAGGACATCATACAGCATCATTTACAATACTGCAAATGCATACTTTTCTACATTAAATACTAAGCTATACTTCGCTGATTACACTTACCAATGGTGCAATTTTGAAGTATTGACTTCCATTAAAAGCTACTTTATTCTTCTACTCCATTTAAAAGCTAAATAATCAATGTTTACTGCACTATCTTTATTTTACTGCTTTAGTAAAGAGTTTATTTAAAACTGAAATATATTACAAAGTCTTAAAAATCATTATGTTGTCTGTCTACCTCAGTAAAATGATATTTGACAATCTGATAGTGACATCTATTACATATCATTTGTTAGATGCTTTTATCCAAAGCGACTTACATACTTAATACTGAGGACAATCCCCACAGGAGCAGTTTGGGGTGAAGTGTCTCGCCCAGGGACACAACCATGCTGACTGCAGTGGGACTCGAACTTGCTATCCCCTGATTTGAAGTCCAGCACACTATCCACTGAGCCACAGCCCCCCTGATCTATAATCATATATTACTCATGGAGGCCATTCTCTCGAGATAAGTACTAACACTATACATTTAGCGGATAATACTTCTGAATTTTGATTGAAATTAGATTTTGAATGTAGGACTTTTAGTTGCAGTATTTTAACATAAATGACTCTTTACTGAGTAACATCTTCAATGCAGACCTTTCTCTTGTAACAGAGTTTTCTAACAGTGTGGTAGCAGTATTTTTCCTAAAGTTAAGGATCTGTCTATTATTTAAATAATGGAGGAAACAATAAGCATCCTCTGGAGCAGAAGCAGATGGCGTCCTGTTTGCTGTGTGATCCCCTCTGAGAGTGTGAGGAGCATGTGGCCTTTATCAGTCTTATTAACAGATCAAATAATCCACATGAGGGGGAAAAACAGAACAACAACAAAATAAAACCGTGGAAAATCGAAGATGTGAAAGTCCTTGTGTTCTGTAAAGTTGGCTGTTTAGTCGACTGTTTCCCCGCACAGTGCGCCGCCGTTTTATTGATAATGAGCAACAAGCCTACAGAGGACTGCAGAGCAAGCTTAATTAAGAAATAATTGACTTATATTTTTTAATCAAGTGAGTTGTTTGAAGGGTGTGAGGGGTGGTCTCACACAGCAAGCCTTACCAGAAGACAGCAGGCACCAGAGATGGAAAGTAACAAAGTACATGTATTGAAGTACTCTTCAATTTCGAGGTACTTTACTTAAAGGTGGGGTAGGTATTTGGGAGAAACCAGCTCGAGTGCGCTAGAATTTGAAAATACACAGCCGGAAAAAATCTGCCTCTTCCTTACAGAGCCCCTCCTCCAACACACACGAACTCGCACATGACCAATGAGGGCACGAGATAAGTGTGTGCCCAGATGGAAGGCTGACAGGCAGGTAGGCCATCCAGTTACTTTAGCCGGGCCGGCTCAGATGATTGGTCGTGCTTTTTACAGTACCACGGCTTCCACAGATGATATTATTTTATGGACTTTTTGTCAAAGCACTTCAGATATTCATTGCTATCGGATGTTAAGAGCATTCCATGGAATATAACAAACAGTGTATCTCGAGCCGGTTTCTCAAACTTACCTACCCCACCTTTAATTATTTCCTTTTACTGCTCCTTTATACTTATGCAGATATTGCACTCTGCCTAACTGCACAACACAAATGTGGGAAAATCCTTATTTTTCCCCAAAGGGAAAATGGCTTGAAATTGCGAATCTAACACGATTTGAGATGCAAAAAGAGAACGACGTGTGTGTGGGTGTGTGAGAGTGTGAGTGTGAGTGTGAGTGTGAGTGTGAGTGTGAGTGTGAGTGTGAGTGTGAGTGTGAGTGTGAGTGTGAGTGTGTGTGTGTGTGTGTGTGTGTGTGTGTGTGTGTGTGTGTGTGTGTGTGTGTGTGTGTGTGTGTGTGTGTGTGTGTGTGTGTGTGTGTGTGTGTGTGTGTGTGTGTGTGTGTGTGTGTGTGTGTGTGTGTGTGTGTGTGTGTGTGTGTGTGTGTGTGTGTGTGTGTGTGTGTGTGTGTGTGTGTGTGTGTGTGTGTGTGTGTGTGCGTGTGTGTGTGTGTTATAATTGTGGCAGTAGGCAGAATGATGTCAAAGAACGAACATGATGATCAAAGCCATTATTCAAGTAATTCAAGTTTTGCATGTCAACGCCTACATACTGTGTTTCAAACATAACATCTATTTAATTGATGGTATTTTTCAATAGTGTATATTTCTTTTAAGGTATTTTGAGCCGTTTTTTGTGTCTATTTGATGGTATTTTGGGGTCTGTTAGTTGTCATTTGATGTCTCTTTGTAGGTATTTGGAGCCTTTTTGTATTCTTTTACTGTCTCATTGTAAGTATTTTGTATCTTCGTGATGTTTTTGGAGTCTTTTTGTAGGTATTTTGTGTCTCTTTGTAAGTATTTTTTGTATTTCTGTAGTTATTTTATGTCAAAGATCCAACACGAGTAAATGATGATCAAAGCCAATCATTTCTGGTTTAGCATGTCAACGCCTACCCGCTGTGTTTCAAACGTATTATCTCCCTCCTACACAGGCAGGGAGGACATGTATAAAAATCTCCTGATCACGTTGATCTGTTTTGACACCTGATATGACGACGTTTAGCTGCCATCGTTGATCATTCCTCCTCCTCCACTTCTTCTGAAACTACACTTAGCCCTCGCCGGTGAGAGGAACACTTGAAATTCTAGCTATGTACGCATGAAAGGAAATGGAATTGATGCCTAATGTATATGAATTGGGAGCCGTGACGTTCAGGTATTTCACGCCGCATGCCCGTCTGACAGTGGCTAAAGTGAATAAGTCGTCAACTCGTATAGAAATTCAAATTGTATCGCTGGCTGGAGCTGAGCCCATTTTCTCCACAGTGATCTCGCCATGAGCCATACAATAGTCAGGGAGACATCTAATGAGGCAGGAGAAAAAATATTAAGAGGAAAATCTTTAAACTCGAGCAGTTGGCGTATTCAATGGCCAGTCGCTAAATTCAATGAGGAATCTTTTGTTGGAGCTCCAGGCCGAAGAAAAGATGGAGAGAGTGACTGAGACAGGCTGTGACAATGTCAACCAGCACAGAGGATGGAGAATGTAAGGGGGGGGGAGTTGCTGTGCTGGACAATGCCTCCACCTTATCTACTATAAGGGAATCAGGTGATGTGGCAAAAGACCCCTCTATCCCTCTTAGGACCAAGACATATACACGTTATATTTTCAGTTGTTTGTCTCATTTTATGTCTCTTTGTAGTTGATTAGTAATCATTTTGGTTCTTTTGGAGTTCCTTTGTGTGTCTTTGCAGGTATAGTAGTTGTTTTGGGGTAATTTCAGTCTTTTTGTAGCTGTGTTGTGTCTCTTTGTAGGTATGTTGCATCTTAATGTAATAATTGTTTCTCTTTGTGATTGTGTTGTGGTCATTTCGTGTCTATTTCTGGTTGTGTTATGTGTCTTTGTGGACATGGTGTGTGTCTCTAGTTATTTTGTGGTTGTTTTTTGTGCCTCATTGTAATTGTTTTGTGTAGTAATTTAGATATTTTTGGGAATTGCTTTGTGTCTGTAGGTCTTTTGGGAGCTTTTTATGGGTTATTTTAGTCTTTGTGGTTGTTTTATGTCTTTGTGGTCATTTTGTGGTTATTTTGTGATATTTTGTGTCTTTATGTTGTCATTTTCCTTTACTTTGCGGTTGTTTTATGACAAGTATTTTGTCCTTTTGTCTCTCTTTGTGCCTGTTCCTTTTCACAGTCTTCGAGTATCTGTTTTTATCTCTTCAAAGTCATTTTCCGTCTCTTTTGTTTTAAGTTTCTTTTCTGTAACTCTGCATCTCCTTATGCTTATGGTCTAAATGTGTCACTACCAGTAACATATTGAAGGTTCAGCGGGGCCCCTGACACTTTGGCCCCTGAGCCTTTGCCTCACAGACACACTCAGAAAGCCATCCCTGACTCTAGCTCATGTAGAAAGCAGCTAGCAGGACTCTGATCCAGTGTTACCGCTGCCTCGTGCACTTTGACCCTCATCCCCTTGACAAACAGCCTACTCTCCATCTGCTTGTTCTTTTTCAACATTTGGCTGCTAAAAACCACTCTGCCAAGATGTTATTTCTGTGGGAATTGTATGTACTTCAGGTAATGGCGTCCACTTTATTCCCTCTGTGAGTGCTATTGACGGCCAAGAGTGTTCAGGTTTTTATTCTGAACAGCTGATGAGCCTCATGCTGACAGCCGTGCTGTTGGACAGGAAATAAATAATACAAGTTTCTTTAACTTCATTAGCACTCACTCTAAATAATTATTAAATGGTGCAATACTCACCACTTGTTGTGCATTTCAAGCAACAATCTAGTTTTCACCCTTTAATATTATTATATTATTGTGTTATTGTATATATTTTAAAAGACACATTTTTACATATTTATTGTTTTTATTTACTTGAATATTTATATTATTTTTTATTTCTTTTTTTCTTAAGTTGTATTATTTATTCCATTTAAAACAAATAAAAAAATGTTTGCTCCTAATAAATAAAATATTATGAATGTGTTACTGTAAAAAAACACACATATTTAAATATGTATTGTTATTTACTTTAATATTTGTATTATTTTTCTTTCCTTTTATTTCATTTTATTATTATCTTCAAATTCTTATTCCTTTTTTTCTAAAATGTTGCAACTTTTAAGAAATCCAATTCTTTCCTATAGGATAAATGAAATGTTTGATTAATAAATGTGATCTTTTGAATTTAACCTCAGTGCTAAATGTGCTCTTTTTTTAAGCATCCTTGCATTTTCCATTGAGTTCTTTGAACTATTAAACTGAGATTTATTACATTTATATACATGCCCTTATTGATAATCCTGCCCACAAACCATGCTTGACTATGGATCGACCTCACAACCAAAGGGGATGAAAGCAAAACGTACTCACTCACATCTACAGCAGATAAGCTCCACTTAACATTAACTCGTGCAGCTGTTGGAAGGCAAAGATCAACTTCCTGTGCATTACTAATCATTGTAATGATGAAGACACATGGAAACAATCTCAGCGCCGTCGTCTGATGTCTTGCAGCTTGGTTTGTCTCAAAGAAGCAGCAGAACTCAGGGTGTTGTTGCCTTGTGGATTTTTTGGTGTCACTTTTGTCTTCTATTATTTCCCTGCAGCTGAACACTGCCCCCTAGTGGAGAAGGACAAGTCAAATATAATATTCATTATAGGTCCCAGTCATGCTTTTCCGGTTATTACCTGTCCCTAAGGTTTGTATGCATGTAAAACGGTCTGCAGAGTCACAAGCCCTCAAAGTACACCCTGTAGCGAGTAAAACTCTAACACAGAAAACACCTGTCTATGCTGCCCCAGAACGCCTCGTTGGAGATGTCTCTTTTTCCATTGTTTTCTTCTTGGGTACAGTGACGTGCCCATACCCATTGCAAGTGCATCCGCGGAGGAGCCGTGGAGGAACCATCAGTGTATCCTCGGTTATAGCTCCTCCAGAGAGCCTCCTCGATGCTCGATCCTCGGTGTGCATTTAGAGAAATGAGACGTCCTTCAAAATGGCGCGCTGAAATTCATTTCCGGGTCACTACCGGAGGACCGAGGAGTCTATGGAGATTTACAGACAACAAACAATATGGCGCATTAACGTATTGTGGTTTTAGATATAATTACATACTATTTAGGTTCTCGTTTGTTTGTCGATGTGGCTGTTTAGCGCAGTGTAATTGTTTATTTTGCTGATTTGTATTTTAAATATTAAATGTAAAGGAATGGAATACATATATATACATATATCTTAGCTCTTAGCTTGACATGCTCGACGTTCAGTTAGCATGTCAAGCTAAGATATATACATAGTGGTGAAAGTGTGCCGGTCCACCCGGTCCTTAGTACCGGTAAGAGATTTCCAGGCGGTCCGGAGGACCAGGAAGAATTGACAGCTCCACCCGTGGAATTTATACTACGAAGGGAAGATATTTTGGTTTGGATTACTGGTCTGGGGGAAGCTCGCGAGTGTGTGTGTGTGTGTGTGTGTGTGTGTGTGTGTGTGTGTGTGTGTGTGTGTGTGTGTGTGTGTGTGTGTGTGTGTGTGTGTGTGTGTGTGTGTGTGTGTGTGTGTGTGTGTGTGTGTGTGTGTGTGTGTGTGTGTGTGTGTGTGTGTGTGTGTGTGTGTGTGTGTGTGTGTGTGTGTGTGTGTGTGTGTGTGTGTGTGTGTGTGTGTGTGTGTGTGTGTGAACACACCGGCTGTTGTTGTGCCTGCAGTGACGTTAAATTACTCCGTTCTCCGCTTGTAATTATGCCGTTACAAGCTTCAAAGTTCTATTTATCACCTGAATTTGCCGAAACAAGTTTAATATTCTGAAAGCCAAGACTTTGTTTAATTGAAATCAGATGAAAACAAACTGTCACGGACCCTGCCGTGTTATCTATGATTACTATACACCTTACATTCATAATTTCAGCCGGAGGGAGGGGGGGCGGCGCTGCGGAAGAGCAGATTGCGAGTGAGAGCTGTCTTCCTCCCTTTACAAGCTTCAAAAATGTATTTATCGTGTGATTTTGGAAATAAAAGTTTCATATTCTGAAAGCCAATCAAATAAAACACCCGAACCCCGAAAAAATAGTTTTTTACGCAAATCCACGTTTATTTTGAAATGAGCCGTTGAGACTTCCGACTGATTTCGATAGAGCGGGGATTTGCTTTTTCACACTTGATCAGAACAGCGGGAGGAGAAAGGAATAGAGTGACTGAATGACAGCTAGAAAATTAGGCTACGTGGTAATTAAAGCAAAAATGCAAACGACGATTCTTCAGATGTTTAAGAGAAAGGAGAGAGATGAAGAAACTCAGAATGTGCTTGAAATTAGAAAAACAACGCCCACAGATGACACAGGTGAAGATGCTTATTTAGCCCAGAGAATGAACCTGGCCATGATGTATAATAAGTTAGCTAACTAGCAAACTGTATATCTTAAATATAAACATTAAATATTTTTACTTTGATATCTTCTATTTTAATCTGTACATTGTTGCATACATTTTGAGACATTTTATTTTATTAGTATTTTAATTTATGTAACCAATATTCTGAAAATTCTAAGAAAGACAGAGACTTGTACATTTTTGACTGTCTGCTGAATTTAGTTATACATTTGTATTCTAATGTATAACAGTTGAGGCCCAGAGGGAGGAAGAGGAGACTCAGCCAGAAGAAGTGGCAGCAGGTCCCTCAGAAGCCACCACAGGTGATGCTCCACCCTACTGCATACCCTTCTATATGGAAAGAAGAACAATATGAACAGTTCAAACAGAAAAATGAATGGATGTATGCTCACAATGGAAGGCTAGGCTGTACCCCATGCCATGATGTGAAGGATCTAGGTGTCATGGCATCCCGTGGTGTTAATATTGCTATTCAGTGGGCTGATGGAAAGATAATCCCAGCTGGTCAATCAAGGGATGTCCAGCTTTCATCACTGCGCAAAAAAATCTGTGAGCACAAGAACTCTGCAGCACATAATGAAGCAGTCAAGATTCTTCAGACAGCAGATAAAGATATTCTTCTGAACATGAACGTGAGTAGTCAGGAGTCTTTGTTTGAGTCTACTGCCAAGGTATTCATGGCAGCCTATTATGTGGCCAAGAACAACAAGCCTTTCACAGACTTTGAGTCTGATTGACCTGCAGCATGCACATTCTGCTGATTTAGGGCGTGTTTTGCATAGCAAAACTGTCTGTGTTGACATAATATTGAGCAGTGTCATCACAGATGAAAAAGGAACTTTTAAAAAACATAATAGAGAAACATAATAGAGACCAAGAGCAAAATCACAGTATTTGCCAACCAGTGTTGGACACAAATCAACACTAATTGTGTTCCTGAAGGTGTTGATAGAGACATGGAGCCCATTGCCTTTCCATTGGACCTGGTTGAGCTGGATAGTATGTCTGCTGCTCATATCAAGGAACAGATTATGGGTTGCTTGCTTAAAAATGGCTTCACTGTTGAGTTGCTGAGAGAAATCCTCATTGGATTTTGCAGTGATGGGGCCAGTGTCATGCTGGGAGTGAAGTCAGGTGTTGGGAAGTTGCTCCAGGATGACTTCCCAGGCATCATACTATGGCACTGCCTTAATCACAGACTGGAGCTTGCTGTTGACCAGGCACTGGATGTGACAGGGGGAACAAAGGACTTCCAGGCATTCATGGACAGCCTATATTCATTATATAGCCAGTTTGTGTTCAGGGATGCATGAAGCTGGGGGCGGGAGGAGAACAATATGAACCAATGAAGGTCGGGGTAGCATTATAGTACCTGCAAGAAATTCAAACCACTTTCACCCCTGCTTATATAACAGATGGAACAATGCATGTACTCTAATTTTTACAAGAATCTGATTTTGTGTAAGTTTTAAATATTAATTGAAGGTGTCTTTCATATTTGAATGTTTTTTATTTAAAACATGTATTAGCTGCTATACTGTAGACATGTAAATATGTATAATTATTATTTTAAGTGTGGTTTAAAGTTAAATGGTAGTTATTGGGTAGAGCCAAGTAATCCAGGTGGATGCAATCAGGTAATTAGGACAGAGCCTCTGTTTTTAGATGGGGTTTGTGGCCATGCTGTAGGCCTGACATTTAAACTAGCTGAAGGGCTTTCTGTTCGAACCACAGTGAAATCTAGAGGTTGTTTTGTGCATAACATATCAACCAAAGAGTAGAGCTGGCTGAATCAGATGGAGTTAAACTTTTTAATTTTTTTTTCAACAAGATATCAAGACACAATGTGCTCTACCAAATGGTGGCGCTGGCAGTTAAAGGGTTACCTTCTGAAAGTGAGGAAGTATGACCAGCTTTGTCCCATAGGATTATACAGTCCAGTCCATTGCTGCTTGTTTAAGGAGTTAACTATTTCCAATATTAAAGTCACTTAAATTGTATTCTATTTTATTCACCTATAGACAAACAACACAACACTCCGTGCCCAGAGCTCAACAAATTGGACTCGGACACCTTCCAGTGTCCATTTTGTGAAAGGACCGGGTCACACCCTGGTCTGATGGCTCATTTGAAGAGCCACCAGAGGTCACTTGTGAAATATGGAGGTAAGTAAATCTATAATTCTATATGATCATTGTATTCTTCATCACATTACATGTTACTTGTTAGATGTGTTTAATGCCTCACTCATTACATGTGTTATTTCTGTGCCCCAGGACATCCTTGGTGTAAATTAATTTTGAATTAGAAATTGAACATTAAAAATTAGATTTATATTCAGGTTATGAATTGTTAATAATGCTCGAATAGTATCCTTATTTGGGGTAGGCACAATATGAGCATAATCACACATTCAATCTGCAAAAATTCAGTTTATAGGCAAAAATATTATTGTTGCTGACATGATTATTTATTGCTCTCGCACAAACACCTTGTTTCAAATAGCATATTTACAAGAAATTCATTTTGGTTTGTTTCTAGAATCCTCTAAACCACATTGTCTCTTTTTTAGGTTATAATGTTTATAAATGCCATCTCAAATGTGTGGCGAGAAGCCATTATCACTGTGGCTTTTGCCCAACAATCATTGGGAGAAAGATGTTCTTTAGTCACTTTAAAAACTGCTGCACCGAACAGCCAACTACGTTGGCGGCGGCCCCAGCAACCACAACGACTCCTCCAGTGATGGCCCCGACGGCCGCTCCAGTGATGGCTCCGGCTGCTGCAGCAACATGGCACATATTTCCACAGCCCCCAAAATTGATGTCAAAGCGCTAAACCACAACATATTGTTTTTGTAGCCTACAACTAAAAAGGAAAAACCTACAAAGGCACCACTCATCCAAAAAATCGGACATCACAACAAATCGCCACCTAAAATCACAGTGCATAGATAAAAAAAGGGGACTTTTTGCAGTTTCCAGGACCTTTAAGGGTCCTGTGCCGTGTATTCATGTCCAAAAATCTAACTTGGGTATCACCTGTCAGTTGGAAACGTGCAACAGGGCACGGAGAAGTGGACTAGTCGGGTTTGACTGCGTCCAGTCCTTGACGTACAGCCCTCTGGCCACCAATTCACCTATTGTTCACGATGAAGGGATTCTCACAGACATGGTAGTGGGTTACTACTCCTAAAACACATACTACATATGGTACTGTGTCATTCTGAATCGAGCCTGGATCATTTTTGGAGGAGTTAAACCGTGCATGTCAAAATAATGGTTGACTGTCTACAGATGCCCCTGGACACTGACGAGGACCACTCCTATAACAGGAGGCCTTACAGCTTCCTTCCTAAAGAGTCGGTTTGTGAATGGACACATTAAAGTGTACAACCCCTGATGCATGTGATTTTATAATATTACATATGACTTCTTTATACCATCTTGTCTTATCAGTGAGATGGAACTGTGTTCTCATGACCTCACCAAGAACATGAGTGAGGAAGCGCACCAAAGGCTGAAGGACTTCAGTGAAAGATTCCAAGGAGTTTTTAAATAGGCTTTAAACTCCTGCAGGTCAATATTTTTTTAAGTTGACCAGCTCTGATTTTCCACATGATGTTCTGTTCAATAAATGTTCATTGAGGAAAACGGTATCGGTGTCTTATTTTATATACATCACAGTGAATGCTGAACTTGCCGGACCATATACTGTAGTTGAAAGTACACAATGAACACTGGCTTGTTTGTATCAAATCAATACAATTCCCACATGCGGTCTTCAGACTCTGGCCCCCGCACCAACCTGTGATCCTTCGGGGACAGAGCCTTCAGTGTGGCAGCCCCCACTCTCTGGAACGCTCTCCCTGCGGAGATCTGCAACATCCCCACGCCTTCAAAAGCGCCCTCAAGTCCCATCTGTCTGCCAAGGCCTTTGGCCCCAAATCTATTTGTTTTGTCTGACTGCCTTTTGTTATGTTTGTTTCTACTCCTGTTCTTCTTTTTAAAAGGGACCTTGGGTCTCATGAAAGGCGCTATATAAATCCTATTATTAATACATCATTGGAACGGTAAGAATCTCAGCTACAACACTGACTAAAGCCTTTCCATCTCCAGTATGCCTACATGACAAGCATTTTTATAATATACAGTAAACATATCTTTGACTTTTGCAAAATTATAAAATAAAATTCACCCCTGCTGTCATTCTGGCTTTCACTGTTCAAATGAGATGTCAACCATCAAAATGGGATAAGGGGTTCTCAAACTGATAGGTTATTTGCTTAAAATGCTACAATAACATTTGCCATTCGTTTTTAATCTGCCATGTACGATAGTGCCTCTCAGCCACCGTAGTGTCGTGTCAGGTGGTCGTGTCGTGTATCATCGTGTACTGTCCGTGGCCGCAGCTAGACCCTTTTCATTACTGGGTTGCGTTCCAATAGTCCATTTAGCTTAGGAACCTTCCTAACCAAGTGAAATGACCCGGAAGTACGTCACTGGCAGCCATGATAAGTGCCGTTCCAATTCTCTAAATGAAAGGAAAGGAGGTTTCAAACTTCCTTTATAACCTCCTTTAGCTTAGGAACCACTGGACCTCAACAAACAGTCAACAAACGATTATGACCGAGAAATTATATCATGAACGTTACGGTGCTTATTAAACATTTTAAAACGTATGTGGTAAGTTGCCAAAGTGCTTTGTTTTGAACGTTCATCAGTATTATAATCAAAAAGAGAAATATGAACGTTAGTTTTTACTGAAATGATCAAATAAAGTCAACATTTCACTGAGCTGTGTGGAGTTTGTTCAACTCAAGATGTTTGAATGGTGATGTACACAGTGATAGATGTTAAGGACTAACGTTTATAATAAATACATTTGTATTTATTTTAAGATATTTTCATCAATCATACATATTAGGATCATTGGTATTAATGTGGACCGGAGGGAGAGGGTGACGAGCATAAGTTTCACTTTCCTTTTTTATTTAAATTCCAACTTTGGTCCTGAAGAATATGTTTCTCTGTTGTCCACGTTCATAAAGCAAAGCAGCAGCATCAGAGCACGGTGCAGAGTCTCTAGATGAGTTTACAGTAGTCCCTCGTTCTTAAAACTGTAGTTTCCATAGTTTCCCCACAGCAGCAGACGCACATTTATGAAGTCGGATAGTGAAAGTGCATTCGGATTCTCTAAAGTACCGCAGTCTCTTCTCCTAAGTCCTTTTGAATTCTCCTATCCACTATCCCTTAACCCCGTGACCTTTCACTCAGAGGTCAAGGAATAGGAGATAGGGTTAGAATTTAGGAGCTGATTTTTGGATTATCGGAACGCAACCCTGGTGTCATTTTCTGGTTGCTAACAAACGCCATTGTAACACATAAACACTGATGTTCCGCTGTAACGGTGGTGGACTCATTAGAACAGAGTGGGCGAGCTGACCAATCAGGGCACAGTGGGCTCACAGAGAGGGAGGGGGGGGAGGAGCTCCAACAAGCCGTGTAGGACAGAGAGTGAATACACATACTATACAGAGATGCTGTATGAGAAACCAATGTGAGTTTGGAAAATTGCGAAAATCTATTCTAGTAGACCCCAACAATGGAAATATGATCCATTTCCATTGTTCCATATGATGAGTAGAAATGGCCATGACATGGGACCTTTAAGTGCAGTAGTACTTTAAGTAGTTCCTAAGTTGTTAATAAATAGAACAAAAATAATACTCTAATGCTCTTGAACCACAAACAGGATATAAAAAAAATAACGCCCCAGAATAAAAATGTAATACAAATAAAAGCCCCAAAACCCAATATAAACAACAATTAAAGACATTTTATTTTTGCAGCATGGTGAATAATAATGCAAGGTTTTAGACTATTATTAAAAATAATTATATTTATAATATATTTAATGTATCAAGCACTTCTACAGGTGCTCAAAGACACTTTTTGCTTTACAAAGATTAAAATACATAATACAAATAATTATGATTTTATTTTTGTTGTTATTGGATTAGAATAAAGGCCCTTTTATATGTTTTTTTACTTCAAATAAATTAGTTTCCTACAAATGTCCTTCACTGCAGATTAAAACTCGCAGGAACAGCAGCGCCCTCTGCTGGTCGTTCAGTGAAACATCGTGTTTATTCAGTCTGCAGGTGTTTTTAATCAGCTGACGTTGAATGTGTTTATTTATATTCCCCATGAGATGCACACAACCTCTAAATCCTCCTCTTGTGTGTGCCATCATCTTTAATGTGCGTTCCCCGGTGCCCTCGTTTTTTTGGGAAACGCACCGTGTGTCCTTGATTGCCGAGTACACAACTATCAAAGAATGCGCCTTGGGTAATGCTTAAAATTAGTTTTATTTTTTAATTTGGGGGGAATGAGAAGATCAAAGCAATTGATGCTGGCACCCAGACAGAGTCAGGAGGAGGGTGAGGATGAGGAGGAGGAGGAGGAGGAGGAGGAGGAGGAGGAGGAGGAGGAGGAGGAGGAGGAGGAGGAGGAGGAGTCTGGCTTCATGGGGGGGGGGGGGGGGTAGTCGGAGGTACAACAGATGTTCAGGAATACATTTGTAATTGTTGTGTCTGGAAGTTCCCATTTTGTTTTTTATTCCCGTTTTGTTTTGT